>NC_140182.1:22841387-22911387 GCF_963971535.1 Notolepis coatsorum
CGTCACCTCAAACTTCGATGCCCCGAGGGAGTTTCGAACCCGGGTCTCCCCCACCGCGGGCAACAACACAGACCGCTATACCAAGAGGTGAATTCACTTCTTTGTACCATGTAGTCTATGCGTCTTTTGAGGATGCGAGAGTGAGTTTAACCCATAGCACCGCTACTCACCCCAGCTCTTCGTGACTGTGCTTCACGATACCATCCGTTACATATATAGTATAACTGTATATTGTATATTACCTTTAATTCGTAAGCTTAGCATTGTATTGTATTTTATCTTAGTCGTTTTTATCATGTCTATTTTATTATCTATTCTATTTTATTCTATTATTATTTGTATTTTTTGCACAATCAAGGCGGGCATGGCCATGGCCACCTTCATTTCACTACATGTCTTGTGTATGTACAGTATGTGACGAATAAATCTCTTGAATCTTGAATCTTGAATTTTCAAAGGACCGATCAACATAATCTCCGCTAGCTAATGCAAACATCACAACTATAGCATCACAATCATAGCTGCGATGAATGAGGTCATAAAACACATCTACAAGTAATCAATCTGCTCCAATCAATCAACCTGTTTTTATTCACACATAACAATACACACACACACACATCCTCAATTCACACAAGAAAACAAATGCCCTCATAGACACACCTGCACACTTGCGCACATGTTTACACACAGGAAAAAGAACGCACGCCGACTCACTCCGTTTGCTCCATTATGCATACATGCCTGTGCACACGCACACACACAAACAATTACCAAAAGCGTAAGTGTGCACAATCCTCTCATAGACACTTGTTACATACTAACACCCTGCATGACACAGTATAATAAGTGGCTAAACTCCAACCCACACGTCAGACCAAAAACAAAAAATTCACTACCACACTACATACACTACAGACGGTTAACCGTTTCACTACCACTTTCACTACCACACTACAGACGGTTTAACCATCTGTAGTGTGGTAGTGAAAGGGTTAACCTTCTGTAGTGTGGTAGTGAAAGGGTTAGGGTTAGGGTTAATGTACCCTAACCTAAAGGATAGGAAAGCAATCTAGTTATCCTTTCAGGATAGGAAAGGAAGTACACACACACACACACACACAGGGGGGGGGGGGGGGGGGGGGAATCCCCGCCTGCGTCAAATGAAGACAGAGATCTGTGGTCTTTTAAAGGTTTTTTATGAGCCAGTGGCACCTTTTCTTCTTTAAACGATACCTTTAATGTTCACTGCGTTACCTTCACGGGAGAGTCTGGAGGAGGAGGGCATGAATTCCCGGCCTCGCTTGTTTCCGTGACCTCACACACATACACACGCTGCTGCTGCTGCTGCCGTTGGAGAGGATGGGGTCCAATCCGATCCAGATGTGGGGGTCTGTCCGGCAAGCGCTTCAGCTCAGGTATTTATGACAGAGTGGCTTCCAGCGACTGGAGTGCTGCTGTGGCGGCGCCCATGCTGCGCGGAGGGGAGGGGCGTCGGGGAGGGGAGGGGAGGGGAGGGGAGGGGCGTCGGGGGGGGGGAGATGTCTGCCCCAGATTGATGTCTTGCCTCTGGGTAGAGTCTTTGGAACAGAAGAGCATGAGCTCCGTGCGACGTGCGTATACTGTGTGCACACGGCGAGAACAAAGCCATCACACTTTGTTCACCTTTTATAGTTCAGGTGTTTTTTTCACCTAAATGTTTTGCTGTGTAATTCTAGTATGACAGAAGTGAATAGATGTTATTATTATTAATGCCAACTTGACCCCATTTGGAAGGTTCCGGGCCAATATTGGAAACATCTGGGGACACTATATACGGAGACACCACTTAGTAAAGGTCATGACTGGACCAGAGGTCTAATGTTTGCTTCAGTCTGAGATAACTCACTAACAAATAACTAACAAATACCTAACTAATAACTAACTAATAACTAATAGCACAATAAATCCCTTCCCCCGAACTGTGAACACGAAAGACACTAAAGACCCTTTAACGGCTGCTGTGACCCATTGTCACCTCCATATATTTATTTTGAAAACACTACTGGATCCTACACTGTGAACGGAACGTACAATAATGTCAATGGGTCTCATTCCCCAATATTTTCCATAGAGTTATCTTGGAAGACTTATCTTGGAACCGACTGAGACAGAATCAATGACAAGTTCACTCTGAGTCCTCAACACGCTGGTAATATGTCTTAAGTGTCTCAAACATTTGCACCTGAGATATCTGCGTTGGGGAATGGCACCAGTCTGAAACATGAAGGCGTGTCCCCGTTCAGGTAATTTGCATACAAAACAACGCCTCCAGAGCTCCTTATAAGGCAACTAATGATGCAGCCATGGGAAAATGGATGCGGAAGTGTTTTGCGACCCATCGAAATTAGATTAGATTAATTGTATTGTCATCATATATAGTACAGCTCGGGCACCTGCCGCAGCGCGCGAGCACACACACGCGCGCGCGCAGTACTGTATAGCCTACGCGAGTAATGAATGAACGCAGTATAGGCTTATTATTCCATTAATGACTTGTTTCATTAGGATTTTGTAGATACTATATATATGCTCTGCCCTACGTACAGTATAAGTACAGACTGTACTTATACTGTATGTAGGGCAGAGCATATATATAGTATCTACTAAATCCTAATGAAACAAGTAATTAGAATAATATAAGCCTATATACTGTTCATTCATTAGACACGTAGGCTATACTGGCGCACACAAGACTTGCAGTCTATTTCCACACGATTAGCTTTAGTTCTTATTTATTTATTCATCCACTGTCATTTCAGTGTTGGTGTATAGGCTATATAGTGTATTTCAATATAAGTTTAATTGATTAATGATATATTCGAAGGAATGCAGGTTTATAGATATATCAAACAAAGGTCTGTCCCATTGTATACCAATCAATGGGATATATTGCATGTTGACCTGCATCCTTTCAAATGTATATAATTAATCATTCAAACAGATATGTAACAAATAAGAAATACAAATTCCACAGAAGGCATTAAATAATTATTATTTTCAATCATTTCATAATAATTGCATAATTGTATTTGAATATCTGAGTAATTAAAGTAATTATACATTTGTCCAAAATAGCTGGTTCAGATATGGTTAATCCAGCTGCCCTGTGATCAGATGAATCCATATTATTTATTTTACCGACATCAAATGCGTAATTTCTTTTATAATATTTATTTTAATTATGATTAAGTAATTAATTCCAAGGAGGCCTGTAGAGTTGACATGAAGGAATCACTATGAGAACACAGTCTGTCAAGTTAATACAATTTTCAATTAGTCAATCAATCATAAGTGTGCTCCTCTGTTATGGTTTGACACCGACCCCAAACGCAACGACACAAGAGAGTAGGATTCAGAGTTGCCAAAAACAAGGGCTTGTTTATTAAGACTAAATAAACTGCACAGACTTGGAAGAGTTCAAACAAAGACCGGAATACAAGCAAGGATGAATGTTGCTGCTCTGCAGCTTCTCCCGGGATGGTAGTCAGGGGAAGCAGACGCTGACGTCAGAGCCGCTCTGCAGACTTCTCTCGGCAGAATCTCCGAGGTGGTTGCGGGACCGAGAGAGAGAGAGGGAGCGAGTTAACTCAGAGTGCAGGTGGAACAGAGCAGGTGAACAGGAGAGGTGACTTGTACCCGAAAACAGAGTTATCCAAGTGACTGAATCTTCTGTGTAAATACACACTGTGAGTAACGTTCCAAACACAATCCCAAGTGATAGATATCTTCGGTGCAAAATAAACAATGTGAGCGAAGTCCCAAAATACAATTCCAATGTGATAATATCTTCGGTGTGTAAACACACAGTGGGAGATGTTAGGCCAAAATATTATCCCAATGAAACAATCCAAAAAAGGCTAAACGCTGGGTGAGTGACTGTCTGATAAAAAGCTGGAAATCTTCAGTGTTAAATAAACACACGAAAAACGGAATTGGATCAAAGACAGTCATAAAAAACTCACCCAGGCGTTGTGCGTAAAGAGCGTTGGAACAGAACGGAGCGAGCGCGTCGCCACGGGGAAAGGGTGTCCAAGAGGAATGCTTCTTGAATATCCTGGAGGCAAAGCACAGGGAAACAACAGCAGGCAGCAGGAACGGCGAATGCAACTGAAATATCAAAACGATCCAACAAAACTTGAATGGGGAAACGGGGTATAAATAATACGGGAATGCTTAATTGACAAGCAGTGACAGCTGAGGGATGTGATTGATAAGCGTGTGGATGGGGGAGAACCAATCAACGACGTCTCTGGGAAGAAGCGTGTGAATAGGGGAATGAAATGATTAACAGAAAACAAATGGAAAAGAGCGAGTAGGCTTAAAGGAACAGAGCGAGTGGGAGAGCAGCGGACCAATCATCACAGTACTTCAAGAAGCCCGTGGTGGGGAAAGAACCAAACCTTACAGTACCCCCCCCTCCACGGGAGCCACCCGGCGACCCACTCGGCCCCGGCCTGCCCGGACGGGACCCAAGGAAGCCGGCGATCAGGGGCACTGGAGAGGGGGACAAAGACAGAGGCTCGGAGAGGGGGACCGGAGACGTGGACAGAGGACCGGCGAGGGAGGCCGGAGACGGGGACTGGGACCCGACAGCGGAGGCCGGGCACGGGGACTGGGACCCGACAGCGGAGGCCGGGCACGGGGACTGGGGCCCGACAGCGGAGGCCGGGCACAGGGACAGAGAACCGGCGAGGGAGGCCGGAGACGGGGACTGGGGCCCGACAGCGGAGGCCGGGCACGGGGACAGAGGACCGGCGAGGGAGGCCGGAGACGGGGACTGGGACCCGGTGAGGGGGCTGGACGGCACCCGAAGACACCGGGCACGACAGGAGGGGCTCCACCCCTTGATGGTACCGGAGGACCAGGCGATGTGGGGCTCGTGCAGCGCGAGCCAGGGCCTGCCCAGGACCACAGGGACAAGAGGAGAGCTGGTGACGAAAAACTGGAGCCTCTCAACGTGGTCACCAGCAACGGTGAGAAGGACTGGACAGGTGCGTTGAGTGACGTCAGCCAGGCGGTGATGACCCATTGCGAAGACCTCCAAGGGCCTCTCGAGGTCCTCAAGTGGAATGTTGGCCCGGGTGGCAAACCCAACGTCCATGAAACTCCCATCAGCACCAGAGTCCACGAGTGCACCCACCGTCGCCCGCTGGTCCGCCCAGGCTAGGGTGACGTCCGCCAGACGGTTGGGTGGTGAACGGGTGGGGGAACAGGAAAGACGGCTCACCAGGATCTCCCGGGGTCCCGGCGAGCCTGGTCCTCTTGGCCGGGCACGGCAATTGGAGACACGGTGTCCATCCCGGCCACAGTAGAGGCAACGGCCGGAGAAGAGCCTGGACTCCCGTTCGGCCGGGCTAAGGCGGTTGCGTCCCAGCTGCATGGGTTCCTCCTCGGTCACGGCTCGGGAGGGAACAAACCCACCAGTCACGGAGGGGGCAGGGCGGTCAGCACTGTAGAGGCGGTCGCCGGGAAAGGGAGCCCCTGAGCGGAGGTCGATGGCACAGTCGTAAGGCCGGCGAGGCGGAAAGACCTGAGCCCTGGACTCCCTGAAAACCCCCTCGAGGTCGTGGTACTCGGGGGGTACGTCTGGGGTACTGAAAACCTCCTCGAGGTCGTGGTCCTTGGGGGGTACGTCTGGGGTACTGAAATTCTCCTCGAGGTCGTGGTCCTCGGGGGGTACGTCTGGGGGTCCCCGTCGGGTTCTCTCACGTCTTCTCTCCTGGAGGCGTCCGTCGATGCGAATGGCGAGGCTGAACAGGTCCTCGAGGGAGTTAGGCTCCTCCCGGGTCGCGAGCTGGTCCTTGACTGCTTCACTGAGCCCCCTCATGAAGGTTAGGCGAAGTGCTGGGTCGCTCCAACCACTCTCCACCGCCGCCAGTCGAAACTCCAGGACGTAGTCAGTTACCCCGCCGCTCCCCTGTCGGAAGGTACCCAACCGGGCTCCAGGGTCCAGACCACGGGCTGGATGGTGGAACACCCTGTGGAGCTCAGCCACGAAGTCTGGATAGGAGAAAACAAAATCTGCATCCATTGCCCAGGAGGAAGTGACCCACTGGGCAGCCCGGCCTGAAAGCAAGTTTGTCATATAGGCCACTTGGGCCCCTCTAGAAGTGAATCGACTTGGTTGATGACGGAAAACCAACTCACATTGCATGATGAATGTGGCACACTCCTCGGGATTGCCGTCGAACAGCCGTGGGACGGAGAGACGGGGTTCCCGAGGTGCGGGATCGGGAAGCGTGGGAACTGCTGGGGCTACGGGGAATGCTCCTGAAGGAAGTGAGGGAAGTAAAGCGTTAACGGTGTCGCACAGCGTGTGAAGCTGAACGAGAATACCAGATTGTTGTCCTGCCAGAGCGGCCAGGGACCCTTGAATAAGCTGGACCTGCTCCCTGAGTTCCAGTACAGCTGCCGCAGCCGCATCTAGCTGTAGGCTGTGTTCCCTGGCTGACTCTAACTGGACTGCCGCTGCTGTGCTGACTCTCTTGCGGGCGCAGACCGCGCAGGCCAGTACGAACTCCTTGACGTCGCTCCTCATGGTGGGCCACCAGAATCGACGAGCCAGGAAGGAGAACATGCGATGAACGCCCGGGTGGCAGGCGAACCGGCTGGTATGGCCCCACTGGAGGACCCGGGACCGGACTGAGTTGGGGACAAAGAGACGATGAACCGGTACATTGCCTGGAGCGCGATGGAAGCGTAGGGCACGCCTTACCACCCCCTCGATGCCCAAGGTGACGACTCTCTCTGTGTCGGCTGGGGTCGTCATATTGGTTGGATCGTAATGTTATGGTTTGACACCGACCCCAAACGCAACGACACAAGAGAGTAGGATTCAGAGTTGCCAAAAACAAGGGCTTGTTTATTAAGACTAAATAAACTGCACAGACTTGGAAGAGTTCAAACAAAGACCGGAATACAAGCAAGGATGAATGTTGCTGCTCTGCAGCTTCTCCCGGGATGGTAGTCAGGGGAAGCAGACGCTGACGTCAGAGCCGCTCTGCAGACTTCTCTCGGCAGAATCTCCGAGGTGGTTGCGGGACCGAGAGAGAGAGAGGGAGCGAGTTAACTCAGAGTGCAGGTGGAACAGAGCAGGTGAACAGGAGAGGTGACTTGTACCCGAAAACAGAGTTATCCAAGTGACTGAATCTTCGGTGTAAATACACACTGTGAGTAACGTTCCAAACACAATCCCAAGTGATAGATATCTTCGGTGCAAAATAAACAATGTGAGCGAAGTCCCAAAATACAATTCCAATGTGATAATATCTTCGGTGTGTAAACACACAGTGGGAGATGTTAGGCCAAAATATTATCCCAATGAAACAATCCAAAAAAGGCTAAACGCTGGGTGAGTGACTGTCTGATAAAAAGCTGGAAATCTTCAGTGTTAAATAAACACACGAAAAACGGAATTGGATCAAAGACAGTCATAAAAAACTCACCCAGGCGTTGTGCGTAAAGAGCGTTGGAACAGAACGGAGCGAGCGCGTCGCCACGGGGAAAGGGTGTCCAAGAGGAATGCTTCTTGAATATCCTGGAGGCAAAGCACAGGGAAACAACAGCAGGCAGCAGGAACGGCGAATGCAACTGAAATATCAAAACGATCCAACAAAACTTGAATGGGGAAACGGGGTATAAATAATACGGGAATGCTTAATTGACAAGCAGTGACAGCTGAGGGATGTGATTGATAAGCGTGTGGACGGGGGAGAACCAATCAACGACGTCTCTGGGAAGAAGCGTGTGAATAGGGGAATGAAATGATTAACAGAAAACAAATGGAAAAGAGCGAGTAGGCTTAAAGGAACAGAGCGAGTGGGAGAGCAGTGGACCAATCATCACAGTACTTCAAGAAGCCCGTGGTGGGGAAAGAACCAAACCTTACATCCTCAGCACTCTTAAATCTGCTCTCAGCCACGCTCAAATCTGATCTCAGGAAAATTTGGGGAATCGCGCTACCAGCCCTAATATGTCTTAAATGGGCAGAAATCTGCCTACGAGAACATTTTTGGTCGTAAATCCGTTCGGGAATGAGACCCAATGTTACTCACTTGTGCCTTGTATATATATTCTACCATTACAAGCATTCGCTTGTATTTAAGTTGTTAATTTTTTGTTAAGTATTGTGTGATCTGTCTGATTTTGTGTGAAGGGCGGACTAGCAAACTAAGATTTTGTCTGTCTGTTTAACTGTGCACATGACAATAAATAATCTTGAATCTTGATCTACAAAGGAATACAGATCCACCATGAAAATGATCCATTTTCAAAGATGAAGAAGACATTATAAATACTTGTTGTTGTATGTTTGCTCTCTTGTGCATCGGCCAGTGTTCAAACTGTGTGTAATAAGATTACACCCTCAGAACGATCCAAGTGTTGCCTTTCAAATGGTACCAAACATGTGCATGTGGCCATCACTGTTCTTGATTAAAGAGCTGTTGTATTTGGGGATGTCTAAATAACAGCAGGGTGTTTACAGACAGATTATTTAACGTCAATTTTATTTACAGACTAATGCAGACAAACAAGTGCACAAAGTCAATTGAAAATAACTGTGATTATTGGCAGAACAAGTAAACCATGTGGTTCTATGCCAGGCTACACCACCAGTAGAAACTCAACAGCCCGTAGATCATTAAAATGTTTACAATGTGAAGCTTGTTTGTTTTAACGGCCCGATTGTCTTTAAATGGTGCAGCATATAAACAGATGAGGAAATAGCAAAGGGACATGTTGGGAAACACATTTATTTGCCATCAGAGTCAGATGACAAGATTGATGTCAATTTAATCTCTGTTTTGGAGTTGTTGGAAGTTGTATTTCTTAGCTAGCTGCTCCCTATTGCTTCTGGTCCTTGTGCTAAGCTAGGCTAGCTGATCTCTATTGCTTCTGGTCCTTGTGCTAAGCTAGGCTAGTTCCTCCCAATTGCTTCTGGTCCTTGTGCTAAGCTAGGCTAGCTGCTCCCTACTGCTTCTGGTCCTTGTGCTAAGCTAGGCTAGCTGCTCCCTACTGCGTCCTTGTGCTAAGCTATAGGCTAGCTGCTCCCTACTGCTTCTGGTCCTTGTGCTAAGCTAGGCTAGCTCTCTGGGGCCACTGGACACACCTGAAACTGATATCAATGTTCTCGTCTGACTGTGAGGAAGATGACAAATGGTTTTATTTCATGATGTTTTGAAACACAGTTGGACGGACAACCTCAGAAAAGGACAGATCTGTAGCAGAACCCATACCATTGATTTATAATAGTATAAGTGGCTATCTTTCATGAGTATTTTACCACTGGTTGAGAACCACTGCTGTAGATCACTGCCGGTACGTGCGCTGGGGTGTGTACAACGGTCAAGTTAAGACTGAAGACGAAGCAGAAGGAAAAGAAAAGCACCAGAGTCAAGTACAACACAACAAAGCTGAAAGATGAAGCCATCCTGAAGTCTTTTACCATCAACCTGAGAAACAGGTTTCAGGTGCTGGAAGATGAAGGGCGAGGAATAGAAGACAACGAAGAGGTGGATCGTGACTCTCAGGTTCTGGAGAAAGCCTACACAGAAGTCGCTGAAGCAATCCTGGGTAGACCACGGAAGAATAAGAAGCCATGGATCAGTGAAAAATCATGGAACCTTGTAGACCAGCGGGAAACAATAAACAAGAGGATCCTTGGCACACACTCGGAAAGAATCAAGAAACAGCTAAAAGCAAAGTACACAGAGAAGGATAGAGAAACAAAGGGAAGTATAAAGATGGACAAAAAGAAATGGATGGAGAACATTGCAAGTGAAGCAGAAGAAGCTGCAAGGAAACAACAAATGAAGACACTGTACGGTCTTACGAAGGCACTGTGCAACGAGAGACCTAGACAGAGCACAGCAGTACTGGACAAGAATGACAACCTCATCAGCGGAAAAGATGCAGTGCAGGCAAGGTGGACAGAACACTTCAAGGAAGTACTGAATAGGGAACCACCAGAAAACCCAATAACTAATGAGGAAGAATGTGAACTCACTAACATGATTGAAGAGATTCCTGTACATGAACCAACACTAAGTGAAGTAAAAGAAGTGATTAAAGGACTTCAGAATGGGAAAGCACCAGGAATCGACAACATCACAGCCGAGTTATTAAAGGCAGACATTGAGTTTTCAGCAAAGAAGGTACATCAATTGTTGGAAAAAATATGGAGGCAGGAGAAGATCCCGAAGAACTGGAAGAGGGGGCTTATCATCAAACTAGCAAAGAAAGGAAACCTCAAAGAATGCAAGAACTCAAGAGGCATCACCCTACTTCCAGTTGTAGGCAAGATACTTGGCAGGATCATCATTGACCGAATCAGAATTGGAATCGACTCACGGCTAAGAAAAGAACAAGCCGGTTACAGAAGAGGAAGAGGAACAACAGAACAAGTCTTCATACTGCGGAACATCATTGAGCAAGTAAACGAGTGGCAAGCAACACTCCACCTGAACTTTGTGGATTTTGAAAAGGCTTTCGACTCAGTCCACCATGAAAGCCTATGGCTAATTATGAAGAAATATGGAATACCAGAGAAGATTGTCCAGATAGTGAAAATATTCTATGAAGACTTCCAGTGTGCAGTAGAAGACCAAGGAGAAATATGCAAGTGGTTTAACATCAACAGCGGTGTCAAACAAGGATGCAACATGTCAGGTTTTTTATTCTTAATGATCATGGATTGGATAATGAGAAGAACAGTTGGACAAGGTGAGAATGGAATCAGATGGAAGTTGACATCAAAACTCGACGATCTGGATTTTGCAGATGATGTAGCATTACTCTCCTCTACCAAACACCAAATCCAGGAAAAAACGACAAGAATGGAGAGAGAAGCCAGACGAGTGGGACTCAAGATTAACACCGGAAAGACAAAAACCATGAGAATTAATGCAAGAAACCATGACAAAATCAACATCAACGACGAAGAGATTGAGGATGTAGACCAATTCACATACTTGGGAGCCACCATCTGTAAAGAGGGAGGGGGTATGAAAGACCTAAAGAACAGACTATCCAAAGCAAGAGGTGCATTCATCAAACTCAAAAAGATCTGGCACTCCAACAGCATCTCAAGAAGAACAAAGCTGAGATTGTACAAAACACTGGTTGTGCCAGTCCTACTGTATGGATGTGAAACATGGAAGATGAACAAGGGAGACAACAAATCAGTCGACGTGTTCCATAACAGATGCCTCAGAAGAATCCTCAAAATCCAGTGGCAAGACCGCATCAGCACCGTAGAGCTACTAGAAAGAGCCGACATGAAGCCGTTGAGCAAGGAAGTGAAGTGGCGAAGATGGAAGATGATAGGACACATACTGAGGCAAGACCACAACAACGACTGCAACATATCAATGACTTGGGCACCAGAAGGGAAAAGAAGAAAAGGAAGACCAAAGACTACCTGGAGACGCACAGTAGAGAAAGAAAGAAAAGAGGCAGGGTGGAGCTCATGGCCTGAAGCAAGAACAATGGCAGCTGACCGAGAGAAGTGGAAAAGCTCTGTGAAGGCCTTATGTGCCACTAGGCACGAAGTGGATAGGTAACAGGTAACAACGTGCGCTGGGGTGGCGAGCCTTTATCGCTACCGGGGAACATAGGACCCGGGGAACATAGGACCTTATTTCAGCATTTGGCGAGCCTTTATCGCTACCGGGGAACATAGGACCCGGGGAACATAGGACCCTTTTTTGTTTGGGAGCGGGCGGGACCGGGGAACATAGAACCCTTATTTCGGGAGCGGGGAACATAGGACCCTTTCTTTGAAAAAAAGCGGGGAACATAGAACCCAGGGAACATAGGGATGACCCCGTCTTGTTTACATCAGGGTCCCCCTCCCCCATTTGGTGGCTTTGTTAATGCTAGCCACAGACTAGCTAGCAGCTAACGTTACTAATGAATAGACAATATACTAGCCTAGGTTTACCCTGCTTTCTGTTAAATGGCTGCTGTGAAAAGGATCGATAGACTGTTTTGCAAATATAAAGGACAATCAAATCTAATCACTGGACTCTTTTGCTCAACAGGTGCCATAGCTGTGGAGTTTGATGACAGGTAGATATTAGCAGTTTCCAGTTGAAGACGGATAGAATACGTTTCCAGTTATATAATAGAATTATAATTTCCAGTTGAAGACAGCAAAAACAAGTGGCAAGATACTTTTGAGTGTTAGGAAGTATTGTATTGTATATTGTATAATGTATTGTATGGTTTTGTTTTACAGTGACAAGGCTAGGAGCCCTGTTCCCTCAGAGTTTCAATCTGGATGGGCTGAGAGAGGAACTCATCGACTACCAGGTGACCGACAGCAAGCAGCTCCCCCAAGAAGACAGAATTGACAGATTTTGGGGCCTTCTAGGCAAGGACTTGAGGTTCAGTGAGCTGACGAGACTTATGAAGGCTCTATTATGCATTCCACACAGAAATGCCAGCTCTGAAAGGGTATTCAATATGGTGAAGAAGATTGTCACAGAAAACAGAATGGCATTGGACAACAGTACTGTTGAATGCAAGATCAATCACACTGGTCCAGTTCACAAATAAATTCCAGTTCACAAATACATTCCTTCTCAGAAGGTGTTGACTGAGAAATGCCGATGCAAGAGACCCCCACAGGGAATGAAGTGGTATCCCCCATCCATTCTCTCACACGCTAAATGTGTCTCTCCAAAGCATCGAGAGAGTGATAAGACAGTCTAATTAGAATAGATTCTATTAAAATGTATTGTCATTATACAGTACAACGAAAAGACATTTGGCATCCAACCAGAGTGCAAATGTAACAGTAAAGTGCAATAGTAATATACAATGTACTGGGTATAAAATATATAAATGAGTACTACTGAGTAATAGTGCTAATCAGATAGATCACTTTAAACAAAATGTCACTTTAAAGGAAGGAGGTATTGTATAGTTTAGATACATTACAATTGTATATTGTAGTGTACATAGGAATCAGTTTTTCAGGAACTTGGCATGTCTTATTTTATCATGCATATCTTGTGTCTTACCTATTTTCTTTTTGCTATGCCTATTTTTATTGTATTTTGCACAATCAATGCAGGCATGACCACCCGCATTTCATTGTATGTATGTGACAAATAAACCTCTTGATTCTTCTTGAGTTGTAGTATTAATATGTACAGTGATGAAGGTATAAAGACACTATGGTAATACATTGATTGATTGCTAACTTTATTAACAGATTGCAGAATGGGTACAATACAGTATGGTGCAATACACAATTGTTAAGGGGATGCAGAGCAGAAAAGGACTTCTTGTTTACGTCACGGTCCCCCATTTTCAATTCATCATAACATTTATGTATGAATTGTAAAAGATTTCAATAAATATGAACATGTTAATGCTATACTACTACATAAAGTGAATTTTTACTGAATTTGTCTTACACTTCCATTAATTTAATGCAGGGATGTTCACAGCATTTCACTTTCAACCAGGTATCTGATTAATTTAATGTAGCAACTAGTAGTTCACCCAGTCCTTGTTGGACTGATAAGTGGTTGCCTAGTGGAGATTTAGGATTCACTGTGTACCCTTGCCTATTATTGATTGATTGATTGAAAACTTTATTAACAGATTGTAGAAGGATATAATACAGGTTTTGACCAGCCGATGGCAGCGACGAGGCAGCTCAGCAGAGAGGTCCAAGACATAGCTGTCAACATCCTAACAGAAAATAATATTATATACATACGAGGGGGAGGAGACTACATTGGGAGGGAGCGGGGCCGGGGGGAGGGGAGCGGGGCGAAATCTCCCGTTTTTCCCAATGTTGACAGCTATGCTTTTACTCCACTACATTTTAAATCAAATATTGTACTTTTTCCTCACTACATACAGTATATGGTATCTAAACCCATCAGTTACTAGTTACTTTGAAGAAAAATAATCTGCATAGAAAACATGGCAAAGATTAATGTACTTTCAAATTTGAAGCCTGTCAACTTCCAACAGGTCATAATCAGAGCAGCATAACTGGACCACATACCACTTTAACATAAACTTTAATCAGAGCAGCATATCTGGACCACATACCACTTTAACATAACCTTTCATCAGAGCAGCATAACTGGACCACATACCACTTTAACATAACCTTTAATCAGAGCAACATAACTGGACCACATACCACTTCAACATGACATTTAGAGGTCAACGGATCAAGGTTTGAACGCTCCCAAGCACTGGAATACAGAAACATCATGTATACTTTTACCAGAGTACTATTTTATCTAGGTATTTCTACTTCTACATAAGTAAAGGAACGGTGTCCTTCTTCCACCCCCAGCTCTACAGTAAGCAGGGGTGTAAAGTACTTGAGTAATTGTACTTTGTTACAATACTTAAGTACTGTTTTGGGGGATTTGTACTTTACTCAAGTATTATTAGTAGGGCTGTTATTATCGTGTTATAAAATATGGCCCATTTGCATGTTCTTGGTATCTGATTCTGGGGACATCTATGGATCTCAGGGAATGTATTCCCAGTGTCAGACATACTGTGTCTGTTACTAGGCTTGAGTAAATTGTAATTAACCAAATGAGAATATCAATAAAAAGAATGTTTGACTGTGAATAACACCATGCTCAAATTGACCAGACCTGAAAAATCTAAGCAAATTAATAGATGGAAGAAGGTTTTGTAGATACAGTACTGAATTCTGCCATCCCGACACACGTATGCAATTTGAAATATGATTATAGAATATAGAATATCAGGCATAAAATGGTTATGCGATTAAAATGTGATTAATTAGATTAATTAATTACAAATCCTGTAATTAATTAGATAAAAAATGTTTATCGCCTGACAGCACTAATTATTAGGTTTGTATACTTGTACTTTTACTCAATTACATTTCAGAGAAAAAAAACATACTTTTTACTCCTTACAATGCAGACCTACAAAGTACAAAGTACAAATCTTGCAGGTCCAGTCATTTTAATTCGTATATTTGTTTCTCTGGCTGAACTAACGTTAACGTTATTAATCCTGCGGCCGCACTTTAAAAACAGCCAATCAAATCCCCATCAATGGAAAATTAACCCGCCCACACCCATGCTGATTGGTCCGTGTGCAACACTAGAAAGCGGAGATCTTTGATTAAACACCTGCTATCAGAAGAATAGACAGTCAGAGTGACAAGCTATACAGAAGATAGCCACAAACGATAGTACGAGTGATGAAGAGGACGTAACGGAACATTTCATTGCCCCGGAATAAAAAAAGTTTAAACTTTTACTTTTTAGTACTTAACCCTGTCGGTTGTGTGTGATAGTAAAAGGTTAACCTTCTGTCGTGTGGCAGTGAAAGGGTTAACCGGCTGTCGTGTGGCAGTGAAAGGGTTAACCTTCCGTGTATTTTCGCAGTGAAAGGGTTAACCGTTTGGTAGTGTGGCAGTGAAAGGGTTAAGTACATTTAAAAGTAGAAACTTTTTGACTTTTACTCAAAAGCCAGATACTCTGACTTTTACTTGCGTAAAGATTTTGAGACGGTACCCATACTTTCACTTAAGTATAATTTCTGGGTACTTTTTACACCGCTGACAGTAAGTGACACAGATGTTCTTGTGCTCAGAGGAGCCTGGGGCCGGTTCCAGACAAGTCAAAGAGGAGGAGGCTGATTATTAAACCCTTTCACTGCCACACTAGAGAAGGTTAACCCGGCGGCCGTCGGTAGTGTGATAGTAAAGGGTTAACCTTTTTTTTTTATCTACTTTTTTCTCCCCATTTTCAATTTTTCTCCCATCCCAATTTCGTATTATCCAATTCTACCCTCCCCTGTCTCGAACGTCGTTAGACCATGCCTCCCACTGGTCGGCTGCAGTGAGGACCAAGCCTTGCATCACGTGTCCCCTCCGGTACACGAGGAGGCAGCCATTGCATCTTTTCACCTGCACAGCGCGATCTCTCAGTGGCGAGGAGTAACGTGTGGGAGGCTCACGCTGCCCCCGATACTTCCTGATTCTGCTGTACAGGCGCACCAACCGATCTGTAGGAGTCGATGTCCACAACGTCCGATCCCCACCCACAGGCTTTCCCACCCCCTAATACTGCCAATTGTATTAGTATGAACGACCAGCCAAGCCGGAAGCAACGCAGAGAGCTGGGCTCAAACCCAGCATCTCCTGCGTTAGTGGCGAGCGCCTTGCCCATTGCGTCACTTAGCCGCCCAAGGGTTAACCTTCTGTAGTGTGGCAGTGAAAGGGTTAACCTGCTGTTGTGTGGCAGTGAAAGGGTTAGCCTTCTGTGTATTGTCGCAGTGAAAGGGTTAGCCTTCTGTGTATTGTCGCAGTGAAAGGGTTAACCGTTTGGTAGTGCGGTAGTGAACCAGGGGATTATTCTGCTCTGTGCCTGCGGCGAGTAAAAGACCAAAGTGACCGTGAAGCAGAGAGCCAACTCAAGTTTTGTTGTTCACAAAACAAAACAGGCCTCATTTACTTCCCCGGAGGAGGTTTCTGAGTGATATCCAAAGAAGATGCGGGACCCAGTTACTGCCGTGCTGGCCCGTGCAAACTTCAAACGTGGAAGCTAGTAATCTAACAGACGGAGATAATAAAAAAAAAAGAGAACTAGCCGTGCCTGGAGTTTCCTGAACCTGATTGTCTGTAATAGATCAACAAGCGGACGCTGTTGTTGTTTCCTTGGCTCTGAATCATATCACTCCATCCACGGCGGGGAATGAAAAAAAAGGTGAACTTCAGAGTTCGTCTGAATGGAAACAGAAACGAGAGACGTAGGAATGGTGTAATTCTCTGGGAGATATAAGTGGAAACTCCAAGTCACTACTGTGTCGGGAGGCCCGCAGTGTGTGCTGCTCGCAGACCCTATAAAACTGAAACACTTGGTGCTGTGACAGACCATGAGTAATATGGTCATCTTGAAGCGATTGGGAACACATGCACGGCCTCCAGTATAACCTTAACAAAGAGAATATATTTGTCTGTGTACCACAAAGTATTTGCGCGTCTGTCTATTAAATCCTCGGTCATAAGCCACGAATAGAAATACTGCAATAATGCTTAAAACATCAGTGTGGAAGGATTTAAAGGTCCCGTATTGTCGTCCTTTTCAACAACTTCATATACAGTATGTCTCTGAGGTTCCCAAAACATGTCTTTGAAGTTTTTTTTTGCTGAAAATACCACTCATATTATGCATTCTAGCAGCCTCTATACCCCTCTGTTTCAGTCCTGTTCTCATTCTAGCAGCCTATATACCTCTGTTTCAGTCCTGTTCGGGCGACAGTGGCTCGGGAGGTAGAGCAGTCGTTTGGCAATCCGGAGGTTCCCGGTTCGATTCCCGCTCCTCCCGGGCAATGCGTCGATGTGTCCTTGAGCAAGACACTTAACCCCTAATTGCTCCCGATGAGCAGGTTGGCACCTTGCATGGTCGCCTCCGCCGTCGGTGAGTGAATGTGTGAGTGAATGTGTGAGTGAATGGGTAAAATGTGAGGAACAAATTGTAAAGCACTTTGGATAAAAGCGCTATATAAAAAAGCAGCCATTTACCATTTACCATTCTCATTCTAGCAGCCTCTATATCTCTGTTCCCATCCTGTTCTCATTCTAGCAGCCTCTATACCTCTCTGTTTCAGCCCTGTTCTCATTCTAGCAGCCTCTATACCTCTGTTCCCATCCTGTTCTCATTCTAGCAGCCTCTATACCTCTCTGTTTCAGTCCTGTTCTCATTCTAGCAGCCTCTATACCTCTGTTCCCATCCTGTTCTCATTCTAGCAGCCTCTATACCTCTCTGTTTCAGCCCTGTTATCATTCTAGCAGCCTCTATACCTCTCTGTTTCAGTCCTGTTCTCATTCTAGCAGCCTCTATACCTCTCTGTTTCAGCCCTGTTCTCATTCTAGCAGCCTCTATACCTCTGTTCCCATCCTGTTCTCATTCTAGCAGCCTCTATACCTCTCTGTTTCAGTCCTGTTCTCATTCTAGCAGCCTCTATACCTCTCTGTTTCAGTCCTGTTCTCATTCTAGCAGCCTCTATACCTCTCTGTTTCAGTCTTGTTCTGGACAGGCTGTTTCTCTATCGGAACATTGAAGGAAATTCACATCAAACTGTCAACTAACCATGTATGCCTCAATCTGGTAAATGAGTAGAGATGAAATGGTATGAAAATGTCATATTCCGTTAGGTAGGATCAGAATAGGGGCGTGGCAGGACCAGAATAGGGGCGTGGCAGGACCAGAATAGGGGCGTGGCAGGACCAGAATAGAGGTGTGGTAGGACCAGAATAGAGGCGTGGCAGGACCAGAATAGAGGCGTGGCAGGACCAGAATAGAGGCGTGGCAGGACCAGAATAGAGGCGTGGCAGGACCAGAATAGAGGCGTGGCAGGACCAGAATATAGGTGTGGTGATTAAAATTCAGCGAAGATGATGTATTGCTGGTCTGAAGAATTAGCATGCTAATGCTAACAACCACACAGACAAACACACTGACCGCTCTCTCTCCAATTATAGTTATTAGATGGTAAGAACGAATTTGCCCGTACCTATTGGTCTGTCACCAACTTCCTGTTTACCCCAGCTTCGCTTCGTGCTTGGAGTTGGAACCTGGTGCCACCTAGCGGCTATGACTTCTGCTGCTTCCTGTTTACTCCAGCCCGCTTCATGTGGGGAGATCTGCTTTCATTGGTCTATGCTGCCACTTGTTGGAGATTTGTGCTCTACTGGGCACACCTTTCTAGTTGTTATTATTGTTATCATTCTCTCCCTCACTTTCTCACACACACACACACACATGCACGCACACACACACACAGTCTTCTGTGTTGCAGTTGAACATTTGCAGTGAGCCCATGTACAATTGACATAAATAGATATCTTGAGAAGACAGATATACAGATGTATTGAGAAGACAGATATACAGATATCTTGAGAAGACAGATATACAGATGTCTTGAGAAGACAGATATACAGATGTCTTGAGAAGACATATATACAGATGTCTTGAGAAGACAGATATACAGATGTATTGAGAAGACAGATATACAGATGTATTGAGAAGACAGATATACAGATGTCTTGACAAGACAGATATACAGATGTCTTGACAAGACAGATATACAGATGTCTTGAGAAGACAGATATACAGATGTCTTGAGAAGACAGATATACAGATGTCTTGAGAAGACAGATATACATATGCAGGGCTTGACATTAACACCGGCCACCGGCCAAATGCTGGTAGAATTCGGCTGTGGCTGGTAACTCCGTCATTCTACCGGCCACAGTGGCCGGTGACTTTTTTTCTATGAAAAAAAAACATTGTAGTCTACAAAAGGCATCGGCAATAATTAAGTCAATCCAAGTGATACTACATAATACTACAACTCCCACCACAACAATTCGGAAAAGTGCATTACCGGCCAGATCCTGGTAGTGGCGCTGTCTCGAGAATGGAGTACTCCTTGTTTTCAGACCGGATGTAAAACATTTTCATTCAGGCCTACTTTTTCTGTTAGCGTGAAGCTATGCCTTCATCAGATTGCATGGAATACCTTTTGCGACGCCGAATTCAGTATGCAGTAAAGGAATATAGCATCAGCCAATGGACATATCGATCTACCAGATGGCGATCAATAACTGGGAAATCCTTTTTGGGATCCAACCGGCCACAGGTAAGAACGATTTCACGTAGATTTCATGCTGATCAGGCCTTGTTAGCATAGCCAACCAGCCGATGAATGAATGAATGAATGAATGAAAACTTTATTTAACAGATTGCAGAATGGGTACAATACAGTACGGCTCAATACACACAATTGTTAAGGGGATGCAGACCAGAGAAAGACGTTACTCTTGTTTACATCAGGGTCCCCCATTTTCAATTTATAGTGACATTTATGACATACACAACATACATGACATCATGACATCATGACATCATGACACATCAGTGTATGATGCTACAATAACGAATGCCGTTATTGGTAATCAATAATCAGAAACTACGTCCCCCGCCCCCCCCCCCCCCTTTCATGCATTCACAGTGGCTAGTGAGCCAAAAAGTTAATGTCAAGCCCTGCACAGATGTATTGAGAATACAGAAGATACAGATATCTTGAGAAGACAGATATACAGATATCTTGAAAAGACAGATATACAGATATCTTGAGAAGACACATTATACAGATAGTGTTTCTCCTGTTGGAACACGTTCACAACCAATTTGATTTAAAATCAACTAAATATATTGACCGGGTGATTACATTTACATAATGTGTCATCATGTGAGCAGTCTGAAATAATATTTTTTTTTAATTGTCTTTTCTTCTGTAACTGTATTGGAATACAGTTGAAGGAACATGGCAACATTATGGCAAATGCGCATACCGTCTTCTCCAGAGTTGGACAATAGATACCAGTTTCCTCTCTATGCGTTCAGTAGAAAGCTATCCGGCTGCAAGCTAGCCTACAGTCGGTACTGTGAGTGGGGCAGGATTCGCAGGGCTCCACAACCATCTAATCCGACATGCACCGGGTCTAGTTTCTTGATGCAAACGTCCTATTAGCTGGTTGGGATGGCCTCTGTGCAAGAGATCTGTCCATTCTGGCATCAGAAAACAGATGCTTTGAGGTAGAGGCAGTCAATGAATACAGTCCTTGACCGATACAGTCCTACATACTTCCCAGCCACGTGTGTTACAGCTTTCATAACCACAAGATATGATTCTTCTTTTGTAGATTTTTCTCAGAACTTGTTTGAATATCTTTGGTTTGTTAATAATATTATTGATCAAAAATCACCAAATGCATTGCCTATTTCTCGCCATGGACATAAGCAGTGCATGAGATGTGCCGCCTTTGGGTGATGTCATTCACCATCAGCATCCTAAAAGAATAAATAAAAATAACATTGCCACAGAAGTTTGAATAAGGTGTCATTGTTTATTCCCAAGAAGACATACAGTAAGGCCTAGTAACCTGCGATAAGATGCTCTGAAACATTGAAGGAATGCTGCCTGGTCTGTTGCTTTAGACCTGCCAGACAGCTGGCGTCCTGCCTAGTGTCGCTGCCTCAGCTTTAGACCTGCCAGCTGGCGTCCTGCCTGGTGTCGCTGCCCCGGCTTTAGACCTGCCAGCTGGTGTCCTGCCTAGTGTCGCTGCCTCAGCTTTAGACCTGCCAGCTGGTGTCCTGCCTCGTGTTGCTGCCTCAGCTTTAGACCTGCCAGCTGGTGTCCTGCCTAGTGTTGCTGCCTCAGCTTTAGACCTGCCAGCTGGTGTCCTGCCTAGTGTTGCTGCCTCAGCTTTAGACCTGCCAGCTGGTGTCCTGCCTAGTGTTGCTGCCTCAGCTTTAGACCTGCCAGCTGGTGTCCTGCCTAGTGTCGCTGCCTCAGCTTTAGACCTGCCAGCTGGTGTCCTGCCTAGTGTTGCTGCCTCAGCTTTAGACCTGCCAGCTGGTGTCCTGCCTAGTGTTGCTGCCTCAGCTTTAGACCTGCCAGCTGGTGTCCTGCCTAGTGTCGCTGCCTCAGCTTTAGACCTGCCAGCTGGTGTCCTGCCTAGTGTCGCTGCCTCAGCTTTAGACCTGCCAGCTGGTGTCCTGCCTAGTGTCGCTGCCTCAGCTTTAGACCTGCCAGCTGGTGTCCTGCCTAGTGTTGCTGCCTCAGCTTTAGACCTGCCAGCTGGTGTCCTGCCTAGTGTTGCTGCCTCAGCTTTAGACCTGCCAGCTGGTGTCCTGCCTAGTGTTGCTGCCTCAGCTTTAGACCTGCCAGCTGGTGTCCTGCCTAGTGTTGCTGCCCCGGCTTTAGACCTGCCAGCTGGTGTCCTGCCTAGTGTTGCTGCCCAGGCTTTACGCTGTGACCTGCTGGGGCAGCGGACTGAGAGCAGGGGACACAAACAGGCTGGATAAGCTGGTCAGGAAGGCCAGTAGCGTGGTTGGGGTGGAGCTGGACTCTCTAGCGAGGGTGGCGGAGAGGAGGAGCCTTGCTAAACTCCAGGCCATCAGGGAAAACCCCTCCCACCCACTATACACAGACTTGGCTGACAGGAGGAGCAGGTTCAGTGCTAGGCTCACACTCCCTAAATGTAGCACTGAACGGCACAGGAAGTCCTTCATTCCGACAGCCATCAGACTATACAATGCATCACTGTGCCTCACTGCATCATCACTGAGCACAGAGTGACAGTTACCATCTTCCTGGACTTTTACTTTTGAAACAACACTGTGCAATATTACACTTACTGTAGACTTCTGTATATTTTTACTGTATATTTTATTCTATTTTTATTCTTAGGCAATTTGTTTTGTTATTCTTATTCGTGACTTGTTCTGTCTAAATGTTTAATGTGAGCGATTTGTAGTGTCAAATTTCCCTCTGGATAATAAAAGTATTTATATTCTATTCTATTCTATTCTATTCTATTCTAATAGACCTGCCAGACAGCTGGTGTCCTGCCTAGTGTTGCCGCCACCGCTTTAGCCAGAGAAATGGAACCCGTGTCAGCGTCAGGACAACGTTTGGCTGGATTCTCGAATACCATCAGAGATTAAATCAAATGTTGTCAACCACCATCCACCCCCCCCCCCCACCCCCCCAGTCACAACGGTGAGACCGTAAACAGCAAAACCACGGGTCGCTCCCCAGATTAAAGACAGACTGAAGGGGAAACAACAGGCCTTTCACTAAAGACTAGATTCAAGCCATGCACCGCTTTGTGACAAATGATCAGGAAAAAACAAACTCAAACATAAGGACAAACTTATTGGACGTCTTACTGGATTCTGGGAGTTCTCTGGGGACATATCAGGCCAATGTCTCCATTGAGTCATCCGCCGTAACTCTTGATTTACTTGTACCTGTTTGGGTATAATAAACCTGTGTTTAACCAAGTCTATATTTGACTAAGTACATTCATTGATTGCGGTTATATTCCTCTACAATATCCAAGTCCTAGCCTCCTAAGTTACTACTAGCTGCTCATTATCCTCTCACTCTTGGCCTGTCGGATATAACCAAGGTTATCATAACCCAGGTGGAGCAATATAGTAGTCCTCCGATCATCCCTACTGGAATCATTTAACCTACTGTTAAATAAAGTTTTCATTCATTCATTCATTCATTCATTCATTCATTCATTCATTCATTCATTCATTCATTCATTCATGCATTCATAATTAGACGCCCTATTCAATATTCATTATTCAAAGCACATGGTTGCTGCCTCTCTGTCTCCCCCTACAGGAGGCAAGGCGCTGCTGAGGGCCAACGAATTTTGCGATTGCGATGAGTTGTTAAAGGGGCACGTCACCAAAAAACAATGGCACTTTATTTTGCACATAATCTTACAAACATACAACGATTCTAAACAGTTTTGTACACATTAATTTCGTTTTGACGTTATTGGCCACCAGTGATGTCATTAGGGACATTGAATCCTTGTGTTGTGTTGATTACAGCTCAATCAAATGATAAGGGAGCAGTCCGCGTCAGAATCAGTCATCACGCGCATCAAGGGGGTTAAAAGGAACGTAATCCTGGTCAGAACAACGGGGCAGACTACAATATATTTGCATTTGTTAGCCACGCTAGCAATCTAAACAATCAATACATGCCAAAGCTAGATATGTAAAAGATGAAAGACTCTCACAAAAGGACATCCAGACATTTTCGTTTGGGGGAGTGCCATGGTTTCTCCATAGAGCTCCATTATACTGTTAGTCAGGGGAGTGCCATGGTTTCTCCATAGAGCTCCATTATACTGTTAGTCAGGGGAGTGCCATGGTTTCTCCATAGAGCTCCATTATACTGTTAGTCAGGGGAGTGCCATGGTTTCTCCATAGAGCTCCATTATACTGTTAGTCAGGGGAGTGCCATGGTTTCTCCATAGAGCTCCATTATACTGTTAGTCAGGGGAGTGCCATGGTTTCTCCATAGAGCTCCATTATACTGTTAGTCAGGGGAGTGCCATGGTTTCTCCATAGAGCTCCATTATACTGTTAGTCAGGGGAGTGCCATGGTTTCTCCATAGAGCTCCATTATACTGTTAGTCAGGGGAGTGCCATGGTTTCTCCATAGAGCTCCATTATACTGTTAGTCAGGGGAGTGCCATGGTTTCTCCATAGAGCTCCATTATACTGTTAGTAAGGGGAGTGCCATGGTTTCTCCATAGAGCTCCATTATATTGTTAGTCAGGGGAGTGCCATGGTTTCTCCATAGAGCTCCATTATACTGTTAGTCAGGGGAGTGTCATGGTTTCTCCATAGAGCTCCATTATACTGTTAGTCAGGGGAGTGCCATGGTTTCTCCATAGAGCTCCATTATACTGTTAGTCAGGGGAGTGTCATGGTTTCTCCATAGAGCTCCATTATACTGTTAGTCAGGGGAGTGTCATGGTTTTTCCATAGAGCTCCATTATACTGTTAGTCAGGGGAGTTCCATGGTTTCTCCATAGAGCTCTATTATACTGTTAGTCAGGGGAGTGCCATGGTTTCTCCATAGTGCTCCATTATACTGTTAGTCAGGGGAGTGCCATGGTTTCTCCATAGAGCTCCATTATACTGTTAGTCAGGGGAGTGCCATGGTTTCTCCATAGTGCTCCATTATACTGTTAGTCAGAGGAGTGCCATGGTTTCTCCATATAGCTTCATTATACTGTTAGTCAGGGGAGTGCCATGGTTTCTCCATAGTGCTCCATTATACTGTTAGTCAGAGGAGTGCCATGGTTTCTCCATAGAGCTCCATTATACTGTTAGTCACGGGAGTGTCATGGTTTCTCCATAGAGCCCTGTCATACTTTTTTAGCGCAGCAGCTCGCGCAGGTAGGGGACAACCTAGTCACGTGACTCAGCTGGTGTTGCTGATTGGCTCGAACACGGTATGTTTATAAAACGACAAGGTGTTGCTATTTTTTCACCTACATCATTTCATGGAGCAACTTCAGCTGTAATTTAATTATTGTTTGTATTTGTTCTGTTCACAGTAATAATGCACAGCTCCATAAACGGCCTTGACAATGAACTCAGCTTTGATCAACACAACATCAACTCACGCTGCTGACTGAAGCCTTCCGCCATGTTTCTGCCCCCAGAAGCCATGGCTCCTCCGCCTCGCTGACATCACGAGCAAAGCAGCGAATCAGAATGTCACAAGTTGACAAGATTCCTGCTTTAAAAGGTCAGGTTAACTTTTTTTTTTATAATAACTTTATTTGTATAGCACCTTTCATACAAGAATTGCAGTTGAAAGTGCGACACAGCAGCAAACAAGACAGGCACAAAATAAGCACATAAAGTGCAGACATGTAAAGATCACAGTTTTTCACATTAGGCTCAACATCCCAACAGGCCACCTTGTTTCTGGTTTGATTCTATGGCAGTTTTAAAATAATAAAAAGAGTAAAATACAATAGACAGAGTGGAATAGTGCAATAGTGTGTAGTGCGATAAAATAATTCAATAAAATAAAATAGCCCTCATTTACAGTAGTCACAGTGTTCATGTAATTAGTCTAGGTGGCACAACAGAGCAGCGTATCGCTCTAAACAGAATAGAATAATGCTGAATTACTGTTTAATTAATGAACTGTGTGGATTTGCTCTGTGAATCTATGTTTCTGGACCAGGGTACACACACACACACACACACATTTTAATACATTATTTGGTTCCACAAATTATATTACATAAACAGGGAATCAAATGTATCGGGGCCAAGCAGCACTGAACACTTAAGGGTACACATAGCACCTCCTTCTCCACGTGGCTAAGCTGCCAATAATAGCTGAGACAGAGCAATATTTGGCAATTTGTTTGGCTTTTCTTTTAGACATTGCAGCAATTCTCAGACCGGTCATGGTGCATTTGTGTACATGGCCAAGACTTCCGAACACAAGTACACTATATCTACACCTATACCCAAGGTCAGCCATCACACTGAGCAGTGGTTGGTATTTGATATACTTGTCCCGGAAGGCCTGGTCCATGTACAGATCAAAGGTACAGCCTACTTCTATGACCAGCACCTCTCTGTGGCTGGTGTCAACAAAAACAACGTCCGGTGTATTTGGTATGTTAGCAAAAACATTGTTGGTAAGGCCAAACCACTCTGGTTTCACTCTGGCATGTTTGTACATTGCTGCACTAGATGGTGATATGTTCCGTACCACATCAGACACAATGTCCACAATACGGTTGCCTAGAGCGCCAGCCAGAGGGGGGGTGCCAAAAACTGCGCCCACCAAAAATTATTAAAAGTATATTAATCTATATATCTTTCTTTTTATATTTTCTTTTTTACAGTTTTTGCGCCCCCCTCTATATCTGCAACCAATATTTTTACATTATTATTAATATTATTATTATTTGTTAGCTAAGTTGTTTATTTGTTTTAATTCTTTAGTGTGCACTTTACATTTATTCTTAGCTCTTGTTCTTGTTTGTAATATATAAAGGTGCAGTACTTTACTGTATAACTGTTAAGATGTTTTGATGGGTTTTTTTTGGGGGGGGGGGGGGGCACAGTGGTGAAACTTGCCTAGGGCGCCAAATGTGCTAAGTCCAGCTCTACACACAAACACACACACACACACACACACACACACACGGATAGGTGAAATGCGAAGGCCAAGAAGCAATAAAATATAACGCACACGCATGACTTATCCTAGCGGACACAGGCCAGGCTTCACCAGATCAGTACCGCTTGGCGACTCGGCACGTGGACTGAGAAAGGAAATTATGTTCTGATGTTTGAGTTGATAAACAGAAAGAAGATTTATGACATTGCGCCGCCACGCTTGGATGGTGATGGTTCCACCAGCCGGTCTTCATCAGGGCATACATTTAAAATGATGTAGCCGTGCAAAACAATAACAGGCTTTTTAATCCATCCCTCCTTCCTGATATACAGTACGTGTTTGAGTGGCTGGGGTCGTACTTTTTTGTTCCACTCTTACCCCAAAGTTGTTGAAATGGTCCAACTACTCAAAATGTAAATCGTAATCATAATCATAATCAACTTTATTTACGGCTGGGTGGCGCAGCGGACATTGCGCTTGTCACCAACGCAAGACACCGGGTTCGACTCCGGCTGTAACGGCGTTGCCTCCGGTTTGGGCCAGCCGTCATACTAACTCAATTGGCAGAGTTAGTAGGCTGGTAAAGCTATGCCTCCTAAAGTGTTAATCGGAAATACAGAAATACCGGCTACAGGCTTTCCTGTTTCCGGGCACCCCCTGATCTGTTTATAGTCCCCAGGGAAACAAACAACAAGCAGACGCTCGTACATCTCGAGGGAGGCGATAACAAGGTTGTTTCTGGGGGGAGTGCATTTTCACAAGCACCTGTCGTGATTTCAGGGGCGGGACTTCCTACCCGATTCCCACTTTTGGCCGTAGTGCTGCTTTACCAGGCTTTATCTCTCGAGATCTCTCGAGATAAAGCTGGGAACGAGGTTACAGAGTTAGAGGGTGGAAGTCGATGGGTGGTAATCTAGACGTTGTGGACAGCGACTCCTACAAGGCGGTTGGGGACGCCTGCACAGCAGAGACAGGAAATGGCGGGGGTAGTGTGAGCCTCCTACACGTTACACCTCGCCAATGAGAGTCTGCGCTGGCAGGTGAAAAGATGTGACAGGCTGCCTCCTCGTGTACCGGAGGGGACACGTGATGCAAGGCTTCTATCCTCCCTACAACCGGCCAGTGGGGGGCATATGCGAGCAACGTGCAAGATAGGGGAGGGAAGAATTGGCACAATGGAATTGGGATGGGAGAAAAATAGAAAAAGAGGAGAAAAAGTGGATAAAAAAAATAATCAACTTTATTTATATAGCACATTTACAACAGTTGTGACTGTACCAAAGTGCTTCACAGGTATAAGCATAGAGCAAAAACACATACAGTACATATACTAAACATAATAGTGCAAAATGTGCAAATACAAATAAGTGCAAGGGTTCAGATAAAAAAAAATAAAGATATAAAATAAAGAAAAAGTGCAGCAGATTACAAAATAAGACTTACTGTTAGCAAGCGCCCCCAAAATTGGCCATTTTAGTTTTCGTTTTTGAGGACTGCATACTTTTTTTGCAAACCAAAACAACATACTTTATACTTATAGCACTTAATTTGGCTTCCTGTTAAAGAATTTAGTTGTTCACCTAGATCCCTGATTCACACATCCCCACATGGGGTATCATTGGAAGCCACACT
Organism: Notolepis coatsorum; assembly: GCF_963971535.1. Taxonomy (NCBI): domain Eukaryota; kingdom Metazoa; phylum Chordata; class Actinopteri; order Aulopiformes; family Paralepididae; genus Notolepis; species Notolepis coatsorum. The sequence continues at coordinate 22,869,627 of NC_140182.1, forward strand.
CATTGGCTACAACGATCCACAATCATTTCCGAGATCGGATCTAGATTGACGGAACTACTGCAGCCTGAGTCAGGAGTGGTATTTTGCGCAATACTGTGTACTTTGCACAAGCCTCAAATACCGGCATGTAACTCAAGAACCGCTGAATGGATTTTGTCAGATTTTGTCGCTATCGACAGGCAACAAATAAGCCTTCAATTCGATATATATGGTATTACAAAATATGCACACCCGAGCCACTAGGGATCGCCAAAGTGCCAGTTGCAAAAAGTCTGAAAAACGTCCCATATGAGGGACGTTGCAGCTTATCATAATAACCCATACGCTACACTGCCTCAGGTCGTTGAGACAACCAAGCATGCTGTGAAGACCCGCCATCCTCTGCCTCTGATTCGCAAACTGTGGGTGGGGGAATGTGATTGGACCAAAGCAGAGTCATACAGACAGTGGCTCCAGTCACTAGTTGTGATAGCCGCTGGACTGATACTTGTGTATTTAAAAGTACTGCCAATGTAGCCTTCAGGTGATCTCCGTGGATAGAATCAAAAGTTGTTCACTTTGTTTACGCTTCTAGGCTACTGGCGCATGCCTGTGACGTAAGCAGTACGCAATGAGAGTCTTGAGAACCCTTTCGTCATAGTTTTATGCGGTTTGACTGTTCAGATGATAGCGCGAAGGTGTATCGTTTCTAGGATTTCCACCCAGGAAGGTGGTTTAACTTTTTTTGCGGATTCTCTCCGCAAAAACGCTGTTGCCGTATGAACAAAAGGCACATCCGAAGAAATATTTTGCCGGATTCACCCGCAAGCGTTTCCGTCTAAACATGGCCTTAGAGGGACTAAAAGTAGTGACCTAGGAGGCAGGCTCAGCTCTGGTCAAAGGCCAATGCTGTTTACTGGGGACTGACATTTTGATTAGAACGTAAAAGGTAAATGGCTGCATTTATATAGCAGCTTTTATCCAAAGCGCTTTACAATTTGTTCCTCACATTTTACCAGTGCACTCACACATTCACACACCGACGGCGGAGGCAACCATGCAAGGTGCCGACCTGCACATCGGGAGCAATTAGGGGTTAAGTGCCTTGCTCAAGGACACTTCGACACGCTGTCCGGGAGGAGCGGGAATCGAACCGGAAACCTCCGGATTACCAGACAACTGCTCTACCTCCTGAGCCACTCTTCCCCCTGTTCCCAGCAGTGCTACTGTTGGCCACCAGAGGGGCCCCCGATACCACTCACCGGCAGGAGAACCTTGGCTCCTAATAATTTGATGGTGCAAATAAAGATTTCTCCTGTTTATGTTCCATCTGTTGTGTCTACCTCGCTGTTCAGGAACCTGATGGTATAATTCATGTCCAGGTGGAATAGGGAGGTGTAGTGGTTACGTCATTGCCGTTTTTCTACCCTCTGTCCAACCCAATGCATTTCCCCATTGCCCATTTCTAAATCGTCTCGTTTAAAACAAATAAAGCATTAACATTGGCATGGTGTACCTTTCTGTGCTTATTCATCCACAATCTATAGCTCAACATGAAAATATTCGCAATTAATCATTCAAAAAAAATCGCAGAATTTAATTTCAACCAAAAATGCTTAAACAATAATGTTAGTGATAGAATGGAACTGTGCAAAGGTGGAAAGTTTTTCAAATTCCATGCGGCAGAATTGTTACAATAGCCGATAATCCATTTTCCCAATGATAAATCCCTATACGGGTGGAACAACCAGTGACGTCAGACTACACCTCCATATTAGGTGAAGCTGTGGCAATAACACACAACGCCAGCCACGCCCTGATAGGGGAACTACGCCCCTGATTACGCCCCTGATAGGGAAACTACGCCCCTGATTACGCCCCTGATAGGGAAACTACGCCCCATTTATGAATTCATACACGTTACTGCTATAGTCCAAGAAACTGCAAAAGTATTAGTGAAAAGGAACGACTGCATCAGGTATACATTCTGAAGCTGCTCCGTAGACAATTAATTGGTGAAAGATGTTCCAGATGCCACTGTCTGATGATGACAGGGGATGGTTATGAGTATATGGGTGTATTTTCTGTTTCCGAGCTGAGAACACTACTATAGAATAAAGCTCATTTGTGTATGAAAACTCAAATGATGTGCTGGTCCACAAAATCAGTCTCTCATTCAGTCATTGGAATCTGTCTGTCTGTCTGTCTGTCTGTCTGTCTGTCTGTCTGTCTGTCTGTCTGTCTGTCTGTCTGTCTGTCTGTCTGTCTGTCTGTCTGTCTGTCTGTCTGTCTGTCTGTCTGTCTGTCTGTCTGTCTGTCTGCCTGTCTGCCTGTCTGTCTGTCTGTCTGTCTGTCTGTCTGTCTGTCTGTCTGTCTGTCTGTCTGTCTGTCTGTCTGTCTGTCTGCCTGTCTGCCTGTCTCTCTGTCTGCATGTCTGTCTGTCTGTCTGTCTGTCTGTCTGTCTGTCTGTCTGTCTGTCTGCCTGTCTGCCTGTCTGTCTGTCAGGTAATTTAAGGGAACACCTGAATTAAACTGCTGCTGTGCTCTTCTGTTCAATTTGTGTGACAGTGAGAGTGATTTCACTGTGATTTTTTAAATAAATGGTTAATCTTTCTGGAAAAAAAGTGGTTAATCTTGTGCAAAGTGTTGGATTCTAGTCTAGGTTTCATCCAGGTGTTGGATTCTAGTCCAGGTTTCAACCAGTTGTTGGATTCTAGTCCAGGTTTCAACCAGGTGTTGGATTCTAGTCCAGGTTTCATCCAGGTGTTGGATTCTAGTCCAGGTTTCAACCAGGTGTTGGATTCTAGTCCAGGTTTCAACCAGGTGTTGGATTCTAGTCCAGGTTTCAACCAGGTGTTGGATTCTAGTCCAGGTTTCATCCAGGTGTTGGATTCTAGTCCAGGTTTCATCCAGGTGTTGGATTCTAGTCCAGGTTTCAACCAGGTGTTGGATTCTAGTCCAGGTTGCATCCATGTGTTGGATTCTAGTCCAGGTTTCATCCAGGTGTTGGATTCTAGTCCAGGTTTCATCCTGGTGTTGGATTCTAGTCCAGGTTTCATCCTGGTGTTGGATTCTAGTCCAGGTTTCATCCAGGTGTTGTCATTGACATTATTGTGATTATTGTTACTCTCAAAATGTATTAAAATGTATAGATTTATTCTATAGTCTTAAGAAAATGTGACCCCCCCCCCCTACAGATGACTGGGGCTCATGACCTCAGTATTTCTAAAGTCCTGGCTATGGCCCTGAAACTGGTGTGTTGCTGTTTGCTATTAATAAAGCTTGACACGTTGAAAGGAAGCTTTTACTGTGAGCTACTGTCACTCCTTTGGCGGCCTCTGCTGGACTGGAGGGGGTGGTTGTACCCTGACTGTTACATTTTGTCCATAGGATCATGTCCTGATTTTTCTTTAAATGTTGGTCAACAAATTCATAATAATGTGATTGGTCTATAAAATGCATGTTATTTTCCCCCCTATATCTTTCAGGTAAATATGATGCTGACAGATATTTTTAGTAATCAATGTTACATGCTATCATACAGAAACAGAACCAGCTTTCCTTTGATTAGTAGGAAGAGTATATCACTCTGCCCTCAGATGCATCACTAATGATAGATACGACACTCATCACTGTGTCCTTTATGAGAAGGTTGGTTGGTCCACTCCTCGCTGATGGAGAGCCGCAACAAACACTGGTATTTGTTCATCTTTAAGGCCCTTATTGGTAAGCTACCTCCTTATACTACATCATTATTGGTAAGCTACCTCCTTATACTACATCATTATTCGTAAGCAACCTCCTTATACTACATCAGTATTGGTAAGCTGTCTCCTTATACTACATCATTATTGGTAAGCTACCTCCTTATACTACATCATTATTGGTAAGCTACCTCCTTATACTACATCATTATTCGTAAGCAACCTCCTTATACTACATCAGTATTGGTAAGCTGTCTCCTTATACTACATCATTATTGGTAAGCTAACTATACTACATCATTATTGGTAAGCTACCTCATATACTATACTACATCAGTATTGGTAAGCTGTCTCCTTATACTACATCATTATTGGTAAGCTACCTCCTTATACACGACTACATCATTATTGGTAAGCTACCTCATATACTACATCATTATTGGTAAGCTATCTCCTTATACTACATCATTATTGGAATGGAATGTTGGAACCTATGGAACCTGTTCTAGTGACTGGCTGGTCATTGAGGTCCCCTGAGTTTGCTCTGAACAGGGTAAATCTGCATTTTGCTAGGATGCCTCTAGCTCATGGAATGAACTCCAACAGTCCTTAAAGCTTGAGATTCTGCCCTCTGTTGCAGAGTTTAAAACCTTGATATAATCCAACCTTTGTCAATCAAGTTGTACATGTTTTAATTTATTGTTAACCTTACTTGTCTATTTGTTATGATTGTATATGCTGTGTGATTGTATATGCTTTTTATGCTTATATATGTTTTGCTTAACTCTGTACGTACACTCGACGTGATGGACCGGGTGAGTGTGTGTGTGTGTTTGTATCCTCTTCTCTTAGCGTAGAGCAGAGAGAGAGAGAGAGAGAGAGAGAGAGAGAGAGAGAGAGAGAGAGAGAGAGAGAGAGAGAGAGAGAGAGAGAGAGAGAGAGAGAGAGAGAGAAAGTGTAAATGAAAGAGAGAAACGTGTGTGAGAGAGAGACAGATAATGTGTTTTATTGAGTATATACCATTTTCCATTGTCTCTCTTTGTGCTTGGTTTTACTTGACAAAGTAAACAAATTAGAGACAGTTGATGACGAGAGAAAGTCAACATCTTCTATCTATGAATCACAGTAAACTAGACACTGCCTCTTTAAAGCGACTCCTCCCCTGGACATCTATAACCAGGAAGCACTTCCCACCCACACAAACAGAGTTTACCCTTCCAAGTTCCTGAGAAAACAAAACTTAAGCGTGTCGTTGTCTTTGTAGAATAGAATGGCGCAGCAAGGAGTTGATCTGTACCGGGACCAGTTCTGCTGTTCTATCTGTCTGGATATACTGAAGGATCCGGTAACTATTCCCTGTGGACACAGCTACTGTATGGGCTGTATTAAAGACTGCTGGGATCAAGATGATCAGAAGGGGATCTACACATGTCCCCAGTGCAGGGAGACATTTAATCGGAGGCCTGTTCTGAAGAAAAACAATATAATGGCTGAAGTGATACAACTAATGAAGACAGGACTCCAAGATGCTCCTCCTGATCACTGTTATGCTGGACCTGAAGATGTGGCCTGTGATTTCTGCACTGGGAGAAAGCAGAAAGCCCTCAAGTCCTGCCTGGTATGTCTGACCTCTTTCTGTGAAACTCACCTCCAGCCTCATTATACTGTAGCTCCATTAAAGAAACACAAGCTGGTCAAAGCCTCCACACGGCTTCAGGAGAACATCTGCTCTAGTCATGATGAAGCTATGAAGATGTTCTGTCGTACTGATCAGCAGTGCATCTGTTATTTGTGTTCCATGGATGAACATAAAGGCCATGATACAGTCTCAGCTGCAGCAGAAAGGACGGAGAGACAGAAAGAGCTTGGCATGAGTCAGCAGAAAGTCCAGGAGAGAGAGAAGCAACTCAAAGAGGCCCAACAGGCTGTTGATTCTCTCAATCGCTCTGCTGATAAAGCAGTGGAGGACAGTGAGAGAATGTTTACTGAGCTGATACGCTCCTTGGAGACGAGGCGCTCTGAGCTGAAGAAGGTAATCAGAGCCCAACAGAGGACCACAGTGACTCAGGCTGAAGAACTGCAGAAGAGACTGGAGCAGGAGCTTGCGGACCTGAGGAGGAGATACTCTGAGCTGGAGCAGCTCTCACACACAGAGGACCACATCCACTTTCTACTGAGTTACCCCTCCCTCTCCAGTCCCAGTGAGTCTACAGACTTACCCAGCATCAGTGTCCTTCCTCTCCTGTACTTTGCAGATGTGACTGAGTTCGTGTCTAAGCTGAGAGACCAACTAGAGGACGTTCTGAAAGATCAGTGGCCCAGAATCTCAACAACAGTGAATGCAGTTAATGTTTTACTGCCACCAGAGCCCAAGACCAGAGCTGACTTCTTACAATATTACTCTCAGATCACACTGGACCCAAACACAACAAACACATGTCTGTTTTTGTCTGAGGGGAACAGAAAAGCAACATGTATGCAGCAAAAGCAATCATATCCTAATCACCCAGAAAGATTCATTGCATGGCCTCAGGTTCTGGGTAGAGAAGGTCTGACTGGATGCTGTTACTGGGAGGTGGAGTGGAGTGTAGGGGTTTCTGTAGCAGCCTCCTACAAAGACATTAGTAGAACAGACACTGAGGAGAACTGTGGATTTGGATACAATTCCAAATCCTGGTCTTTAGAATGCACACAAAGTGATTACATCTTCAAACACAATAACAAGACCATAACATATTTCTGGCACGGATCTGACCCCCTGTCCTCCAGAATAGGAGTGTACCTGGATCACAGGGCAGGTACTCTGTCCTTCTACAGCGTCTCTGACACAATGACCCTCCTGCACAGAGTCAACACCACATTCACTCAGCCTCTCTATCCTGGACTGAGGTTTTACGCAGGTTTTATTGGGCAGGCTGCGTTTTGTGAGCTGAAGTAGAGATCAGTGACATTCACAGCTCCTCTACCCAGGGTTTTGGATTTACATTGATCTTGAAGATGCTGAGTTGTGAAAGATGAGGTAATTACTAATTAGGAGTTACATTCACTCAGTCCCTCTATCATTGTTCTGAGCGACACAGTTTCTAGCCTACCGGGGTAAAGTTTGTCTGATTGGATATTCGCATATTCACATTTTATTCCCATCTTCAATACCTCTGTTCCTTTGCATGTGGGGAAGTCAAAATCTTTGTTTTCATACTCGGGGTAGATTGGACAACGATATGCAACCATTGTATTTGTATTTGATCACCTTTGGTCATTACTGTGGGATTTGCGTCTGTCAGTGTCTCTCCTCTCTCTGTTCCAATGGGGATTGGTAACAATGTGGTGGCCGGACCTCCATGGGGAGGTCGATTCAGCCTATAACCTTTTCCCTCACCTCTTATCTCTGGGCAGCCGGGACACTTCATACGGGACACTCTATTTTCAAGGCCTTCGGTTGAACCCATAGCCAGGATGTGTGTCGTAAATGCAACTATTTTGTTTTAGAACAGACTCATCTGCTTTATCAAAAGAGCTCAAGGAGAGAGAGAGAGAGAGAGTTGTTCTTCTGGTGGCAGACTTTGAGGGAGACAGACCTAGATAGGAGCTGGCTTAGGAAGAATGACCATTCATTGAATATTGTGCATTTTGTCTTTTGTTCTTTTATTCTTACTAAATAAACGTGGACATCTAAACCCAGAAGGACCTGTGTGGATATTTGATAGATCCTACTGTCTATCTAGAAGATCATACTGGCTGCATATGTACAGTCCCCACCCAACCCCCCCCCCCCCCCCCACTCCTACCCAACCCCCCCCCCCCCCCCCCCCCCCCCACTCCTACCCCCCCCCCCCCCCCCCCCCCCCCCCCCCCCAACCACCTCCAATGTACAGTCCCACCCCCACCTACCCAATCCAATGTACAGTTTCTACGCCTAATGTATATACTCTTTTCTTTCTGGACTCTTTTTGTATCACAAATACAGTACTGTAATTGCAAATCTGGTATGTCATAAATGTATAGATGTAGCAGTACTGTCTATCTGTATGTCATGTATGTCATATATGTTACGATGAATTGGAAATGGGGGACCCTGGTGTAAACAAGACGAAAGTCTTTCTCTGGTCTGCATCCCCTTAACAATTGTATGTATTGAGCTGTACTGCACTGTACCCATTCTGCAATCTGTTAATAAAGTTTTCATTCATTCATTCATTCATATATTTTCTATTGTCTATCTAAGCTAATTAGTTTGTACATTTACTAGATTTTCTAGAGATTTTTTGTTTTGAATGTATGTTATGTAATCTGTATATTGGCCTGGCGAATGATGTGTTATCGTTGTATTAATTGTGATACTGCACACGATAACCATAAACCATAAATATAAGGATCTTGAATACAAGGTGTAGTGGTTTAAGCCCTATAGTCAATACAATGACAAGAGATCTTTGGACGGGCCATTGTAAGTCAAGTTTATTTGTATAGCACTTTTCACAGAGAGAACTCACAAAGTGCTTTACATAGAGCAGAAATAAAATATTAAATATAAAAATAAAAAGCAAGAACCATTCAATTCAAGTGATAAAAAACAGAACAAAAACACAATGCATCACAGAAAAAAAACAATAGACATATTTTACACCTGGAGGAGAAGCTCAAACATTACCCAAAAGCCTGTTTAAACAGTAATTCTTTAGCTGATTTTAAAAAATATCAACAGACGCTGCAGCTCTTAGGCCACGAGAATTCCAGACACTTGGCAACTCTCACTGATTTATATAACTGGTGGCAGATTATCATGGACACAAGATGGCGCTATTCACCATACAATCATTAGACTCTAGATCGCCTTCATTTGCAGGCACCTTTCCAATGTTGTCCCAATACACCTGGTGCTGTGGTGGTAAAGACATGATGCAGATATGGTTTTTACATTGACAAATTTGCTGGAATGCTGCCATCTGATTAGGTTAAAGGGGCACTTCACCAAAAAACAGTGGCAATTTATTTTACAAATAATCTCACACACATCCAAAAACTCTAAACAGTTCTGCAAATATTCATTTAGTTTGACAGCTATTGAGAGTAAATTAGTTTGAATATGGCAATCAGTAATGTCATTGGGGTCACTGAATCCTTGTGTTGTGTTAATCACAGCTAAATTAAATGATAAGGTAGCAGTCCCTATAAGACAAGGTATCCTACATCATCGTGCTGTAATTAACACAAGGATCCAATGTCCCTGATGACATCACTGATGGCCATATTCAAACTCATTTACTCTCAACAACTATCAAACTAAATGAATGTGTGCAAAACTGTTTAGAGTTTTTGGGATGTGCGTGAGATTATGTGCAAAATAGATCAGCATTGTTTTTTGGTGAAGTGCCCCTTTAATATGTACAAAGTCATTCAAATGTGACCTTGTAAGACAAATTCCCCTCCTCAGTTTTCAATAGACTAAGTTTGCCGAAATGGTAAATGCCATTGTCAAGTGCTCAGACTTGTATTCAGCATCATGAGTTCAGTATTCATAAGTACTCATGAAAGTATTGACAGTGACACCTGTCCCTGTTAAGCAAAACAAGAAATTGCATCAGACAAAATAACGTGTTGGACGTACGTTGGAGATTTTAACCGTTTTATTTTGATCATGAGAAATGTAATCAATGACGAGGAAACAAATATCTCGAGAAACACAGATTGAAACATGACAGAGCTTCTGAAAGCTCAGAGTAAAGCAGATTCTGCAAAACAGAACATCCTGGGAGTAGTAGAAAACAAAACGGAACATCCTGGGAGCAGTATAAAACAAAACAGAACATCCTGGGAGCAGTAGAAAACAAAACAGAACATCCTGGGAGCAGTAGAAAAACAAAACAGAACATCCTGGGAGCAGTATAAAACAAAACAGAACATCCTGGGAGCAGTATAAAACAAAACAGAACATCCTGGGAGCAGTAGAAAACAAAACAGAACATCCTGGGAGCAGTAGAAAACAAAACAGAACATCCTGGGAGCAGCAGAAAACAAAACGGAACATCCTGGGAGCAGTAGAAAACAAAACAGAACATCCTGGGAGCAGCAGAAAACAAAACAGAACATCCTGGGAGTAGTAGAAAAACAAAACATAACTTCCTGGGAGCAGTAGAAAAACAAAACATAACTTCCTGGGAGCAGTAGAAAAACAAAACAGAACATCCTGGGAGCGGTAGAAAAACAAAACAGAACATCCTGGGAGCGGTAGAAAACAAAACGGAACATCCTGGGAGCAGTAGAAAACAAAACAGAACATCCTGGGAGCAGTAGAAAAACAAAACAGAACATCATGGGAGCAGTAGAAAACAAAACAGAACATCCTGGGAGCAGTAGAAAACAAAACAGAACATCATGGGAGCAGTAGAAAAACAAAACAGAACATCATGGGAGCAGTAGAAAACAAAACAGAACATCCTGGGAGCAGTAGAAAACAAAACAGAACATCCTGGGAGTAGTAGAAAACAAAACAGAACATCATGGGAGCAGTAGAAAACAAAACAGAACATCCTGGGAGTAGTAGAAAACAAAACAGAACATCCTGGGAGCAGTAGAAAAACAAAACAGAACATCCTGGGAGCAGTAGAAAACAAAACAGAACATCCTGGGAGCAGTAGAAAAACAAAACATAACTTCCTGGGAGCAGTAGAAAAACAAAACATAACTTCCTGGGAGCAGTAGAAAAACAAAACATAACTTCCTGGGAGCGGTAGAAAAACAAAATCACAGTGAATAAAGGAACATCCGAACGAGACAAAACAAGTGCTTCATGCTTCAAGTGTATTCAGGTGAATACATCTAGGCCAAAATATAGCCATACAACTACACAAACATAAGCATCCGCACAGAAGCCAAAGACCAGAGCACCTGGTGCGAAAGCAAATCAACCCCCCCCCCCCCCCCCCCCCCCCGATTAGATTCTTTAATGACCACACAGCCAGGCTGGTGGAATTTGTTTTCAGTGCATATAACATTGTTCCAACATAGAACATCACACTTACAATACATACTACATGCAGTTAAATACATAGATACATAAATACATGTATAAAATGCCTTTGTTAGAAGGCTTACTTGTGGGGCGCCCCAGTAGCGAACCACATAACACGCTGAGTCGCGGCACGGCCGACCCGGGTTCGATTCCCGGACCCGTCATTATTTGCCGAATGTCTTCCCCCCACTCTGTCTCCCGTTCCTCCTCTCTCTCTCTCTCTCTACTGGACTGCCCAGTAGTATAAAGCGATAAACGCTAAAAAAGAAATCTTTAAAAAAAAGAAGGCTTACTTGTTTTCGTTTCGACATTATCCTGATTACCAAGTAAAACAGAAATATTGGCGCGCAGTGCACAGACTTAAATTGTCTTTTGTTTTTATTTGTGTCTGCAGCGCCGCCACGCTCCGATGGTAATGGCAAGAATAGCAATCATGAATCATACATCAAAATTGCCAAATTTCTACGCATTATACACGATGATGACAATACAGAACATTTCTAAAAATACATTGCAAAAATTGCATTTATTGTCAGTATTTTAGAGACCCCCCAAAATTTCACAAATCATGTTTTCAGGGGAGCTGATGTCTCATTAAGTGGAGCTATGGCTCCCCTATGGTTCGCACCCTGGTCCTAACAGTGTTTAGTATTAAGAGTCAGAGTCCTAACAGTGTTTAGTATTAACAGGGAGACAGTCAGTGTTTATTATTACGAGTCAGACAGTCAGTGCTTATTATTACGAGTCAGACAGTCAGTGTTTAGTATTACGAGTCAGACAGTCCTAACAGTGTTTAGTATTAAGAGTCAGACAGTCAGTGTTTAGTATTACGAGTCAGACAGTCCTAACAGTGTTTAGTATTAAGAGGCAGACAGTCAGTGTTTAGTATTAAGAGTCAGACAGTCCTAACAGTGTTTAGTATTACGAGTCAGACAGTCCTAACAGTGTTTAGTATTAAGAGTCAGAGTCCTAACAGTGTTTAGTATTAAGAGTCAGAGTCCTAACAGTGTTTAGTATTAAGAGGCAGACAGTCAGTGTTTAGTATTAAGAGGCAGACAGTCAGTGTTTATTATTACGAGTCAGACAGTCAGTGTTTATTATTACGAGTCAGACAGTCAGTGTTTATTATTACGAGTCAGACAGTCAGTGTTTAGTATTACGAGTCAGACAGTCAGTGTTTATTATTACGAGTCAGACAGTCAGTGTTTATTTAGTATTACGAGTCAGACAGTCCTAACAGTGTTTAGTATTAAGAGGCAGACAGTCCTAACAGTGTTTAGTATTAAGAGGCAGACAGTCCTAAGAGTGTTTAGTATTAAGAGGCAGACAGTCCTAAGAGTGTTTAGTATTAAGAGGCAGACAGTCCTAACAGTGTTTAGTATTAAGAGGCAGACAGTCCTAACAGTGTTTAGTATTAAGAGGCAGACAGTCCTAACAGTGTTTAGTATTAAGAGTCAGACAGTCCAAACAGTGTTTAGTATTAAGAGTCAGACAGTCCTAACAGTGTTTAGTATTAAGAGGCAGACAGTCCTAACAGTGTTTAGTATTACGAGTCAGACAGTTCTAACAGTGTTTAGTATTAAGAGGCAGACAGTCCTAACAGTGTTTAGTATTAAGAGTCAGACAGTCCTAACAGTGTTTAGTATTAAGAGGCAGACAGTCCTAACAGTGTTTAGTATTAAGAGGCAGACAGTCCTAAGAGTGTTTAGTATTAAGAGGCAGACAGTCCTAACAGTGTTTAGTATTAAGAGGCAGACAGTCCAAACAGTGTTTAGTATTAAGAGTCAGACAGTTCTAACAGTGTTTAGTATTAAGAGGCAGACAGTCCTAACAGTGTTTAGTATTACGAGTCAGACAGTTCTAACAGTGTTTAGTATTAAGAGGCAGACAGTCCTAACAGTGTTTAGTATTAAGAGTCAGACAGTCCTAACAGTGTTTAGTATTAAGAGGCAGACAGTCCTAACAGTGTTTAGTATTAAGAGGCAGACAGTCCTAACAGTGTTTAGTATTAAGAGTCAGACAGTCCTAACAGTGTTTAGTATTAAGAGTCAGACAGTCCTAACAGTGTTTAGTATTAAGAGGCAGACAGTCCTAAGAGTGTTTAGTATTAAGAGGCAGACAGTCCTAACAGTGTTTAGTATTAAGAGGCAGACAGTCCTAACAGTGTTTAGTATTAAGAGTCAGACAGTTCTAACAGTGTTTAGTATTAAGAGGCAGACAGTCCTAACAGTGTTTAGTATTAAGAGGCAGACAGTCCTAAGAGTGTTTAGTATTAAGAGGCAGACAGTCCTAAGAGTGTTTAGTATTAAGAGGCAGACAGTCCTAACAGTGTTTAGTATTAAGAGGCAGACAGTCCTAAGAGTGTTTAGTATTAAGAGGCAGACAGTCCTAAGAGTGTTTAGTATTAAGAGGCAGACAGTCCTAACAGTGTTTAGTATTAAGAGGCAGAGAGTCCTAACAGTGTTTAGTATTAAGAGGCAGACAGTCCTAACAGTGTTTAGTATTAAGAGTCAGACAGTTCTAACAGTGTTTAGTATTAAGAGGCAGACAGTCCTAACAGTGTTTAGTATTAAGAGTCAGACAGTCCTAACAGTGTTTAGTATTAAGAGGCAGACAGTCCTAACAGTGTTTAGTATTAAGAGGCAGACAGTCCTAAGAGTGTTTAGTATTAAGAGGCAGACAGTCCTAACAGTGTTTAGTATTAAGAGGCAGACAGTCCAAACAGTGTTTAGTATTAAGAGTCAGACAGTCCTAACAGTGTTTAGTATTAAGAGGCAGACAGTCCTAACAGTGTTTAGTATTACGAGTCAGACAGTTCTAACAGTGTTTAGTATTAAGAGGCAGACAGTCCTAACAGTGTTTAGTATTAAGAGTCAGACAGTCCTAACAGTGTTTAGTATTAAGAGGCAGACAGTCCTAACAGTGTTTAGTATTAAGAGGCAGACAGTCCTAACAGTGTTTAGTATTAAGAGTCAGACAGTCCTAACAGTGTTTAGTATTAAGAGTCAGACAGTCCTAACAGTGTTTAGTATTAAGAGGCAGACAGTCCTAAGAGTGTTTAGTATTAAGAGGCAGACAGTCCTAACAGTGTTTAGTATTAAGAGGCAGACAGTCCTAACAGTGTTTAGTATTAAGAGGCAGACAGTCCTAAAAGTGTTTAGTATTAAGAGGCAGATAGTCCTAACAGTGTTTAGTATTAAGAGTCAGACAGTCCTAACAGTTCTCAAGTTCTCCAGTTGTTAGTTCTCCAACTATTGGCAGCAGTCCATGCCCAGTTGTGGAGCTTGATGGCTACTGGCAAGAAGGACTGGGGGGATGAGACCGTGGCTGAACGTGCTCCTCACCTTGGCTAGCTCCTCACAGAGGGGGTGGGAGGGGATAAGTCTGTAGCTGAACGTGCTCCTCACCTTGGCTAGCTCCTCACAGAGGGGGTGGGAGGGGATAAGTCTGTAGCTGAACGTGCTCCTCACCTTGGCTAGCTCCTCACAGAGGGGGTGGGAGGGGATAAGTCTGTAGCTGAACGTGCTCCTCACCTTGGCTAGCTCCTCACAGAGGGGGTGGGAGGGGAAAAGTCTGTAGCTGAACGTGCTCCTCACCATGGCTAGCTTCTCACAGAGGGGGTGGGAGGTGATAAGTCTGTAGCTGAACGTGCTCCTCACCATGGCTAGCTTCTCACAGAGGGGGTGGGAGGGCTTGACCCAAAGTATACTGTAAAAAAGAAAACTGTAAAAAAAAACTGTAAATGTCTGGCAGCAACGGTGGCCAAATACTTACTGTCAAATTACAGTAAGATCAAATACATTTACAGATTACAACCTTTATTTAATGGTTAACATTTTTGATAAAAGGTAATTTACTGTATTTGTATGGCATTTACACTTACAGTAGAAAAATAAAAGTAATCTGTAAAATATTACAGTGAATTTCCTGTGAAAATCTTTTTTTTGTACAGTTAACGACGGGTACTGAAGAAGCTACAGCTATTTGAATGTAGTTAAAACTATACCATCCAACTACTAAATGTAGTTAAACTAGTCATTGAGCTAGTTAGCTACTCCCCAACAGTGACAACAACGTGCGTATTGTGGAGCTCAGTGGGGTGTTGGGCCTGTCAGCTACAGCTGCTGTGTGTCAGGAGGCTTACAGGCAGGCAGCCTCCTGACCCTGCAGCTCCACTCAGTACACAAGAGCTCCGGAGCAGCGGAGAGGTGGACTGAGAAGAACATAGAGACAATATACTATAATATAATATAATGTACTTATTATCTAGACAATATACTAAGGCCAACGTTGGGGGAAGTAACTACTTGTCGACGAAGACCAAAGAACGTGAGTATTGACCTACTGCACTGATACAGGTATGTTTTTTGTAATAGATTTGATTGACTACATACTGTCTACGTAATGTGGTAATTGGAAACACATTAGGTTGTTAATTATAGGCATAAATGAACTAAATAAATAACCTGAACAGTGAGAAAAGTGTTTTATTAACAAACACGCCGTATACAATAGTTATTTCTCTCTACTGATTCGACCTGCGACCTGTTTCAAAACCGACTGGAATATTGATGGGATATTGATTGGTCCCAAGTGATGGGGTACAATAGTGATTCTAAATTGATTCGTAGTAAATACATTTTAGTTGCAGTCTCATTGTATTTCCATCATGTTCTGCGTCACTAAGATGATGGTAGTGAACTAAAATTT
Source organism: Notolepis coatsorum (assembly GCF_963971535.1). Lineage (NCBI taxonomy): Eukaryota > Metazoa > Chordata > Actinopteri > Aulopiformes > Paralepididae > Notolepis > Notolepis coatsorum. The sequence goes on from NC_140182.1 coordinate 22,885,032, forward strand.
ACATTGATATTTAAAAATGTAATTGATAGGTATCATAGTTTAAATTCGATTATACCATGGTATTTATTTATTCATTATTTATTTATAAAACTGAGTTAAACCCCCCCCCCCACACACACACACACACACATTGTTGCTGACATCTCCGTGGTTACGTCATAAAATAATAACTGGGTTCTATCAATGGTCATTCCTCTCATAGTAGGATGCTTTATTCTCAGGTGTCCATGACGGCTGCAGCATGTCAATTATGGTCTGTGCACATTCGGGGCCATTGGGATCCGTCTAATCTCACTCTATACGGCCAGCATATCAAAACAAACTTTCATTGTGCGTGAGGCTGTTTGTAGAGCACTCTCAAAGAGCACCTATGAGAGACTGCCATTCGAAACTGGCCCCTGTAAATGTCCTAACGCAACCCCCTCCAATGTACAATAAATGTCCTATTAAACCCAATAATACACGAGACCCTCTTCTTGGGACCAAGTAAGGTTTCGTTGATAATCCAATGTACACCTCCAATGTACAGTTTCCCCCACCCCACCCCACCTACCCAACCCCCCCCTCCACCCCTCCTACCAACCTCCTACCTACCAACCTCCTCCAATGTACAGTTTCTTCGTCAAATGTATATACTCTCTTTTTTAGACTCTTCTTGTATCAAAAACAGTACTGTATTTGTAAATCTGGTATGTCATAAATGTATCGATGTAGCAGTACTGTCTATCTGTATGTCATGTATGTCATATATGTTTTTTTTTTTATCTACTTTTTCTCCCCATTTTTCTATTTTTCTCCCTTCCCCAATTTCGTATTGTCCAATTCTACCCTCCCCTGTCTCGAACGCTGTTAGGCCATGCCTCCCACAAGCCGGCTGCAATGTGGATGAAGCCTTGCATCACGTGTCCCCTCCGGTACTCGAGGAGGCAGCCGTCGCATCTTTTCACCTGCACAGCGTGATCTCTCCGTGGCGAGGGTCTGCGTGGGAGGGACACGCCGCCCTCGTCACTTCCTTCCTGATCCTGACCAACCGACCTGTAGGAGTCGATGTCCACAACGTCCGATCCCCACCCACTAGCTTCCCACCCCCTAATACTGCCAATTGTATTAGTATGAACGACCAGCCAAGCTGGTAGCAACGCCGAGAGCTGGGCTCGAACCCAGCATCTCCTGCGTTGGTGGCGAGCGCCTTGCCCACTGCGCCACCTAGCCGCTATGTATGTCATATATGTTATGATGAATTGAAAATGGGGGACCCTGATGTACGAAAGTCTTTCTCTGGTCTGCATCCCCTTCAATTGTGTGTATTGAGCTGTACTGTATTGTACCCATTCTGCAATCTGTTAATAAAATGTTCAATCAATCAATCAAACGTCAAAATGTTGATCGATTTTAATACTCTCCAAACAACTGTTCTTCAGCTAAATATTGTTGTGGCTCACAAAAATACACTATAAATGAATCATCACAAAAAAAACACATGTAACTCGTGACGCCAACATTCATGTGCTGCAACTGTTTTTTTATGTATAAAAATATAAAACTAACCTTAACCCTAATCATAATTTTAATAGGGTTGGTTGGTAGTGTAGTGGTGAAAGCAGAGGTTGCTGGTTCAAACTCTGGTCGTGGAATTGTTTTTGTTTGTTTTAGGGTTAACACGCCCAGCTGGTACAGGTAGTGAACCTTCATACCTGCTTCTCACCATAACTGGTTATGGACCTGTAGTGAACCAGCAGGCATATTTTGCGTATGAATGTGATATTGGGTTATGGTCTGGTCTGTGATGATGATGTAATTGAATACTATCACTATATAGAACAACATCTCCCAAGTAAAAAATTACTATATTTTTCCATACTGAAAGTATAGTTTTAGTATATTAAGTGTATATTTCTACCCATTATGTACTTTTCCGAGAGGATACATGCAAATGTAGTTTGGTACTTCTTATGCATTTTCATGTTCTAATTGAAAGCACATGTTTAGTATGATCATTAATATGCTATTAGTGTTAGTTACCAAACGTAAGTTGTACTTTAGCAAACACATTAAAAGTGTACTATTAAGCAAAAGTAACCAAAAATACATTTGAAACAATTGGTTTCAATTTAATACAACATTGGCACTTTCTGAATACATAAGAAGTATACTAATTTATACAAAGTATACTTTTAGAAAATATACTTATGTATACTTTATCTTTTTTTTTACTGAGGCTAAAGAGTAAAAGCAGAAGATGTGGTGGTGCCAGAGGGCTGCGGCCCGCGCCACTATGAGGCTGGATGAGGGGGATGCCACTCCCACCACTATGAGGCTGGATGAGGGGGATGCCACTCCCGCCACTATGAGGCTGGATGAGGGGGCCACGGTCCCTGTGACCCCCGCCACTATGAGGCTGTACGAGGGGGAGGCCACCCCTGCACCTATGACCCTGGACGAGGACGCCCGCTGGCTGGAGTGGGTGACCAAGCAGTTTGAGAGCATCGCAGGAGACGATAAGGAGATCGACCTTGAGGAGTTTAAAACGGCTCTCAAGGTCAAAGAGGTGAGTCACCAGGCAGATCGCTTCACAAGTTACATCCAAGCCACATTACAGTATGCTATCCTTAAGAACTAAACCACACATTCCAGTTTCACTTGGTTCTTAGAACTAAACCACACATTCCAGTTCCACTTGGTTCTTAGAACTAAACCACACATTCCAGTTTCACCCGGTTTTTAACTAAGAACTAAACCACACATTCCAGTTTCACCTGGTTCTTAACTAAGAACTAAACCACACATTCCAGTTTCACCCGGTTCTTAACTAAGAACTAAACCACACATTCCAGTTTCACCTGGTTCTTAACTAAGAACTAAACCACACATTCCAGAATTTTAGTACAGGGAAGCCTAGAGGTTCCCTCGATCACATTGAAACGTGTCCGGGCCACTCGATGCATGTGTTGTGTCGGATTATGTCGTGGACCAGATGGACATCAGATGGACCAGATGGCGATAAAACAATTGGAATATTCTTTTTGGAATAGTCCCGATCAAAGGTAAGGACTATCTGACGTCAATTCCAGCTTGATCGTACAATGTTTTCATATAGATCCGGCTGATCAGCGTGTGTGGTGTTCAAAACTAATGCCGTTACTGGCAATCAAAGCATCAGAAACGACCCCCCCCCCCTTTCATGCATTCATGGTGAAACATAATACCTATTATATACATTTGATTTGGAAATAGTAGCGTGTCCAGGGATGAAACGCCAATGCTTTTAGCAGAATTCACATAGCGCCCTATAACTCAGCTTTTCAAGAATTAGCCCGGATCACTCTGAAATTATACTTATATTCACCACGGGATAACGTGCAAACGTATACATGAACAAATTTATTATTTTTTGCATGTTCGACGGAAGATACTGACTGTCAAATGACCATAGTATTGTCTCCATAGCTATAATATAGAATATAGATATAGCTCTACAAACAAGGTGACGCACGCCTATCTTTAAAGCGTGGCCTAGCTAGAACAGGATAAGGATAATGGCCGGCGCTGAATGAGTTGACTGAACTAAACCACACATTCCAGTTTCACCCGGTTCTTAACTAAGAACTAAACCACACATTCCAGTTTCACCTGGTTCTTAACTAAGAACTAACTAAACCACACATTCCAGTTTCACCTGGTTCTTAACTAAGAACTAAACCACACATTCCAGTTTCACCTGGTTCTTAACTAAGAACTAAACCACACATTCCAGTTTCACCCGGTTCTTAACTAAGAACTAAACCACACATTCCAGTTTCACCTGGTTCTTAACTAAGAACTAACTAAACCACACATTCCAGTTTCACCTGGTTCTTAACTAAGAACTAAACCACACATTCCAGTTTCACCTGGTTCTTAACTAGAACTAACTAAACCACACATTCCAGTTTCACCTGGTTCTTAACTAAGAACTAAACCACACATTCCAGTTTCACCCGATTCTTAACTAAGAACTAAACCACACATTCCAGTTTCACCCGATTCTTAACTAAGAACTAACTAAACCACACATTCCAGTTCCACCCGGTTCTTAACTAAGAACTAAACCACACATTCCAGTTTCACCTGGTTCTTAACTAAGAACTAAACCACACATTCCAGTTTCACCTGGTTCTTAACTAAGAACTAAACCACACATTCCAGTTTCACCTGGTTCTTAACTAAGAACTAAACCACACATTCCAGTTTCACCTGATTCTTAACTAAGAACTAAACCACACATTATTCCAGTTTCACCCGGTTCTTAACTAAGAACTAAACCACACATTCCAGTTTCACCCGGTTCTTAACTAAGAACTAAACCACACATTCCAGTTTCACCTGGTTCTTAACTAAGAACTAAACCACACATTCCAGTTTCACCCGGTTCTTAACTACTCTCAGTACTACTTGTCTCAGTAGGTGAGACAACCATCTGAAAAAAACAACAACCAGAAATCACCCTTTAATTGTTCTCAGAGGTGGTGAGTACCAGCATGGTGTGTCAGCCTGATACCAGGCTAAATACCTGAACTCTCTATCTGATACCAGGCTAAATACCTGAACTCTCTATCTGATACCAGGCTAAATACCTGAACTCTCTATCTGATACCAGGCTAAATACCTGAACTCTCTATCTGATACCAGGCTAAATACCTTAACTCTATCTGATACCAGGCTAAATACCTGAACTCTCCATCTGATACCAGGCTAAATACCTGAACTCTCTATCTGATACCAGGCTAAATACCTGAACTCTCTATCTGATACCAGGCTAAATACCTGAACTCTCTATCTGATACCAGGCTAAATACCTAATAATAATAATAATAAATCAAATTTATATAGCGCCTTTCATAGAACCCAAGGTCGCTTTACAATCAGGACAAAAAATAGGGCAAGGAAGTAGGGGGGGAGGGGGAAGAGGGGATGAGGGAAAGTAGGGGATAATGGACCTAATTTAATCTAAAACTAACTGATGGGGAAAGCCTTGGTGAAGAGGTGTGTTTTTAGAGCGGATTTGAAGGTGTCCAGGGTTGGGGCGTTGCGGATTTCGGGGGGGGGAGAGAGTTCCAGAGGGTAGGGGACGCCACGCTGAAAGCTCTGTCCCCAAAAGTCCGTAACCTGGTGCGAGGGATGGAGAGGAGACCTAGATCAGAGGATCGTAGGTTCCGGGATGGAGTGTACTGGTGGAGGAGATCAGACAGGTACCGGGGGGCGAGGGCATGGAGGGATTTGTAGGTGAGGAGCAGGAGTTTGAAGGTGATGCGGAACCTGACTGGAAGCCAGTGGAGATGGATGAGGGTGGGGGTGATGTGCTGCCAGGGCTTGGTGTGAGTGAGAACCCTGGCAGCTGAGTTCTGGACATACTGGAGCCTGTCCAGGGCTTTGCTGGGTACCCCGAACAGGACTCCATTACAATAGTCCAACCGGGAGGTGACAAATGAGTGGATCAGGGTCTCCGCCACAGAGTCTGAGAGTGAGGGTCGGAGACGGGAGATGTTCCTGAGGTGGTAGAAGGCAGACTTGGTGACAGATTTGATGTGGGAGTGAAATGAAAGTGTGGAGTCAAGGGTGACGCCCAGGTTACGGACTTCGAGAGACGGGGAGATGGAAGAGCCGTCAACGTGGAGGAGGAGATCTCCAACCTTCCCGAGCAGTGCCTTGGGGGCCACAACCATGAGCTCTGTCTTTTTGCTGTTGAGTTTGAGTAATTTGGTTGCCATCCAGGTTTTTATAGCGTGGAGGCAGTTGACTACAGACTGTGGGGGGAGCTGGGAGGATGGTGAGGTGCTGATGTAGAGCTGAGTATCATCAGCATAACAGTGGAAGTTGAGTCCGTGGTGACGTATAATCTGACCGAGGGGGAGCATGTAGATGGTGAATAGTAGGGGACCCAGCACAGAGCCCTGGGGGACACCGTGGTTGACTGGGGCCGGGGGGGAGGATGAGCCGCTGACGCTGACAAACTGAGATCTATTAGTGAGATATGAATGAAACCATGACAGAGCTGTACCGGTGATGCCTAGGTTGTCGGAGAGGCATTTGAGGAGGACTGAGTGGGATATTGTGTCGAACGCCGCGGAGAGGTCGAGAAGGATGAGGAGGCTGATGTGTCCGGAGTCTGCAGCAAGGAGGAGGTCATTAGTGATCTTGATGAGGGCGGTCTCTGTGCTGTGATGTGCTCGGTAGGCTGACTGAAGGGGTTCGTAGAGCTCATGGTTGGACAGATGTTGATGAAGCTGGGCGGCGACTGCCCTTTCCAAGGTTTTGCTTAGGAAAGGAAGGTTGGAGATCGGCCGGTAGTTGTCCAGCACCTCAGGGTCCAAACCAGGCTTTTTTAGGATGGGAGTGATGGAGGCGGTTTTGAAACAGGAGGGAACTATTCCAGATGACAGAGAGGAGTTGATGATGTCCGTTATGATGGGGCAGAGGGTAGGAAGGCAGGCCTTGACCAGTACCGTAGGCATGGGGTCGAGGGAGCAGGTGGAAGCTTTGGCTCTGGTAACCAGCTTCATGACCAGCGGAACATCCACTGGGAAGAAGGAGGAGAGAGAGCACTGGGGATGGAGGGATGCAGCTGGGAGCATGTAGTCCGGCGTCAGGGGTAAGTGAGGAGGGGAGGGGGCGGGCACCATGAGTTGTTGGTGGATGGAAGTCACTTTAGCCTGGAAAAAGTCCAGGAACTTAGAGCAGAGGTCAGGAGCATCAGTGTGGGAGGCAGTGAGAGGGCGGAGGAGACGATTTATGGTTGAAAAAAGCGATCTGGGGTTATTTTGCTGTGAGGTGATGAGGGTGGAGTAGTACGCGGTCCTAGTCTTGGAGAGAGCCTCTCTGTAGGACCTCACGTGGTCGACGAAGGCCAGAACTCTCTATCTGATACCAGGCTAAATACCTGAACTCTCTATCTGATACCAGGCTAAATACCTTAACTCTATCTGATACCAGGCTAAATACCTGATGTATAGACAATGTGCATTTACATTAATCATTGTTACATGAAAATATGTTTGCACCAGATTTAGCAGGAGCTAATTTCCATCTGTAGTCTACCCAAAACACATGAAATGAAATACAAACAGTGCAAGAGTTCAAAATATATATACACGTAAAATGCCAGACAACATGCACAGGACACACAGCATAAAGAGTGCAAAATACATACAATAGCAACATAACATGCACACACCAGTGGCGGCTCGCCACTGGTGGCGCTAGGGCGCCGACCCACCTGTTAAATGAGAGAAGAAGAAAAAAAAAAAAATTTGTTTTTTGTTTTATAGCCCTATAAATAATATAAACATGTTTAAAATGAATAATATTTACTCATTTTAAGTATGTTTGTATTTCCAATGCACAATATAACGTTATTATCTAAATAAAAAAAACACCGTTTTCATGGGCAGGAAGTGACGTTTTTTTTTATTTTTTCGTATTTCTCGCCCGGGCAAGAAGCGATAACGCTCTGACTGCGCGTCACAGTTTGATCGCTGTCTCCGTCACAGCCAATCAGTGCATACGGCGTTGTGCGTTGAAATATGACTATTATGTTGGAATCCGAGCGCGATTTGAAGCGGTCTAGGCAGCAAGCGTGAACTTCCGTGAAGAATTTTCCATAGCCGCATTTCGCGGAGACGCTCTCTGATTGGCCGACGCGATGCCAGTTTTTTTCCATTGCCGCATTTCTCGGGTTGGTTAGACTAATGCAACTCAGTACTCGACTCGTCAACAACAACAGCAACTGTTACTACACTGAGCTTAGGCACTCTTTCAAAGTTGGTTAAGGTTAGAGTTTGTCTTAGAGCATGGCGATAGAACGCCAGGTAGTTTGCAGGCTGTTCGAGGCGAAAATGGACAAAGACACAGCTCTTGGCTAACTAACAACAAGCTATATTATGGAGGCAGTGTGGATGGACAATGGATGGACATCAACACAGGCTGGATGGACAATGCCATGGAGTGGATATACTTTATCAACAAGCCAACAACAAGGTAGATTAGCGATCTTAACTCTAGTTTAATACATGATACGTTGTCTACTGATGCCGCATAACGTTACAGCTACTGCTAGCTGTTAGCTCCGTTAGCTTAGCTGGCCACTTGGATGCATGGAACGGAGTAACGCTAACGTTTAAACGTTATGTCGAGGTCATACAATACTACAGCAGTGGCGGCCGGTGGGTTTTCGCCACTAGGGGCGCTATACCAAATATTTTGTACAGTACAGTACAGTACCACGCAACACTCGTGATTCGACTCACGCTCACGGCAATGAATCGGCTCTTATGAACGAGTCGCTCAGCTGTTACTACAACAACACACAACCAGTCAAATAAAGTATAGTCTAGACTCTAATTCACAACTTGAAACACAATATATAAATAGAAAAGTTAGAAACAAAACTCGCCCGTCTACAAACACAGGCAGATCTCTCCCTCTCTCCTTCTCTCTCTCACACACAGCGCGACGTGGAATCGATTCGTTACACAATCAGACCTATTATATACCAAGAATAACTTCAGTATGAGTACAGGGCTGTACACATATTTTGCATATTGTTAAACGAGCCAAGGCTAGCTATTAAACTATCGATATGAATCGAAAATCTGGGACCCTGATGTAAACAAGACAAACGTCTTTCTCTGGTCTGCATCCCCTTAACAATTGTGTGTATTGAGCCGTACTGTATTGTACCCATTCTGCAATCTGTTAATAAAGTTCTCATTCATTCATTCAAACATAGACGATCTCTCTGTCTCTCGCATCAATCAAATCAAATAATTAACACATGTATGTTGTCATTTTAAACAACTCACCATTCATTCATTATGCATCAGCAGCATCAGAGAGCATTTTAGTAGTTACATTTTCAACAAGATTGCTGCTATTTAAACACTTCATGGAAACGGGGTAACGTTAACCTTATGTCGACTGTAGTACAGTGGCGGCTCGCCACTGGTGGCGCTAGGGCGCCGACCCACCTGTTAAATGAGAGAAGAAGAAAAAAAAAAAACTTTTTTGTTTTTTGTTTTATAGCCCTATAAATAATATAAACATGTTTAAAATGAATAATATTTACTCATTTTAAGTATGTTTGTATTTCCAATGCACAATATAACGTTATTATCTAAATAAAAAAAACACCGTTTTCATGGGCAGGAAGTGACGTTTTTTTTTATTTTTTCGTATTTCTCGCCCGGGCAAGAAGCGATAACGCTCTGACTGCGCGTCACAGTTTGATCGCTGTCTCCGTCACAGCCAATCAGTGCATACGGCGTTGTGCGTTGAAATATGACTATTATGTTGGAATCCGAGCGCGATTTGAAGCGGTCTAGGCAGCAAGCGTGAACTTCCGTGAAGAATTTTCCATAGCCGCATTTCGCGGAGACGCTCTCTGATTGGCCGACGCAATGCCAGTTTTTTTCCATTGCCGCATTTCTCGGGTTGGTTAGACTAATGCAACTCAGTACTCGACTCGTCAACAACAACAGCAACTGTTACTACACTGAGCTTAGGCACTCTTTCAAAGTTGGTTAAGGTTAGAGTTTGTCTTAGAGCATGGCGATAGAACGCCAGGTAGTTTGCAGGCTGTTCGAGGCGAAAATGGACAAAGACACAGCTCTTGGCTAACTAACAACAAGGTATATTATGGAGGCAGTGTGGATGGACAATGGATGGACATCAACACAGGCTGGATGGACAATGCCATGGAGTGGATATACTTTATCAACAAGCCAACAACAAGGTAGATTAGCGATCTTAACTCTAGTTTAATACATGATACGTTGTCTACTGATGCCGCATAACGTTACAGCTACTGCTAGCTGTTAGCTCCGTTAGCTTAGCTGGCCACTTGGATGCATGGAACGGAGTAACGTTAACGTTTAAACGTTATGTCGAGGTCATACAATACTACAGTCGACATAAGGTTAACGTTACCCCGTTTCCATGAAGTGTTTAAATAGCAGCAATCTTGTTGAAAATGTAACTACTAAAATGCTCTCTGATGCTGCTGATGCATAATGAATGAATGGTGAGTTGTTTAAAATGACAACATACATGTGTTAATTATTTGATTTGATTGATCCGAGAGACAGAGAGATCGTCTATGTTTGAATGAATGAATGAGAACTTTATTAACAGATTGCAGAATGGGTACAATACAGTACGGCTCAATACACACAATTGTTAAGGGGATGCAGACCAGAGAAAGACGTTTGTCTTGTTTACATCAGGGTCCCAGATTTTCGATTCATATCGATAGTTTAATAGCTAGCCTTGGCTCGTTTGCAATATGCAAAATATGTGTACAGCCCTGTACTCATACTGAAGTTATTCTTGGTATATAATAGGTCTGATTGTGTAACGAATCGATTCCACGTCGCGCTGTGTGTGAGAGAGAGAAGGAGAGAGGGAGAGATCTGCCTGTGTTTGTAGACGGGCGAGTTTTGTTTCTAACTTTTCTATTTATATATTGTGTTTCAAGTTGTGAATTAGAGTCTAGACTATACTTTATTTGACTGGTTGTGTGTTGTTGTAGTAACAGCTGAGCGACTCGTTCATAAGAGCCGATTCATTGCCGTGAGCGTGAGTCGAATCACGAGTGTTGCGTGGTACTGTACTGTACTGTACAAAATATTTGGTATAGCGCCCCTAGTGGCGAAAACCCACCGGCCGCCACTGGCACACACACACACAGCACAGTGCCAAACATAATCATCTGTCATGTCATGTGATTCTCCTGTGTTCCGCTCAGTCCTTCTTCGCTGAGCGCTTCTTCGCGCTGTTCGACTCGGACGGCAGCAGCTCCATCAGTCTGGACGAGCTGCTGAAGGCTCTGGACCTGCTCATCCACGGCAGCGAGACGGACAAGCTCCAGTTCCTCTTCCAGGTGTACGACGTGGACGGTGAGGTCCATTAACCCTTTCACTACCACACTACAGAAGGTTTACCCTTTACTATCACACTACTGACGGTTAACCCTTTGTCGTGTGGCAGTGAACGGGTTAACCTTCCGTATTGTGGCAGTGAACGGGTTAAATGCAGACCCACACAACAAGACTTTGGTCATGATTGACATTAAAAGGTGCTAGATACATAACATCCAGCCACTAGATGTCGCACTAGAGCACCAGCATGTCATTTATGATAAATCCATTCATCAAACATTTTTGGAGGGAATAGCAATATTCTGCACCTTTCTGAAAACTCTGTGGATGTATTATTTTATACCAAAAGGTTAACCCTTTCACTGCGACACTACAGAAGGATAACCCTTTCACTTTTCAACTTTCTCATTTTCTAAAGTTGAACTTAAAATATATTGCTACATCTTGAGTCATATTTGATCTGCAATGACTAGTATGAATCTATCTATCTATCTATCTATCTATCTATCTATCTATCTATCTATCTATCTATCTATCTATCTATCTATCTATCTATCTATCTATCTATCTACGATTCAACCTCACAACGATTCGATTCGATTAGGATTCTTCAGGAAACGATTCAATGCATCATGAAATCTCTTAATTTGACCACGATTCGATTCGATTAATTTTCTATCAGTTAATTCCCCCAAAAATGTTGAATACACAAATGTGGCTGGGGGAACTGATTCACTCAGCATGAATGGACTATAGGTCAATAAAAACAATACACACAAAAAAAAACATAAAAATAAAATATATAATAATTATTTAGATTATAATCAGTTCTAACATATTCAAATCGATGCATCGAATCGAACACATTAGAATCGATGCATTTCGATTAATCGATACATCGTTACACCCCTACTAACTAACTAACTAACTAACTAACTAACTAACTAACTAACTAACTAACTATCTATCTATCTATCTATCTATCTATCTATCTATCTATCTATCTATCTATCTATCTATCTATCTATCTATCTATCTATCTATCTATCTATCTATCTATCTATCTATCTATCTATCTATCTATCTATCTATCTATCTATCTATCTATCTATCTATCTATCTATCTATCTATCTATCTATCTATCTATCTATCTATCTATCTATCTATCTATCTATCTATCTATCTATCTATCTATCTATCTATCTATCTATCTATCTATCTATCTATCTATCTATCTATCTATCTATCTATCTATCTATCTATCTATCTATCTATCTATCTATCTATCTATCTATCTATCTATCTATCTATCTATCTATCTATCTATCTATCTATCTATCTATCTATCTATCTATCTATCTATCTATCTATCTATCTATCTATCTATCTATCTATCTATCTATCTATCTATCTATCTATCTATCTATCTATCTATCTATCTATCTATCTATCTATCTATCTATCTATCTATCTATCTATCTATCTATCTATCTATCTATCTATCTATCTATCTATCTATCTATCTATCTATCTATCTATCTATCTATCTATCTATCTATCTATCTATCTATCTATCTATCTATCTATCTATCTATCTATCTATCTATCTATCTATCTATCTATCTATCTATCTATCTATCTATCTATCTATCTATCTATCTATCTATCTATCTATCTATCTATCTATCTATCTATCTATCTATCTATCTATCTATCTATCTATCTATCTATCTATCTATCTATCTATCTATCTATCTATCTATCTATCTATCTATCTATCTATCTATCTATCTATCTATCTATCTATCTATCTATCTATCTATCTATCTATCTATCTATCTATCTATCTATCTATCTATCTATCTATCTATCTATCTATCTATCTATCTATCTATCTATCTATCTATCTATCTATCTATCTATCTATCTATCTATCTATCTATCTATCTATCTATCTATCTATCTATCTATCTATCTATCTATCTATCTATCTATCTATCTATCTATCTATCTATCTATCTATCTATCTATCTATCTATCTTCATAATGTAAAATAAGGACGTCCATTGTTTTGGGGGTGTTCTAGTGACCTCTAGAGGCTGAAACTACTCAGTACGTCTTTGACAACAGAAGTTTGTGACCTGCAGGCAGCGGCTCCATAGATCCAGACGAGCTGCGCACTGTGCTCAAGTCCTGCCTGCGTGAGAGTGCCATCTCCCTGCCGGAGGAGAAGCTGGACGACCTGACGCTGGCGCTGTTCGAGTCGGCTGACAAGGACAACAGCGGCTCCATCACCTTCGAGGAGCTCAAGGCTGAGCTGGAGGACTTCCCTGAAGTCATGGAGAACCTTACCATCAGGTCTGTTTACTGATAAATAACATCATCTGTTTGTGATCTGTTTGTGATCTTTGTTTGTGATCTTTTTTGTGTATTTGTCCTTCCCTAATGGTCTCTGTCTGTCTGTCTGTCTGTCTGTCTGTCTGTCTGTCTGTCTGTCTGTCTGTCTGTCTGTCTGTCTGTCTGTCTGTCTGTCTGTCTGTCTGTCTGTCTGTCTGTCTGTCTGTCTGTCTGTCTGTCTCTCTCTCTCTCTCTCTCTCTCTCTCTCTCTCTCTCTCTCTCTCTCTCTCTCTCTCTCTCTCTCTCTCTCTCTCTCTCTCTCTCTCTCTCTCTATCGCTCTCTCTATCTCTCTCTCTCTCTCTCTCTCTCTCTGTCTCTCTCTGTGTGTGTTTGTGTTTGTCTCTCTCTTTGTGTCTCTCTCTGTGTGTCTCTCTGTCTCTCTGTCTCTCTATCTCTCTCTCTCTCTGTCTCTCTCTGTGTGTCTCTCTGTCTCTCTCTCTGTCTCTCTGTGTGTCTCTCTGTCTCTCTCTCTCTCACTCTCTCTCTGTCTCTCTCTGTGTGTGTGTGTGTGTTTGTCTCTCTCTTTGTGTCTCTCTCTGTCTCTTTCTGTCTCTCTGTCTGTCTGTCAAATTCAAATTCAAATTCAAATAGGCTTTATTGGCATGAAATATTAACATACTTATTGCCAAAGCAAGTTCAACATACAAACAATAACATATATATTAAGCAATAAAATATCATAACATTAGTAATAACAGTAAGGACAATCAACAAGAAACATATTAATTTACAAAATAGTCACTCGATCGGGTAGTCATTTTTCAAGTGTGGCCATTCATATACATTTTACAGGGCTTGTTCTCTTATTTTGTGACAACCGTCTACATATTTTGCAGCTAATGCTGTACACTGACTTTTCTCCCCACACATGTATAGTAGCTTTTGGTGATCAGGGAGATGGATAAACTGTGCATCAATTTTGTTTATTTTATCAAAGAAGACTTCTCTTAGGTCCTTGTATTTCTCACAGTATAGCAGGAAGTGAAGTTCTGTCTCAATGTCCCCCTGATGGCAAAGTGAACACAGCCTGGCCTCTCTGGGCAGCCAGTTTTGCCTGTAATGGCCTGTTTCTATGGCTAGACTGTGTCCACACAGTCTGTACCGTGTCAATGTTTTTCTTAATTTTATCTCACTCACAGTAGTCAGGTATTCTGCCACCATGTACTTTCTGTTTAGGGTCAAATAGAATTCTAATTTACTTTGAGATTTGGTTGATTTGTTCCAATATTCTATATAGTTTTCTTTTTGTTTTGAGATTATTTGGTTGGGCCAGATTTTTTGGTATCTGTCCTGAAGTATTTGTGGGCAGAGATTTCTGACTAGCTGGCAGAGGGGACTCTTATCTGGGTTCATCTCTTGGCTCTGAAGGGCTTTGTAGTGGTAGGAGTGGGGGTCACTTGATTGGAGGTGTGTGTAAAATTGTCTGTCTCTCTCTCTCTCTGTCTCTCTCTCTCTCTCTCTGTCTCTCTCTGTGTGTCTCTCTCTCTGTGTGTCTCTCTCTCTCTGTGTGTCTCTCTCTCTGTCTCTGTGTGTGTGTGTCTCTCTCTCTCTGTGTGTGTCTCTCTCTGTCTGTCTCTATCTGTGTGTGTGTGTGTGTGTGTGTGTGTGTGTGTGTGTGTGTGTGTGTGTGTGTGTGTGTGTGTGTGTGTGTGTGTGTGTGTGTGTGTGTGTGTGTGTGTGTGTGTGTGTGTGTCGCTCTCTCATCTCTCTCTCTCTCTCTGTGTGGGTCTCTCTGTCTCTATTGCTGTCTCTCTGTGTGTGTGTGTGTCGCTCTCTCATCTCTCTCTCTCTCTCTCTCTCTGTGTGGGTCTCTCTCTCTCTGTCTCTATCGCTGTCTCTCTGTGTGTGTGTGTCGCTCTCTCATCTTTCTCTCTCTCTGTGTGGGTCTCTCTCTCTCTGTGTGGGTCTCTCTCTCTCTGTCTCTATCGCTGTCTCTCTGTGTGTGTGAGTCGCTCTCTCATCTCTCTCTCTCTCTCTGTGTGGGTCTCTCTCTCTCTGTCTCTATCGCTGTCTCTCTGTGTGTGTGTGTCGCTCTCATCTCTCTCTCTCATCTCTCTCTTTCTCTCTTTCTATGTATCTCTCTCTCTCTCTCTCCCTCTCCCTCTCAGCGCTTCCAACTGGCTGAAGCCTCCTGATCTGGAGCAGAAGAAGAGACAGGCCCCACGCTACCTGACCCCGACCTACTGGCAGAACAACAGTCGTAAGCTGCTCTTCCTGTGCGCCTACGCCCTCCTCAGCCTGCTGCTGTTCACCGAGGCCAGCGTCCAGCACAGCCAGGGAGGAGGCTGGTACATGGTGGCCAAGGGCTGCGGACAGTGTCTCAACTTCAACTGCACCTTCGTTATGGTGAGGGCTGAGCAGGCAGGTTCTCAAAGAGGGCTCGGTGCACTGCATGCATATACATCAAAGCAGCTGGGCCAAGCCAGGCCAGGCCAGGCCCATCCCCCCCTGTGGAAAAAACTGCGTTTTGTATCTCTTCTTTTATTTAACCTTTATTTAACCAGCAAGTCCCGTTGAGATACAAGATCTCTTTTCCAAGGGAGACCCAAGATGACAGCAATAACATTTGCAATATATCAGTATAAATGAGACCTGGCTTCAGCACCATGGACAGCAATGCTGTCACAAAACGGAGAATACAAGTTGTATACACTACACCAAAGTGTAGAATAACTACTTTCCAAATAATGGATTGTCCAAATGTCGGGTTATAATACGAAAGTGTCCTTTATAGAAGTTTACCGGTGCACGTTTCATTACATTTCTCTACTTCACTGGCGCTATTGCATCACTCACCCTCCCGCTGCTGCCGTCAGTTCAACATAATGACGCGCTCCTTACATCTCGCGGCTTCAATATCAGCATCCAAATCATCCATCAGACTTATAGCTGTTCTATTTCACGGTCAGGTTCCAACAAACTGTCTTCTTTAACTCCCAGCAGTAAATCCAATAAAGTGATCAAGTGATCAACATTCCGGACAGAGTTTCCACGTCAATTTCGATGTCCATCTGATTCAAAACTTGCGTAATAATAACACCTCTGATTGCGCCCCGCTTTCGTCTCATTCTTTCAATTTTAGTCCGACGTTCGTCTTCACCCATTCTAGAGATATCCAAAACGTTCATATCTCCCGGGTTTCGGCAGTTGATCTCATCATGATTTAAATTAATAGTGTTATGGTTTGACACCGACCCCAAACGCAACGACACAAGAGAGTAGGATTCAGAGTTGCCAAAAACAAGGGCTTGTTTATTTACACTAAATAAACAGCATAGACTTGGTAGAGTTCAAACAAAGACTGGAATACAAGCAAGGATGAATGTTGCTGCTCTGCAGCTTCTCCCGGGATGGTAGTCTGGGGAAGCAGACGATGACGTCAGAGCCGCTCTGCAGACTTCTCTCGGCAGAATCTCCGAGGTGGTTGCGGGACCGAGAGGGAGAGAGGGAGCGAGTTAGCTCAGAGTGCAGTTGGAACAGAGCAGGTGACAGGAGAGGTGACTTGTACCCAAAAACAGAGTTATCCAAGTGACTGAATCTTCGGTGTATATACACACTGTGAGTAACGTTCCAAACACAATCCCACGTGATAGAAATCTTCGGTGCAAAATAAACACTGTGAGCGAAGTCCCAAAATACAAATCCAAGTGATAATATCTTCGGTGTGTAAACACACAGTGGGAGATGTTAGGCCAAAATATTATCCCAATGAAACAATCCAAAAAGGGCTAAACGCTGGGTGAGTGACTGTCTGATAAAAAGCAGGAAATCTTCAGTGTTATATAAACACACGAAAAACGGAATAGGATCAAAGACAGTCATAAAAACTCACCCAGGCGCTGTGCGTAAAGAGCGTTGGAACAGAACGGAGCGAGCGCGTCGCCACGGGAAAAGGGTGTCCAAGAGGAATGCTTCTTGAATATCCTGGAGGCAAAGCACAGGGAAAAAACAGCAGGCAAGGCAGGAACGGCGAATGCAACTGAAATATCAAAACGATCCAACAAAACTTGAATGGGGAAACGGGGTATAAATAATCAGGGAAAGCTTAATTGACAAGCAGTGACAGCTGAGGGATGTGATTGACAAGCGTGTGGTTGGGGGAGCACCAATCAACGACGTCCATGGGAAGAAGCGTGTGAATAGGGGAATGCAATGATTAACAGAAAACTAATGGAAACAGAGCGAGTAGGCTTAAAGGAACAGAGCGAGTAAGTGAGCAATGGACAAAAACCTCACAAATAGGCTTGTTTGAGATTGGCGACTGGCGAGGCCTGCGCAGGCGCACTGCATCGCGCTTGGTTGTGAATAACAAGTTAACTCATTCCTGCCTGAACTTATATATGCGCAAATAGAAACATATATACCGACCTGGCCTGCTTCGGAGTTCAGTGGCCTGACTGCGGGCACAAACAAACAAATTTAAAAATAAAAAAAGCATTTGCCAGTCTGCCAGGGCAGCCAGGCCATGCCAGTCTACCAGGCCACCGGGAATACTCCCGCTGCTCCCGTTGGCCAGTCCGCTAGTGCCTCAAAGAGTGCTTGGTGCATACATACTGTAGACCTCAAAGAGTGCTTGGTGCATACAGTACATAGTGCTTGGTGCTTAAATAGACCTCTAAGAGAGGACCTGACATGGTCAACTCACATAGACACTGTGGTAAAAAAGGCGAAACAGCGCCTCTACCAGCTGAGACAATTAAGGAAGTTCAGAGTATCAGGGAAGATACTCCACTCCTTCTATTCCGGGGCTGTAGAGAGCATTTTGACTGGGAACATCACTGCCTGGTTTGGAAACAGCACGGCCCAGGACAGGAAGGCCCTACAGAGAGTGGTGCGCTCAGCAGAATGGACTACGGGTATTGCACTACCACCCCTACAGGACTTATACAATAGGAGGTGCAAATCCAGAGCCTGGAGAATAATGAAGGACCCTCACCACCCCAACAACAGCCTGTTCAAGCTGCTGCGGTCAGGCAAGCGCCTCCGTATACACACAGCAAGAACAGAGAGACTAAGGCTCAGCTTCTTCCCTCAGACCATCATAACAATGAACACTGATCTCTCCACACACAAGTACACATGAACACACACAACACAACATTCTGCACTCACACACACAAACGCACCACAGGTCACTTTAAACAAGGAAAAGGACACTTTAAAGGAAGGAAAAAGGACACTTTAAGAAAATAACTTGTTGTGATTGTTGCATAGCATAGTTAGTAACAGTGTTACATTCAAGCCTAAAATATGGCTCGTGTAGGCCTTGAATGTAAAGTGGTGGACACAGGACACTGGACAAGAGTTTATCAAAAATAACTATATTTATTTGAACAGCTATCTAAATGGACAAAAAGAGTGGGAGCTGGGTGTTCCAGACTCCAAAGGTCAATAACAAAAACGAATGCACATAGGCGAAAGAGAACAAACAGCAAAAATAGACAGGGAAGCAGTGAGAGCAGATGAGACTCTGGAGAGCTGAGATCTCTTGTGAAGTGGGAGACACTGCAGCCTGCACTCTGCTCTGCTTTGTAGGGCGTGGTGCCTCATCACCACACCTGTGTCAATTAGAAGAACGGCCATTTTAATTACATGGAAAACAAAAACAGGAAGAAACAGTGTGTCAATCACAGACCACCAATTAGTGACAGCACACTTAAACTCAGTGTGATGAGTCACAGACAGTAAGTATCCCTCCACCATGTGAAAGTAATACGTAACAAACAGCAAGTATAGCATAGGGACATAGAAGAAAAACTGCACATTGTATAGGAGTGTACGTAGGATCCAGTGCCTTTAAGCAATTTATTAACATGTCTATTTACCATGTTTATTCTAGTTATCTTATTATTATTATTATTATTACTACTATTACTATCGTATACAATCGTAGCGGGCATGGCCAACCGCATTTCACTGTATGCCCGGGTATGTATGTGATGAATCTTGAATCTTGGTGCATACAGTACATAGACCTCAAAGAGTGCTTGGTGCATACATAGACCTCAAGGCTGCTTGAGCACCTGCCATTTTGCCTCCTGCATAGGCCTTTCACACCGTGCCGGAGCCGGTTCCCGAACGTAATCTCGAACCGGCCGGCGCGTTCACACCGGGAATAATTGGTTCGGAACATGAAAAATCGGTGCTCAGTGTTTTCTTAGAGGGCCGGTCAGTCAGTGTGATGAGTCTGTTTTGAGGCAGACATCAGGAATGTGACCAAGTGGCCAAACAAAGTATAAATCTACTGTTCATTTTAATTTTGCATTGATATCGAAGTGCTTTAGGGTTCTCATTGCTCAGCCTATAAGTTATTAATTGCTTTAAGCAGCTGTGTGTTGCTTGTGTGTGTGTGTGTGTGTGTGTGTGTGTGTGTGTGTGTGTGTGTGTGTGTGTGTGTGTGTGTGTGTGTGTGTGTGTGTGTGTGTGTGTGTGTGTGTGTGTGTGTGTGTGTGTGTGTGTGTGTGTGTGTGTGTGTGTGTGTGTGTGTGTGTGTGTGTGTGTGTGTGTGTGTGTGTGTGTGTGTGTGTGTGTGTGTGTGTGTGTGTGTGTGTGTGTGTGTGTGTGTGTGTGTGTGTGTGTGTGTGTGTGTGTGTGTGTGTGTGTGTGTGTGTGTGTGTGTGCATGTCCTGCAGGTGTTGATGCTGAGGCGCTGTCTGACCTGGCTCCGGGTGACCTGGGTGGTGAGGGTGTTGCCTCTGGACCAGAACATCCTGCTCCATCAGATCGTTGGCTACGCCGTCCTCTGCTACACCACGGTGCACACCACTGCGCACATCATCAACTTTGGTACACGCACACACACACACGCACACACGCACACGCACACACACGCATACGCACACACACACTCTGAAGCCTCCTCTCTCTTCACTCACAAGCGACCAGGAACTTGTGTTGCCTTCCTCCCCCGTGGTTTCCTGTGCTGTTTTGGACCTCAGTGAGCTACTGCTAAACAGTAGGGATGCACCAATCCCACTTGTTCAGTCCCGATACTGATACCTGGGCTTTGGGTATCGGCCGATACCGAGTAGCGATCCGATACCCATTGTTCAATTAATAAACTGTATGCCTCACTGTGTCTACCTACTACCTATAGCCACTAGCTATCTACCTATAGCCACTAGCTATCTACCTATAGCCACTAGCTATCTACCTATAGCCACTATGCTGGGATCATTATTTTGTGCAAGGCAACAGGCTTGACTTAAAACATTAATTTCCTAACTTAGTGAAACTAAATGCAACAAATTAACACATAGATATAAATGTACTGAATTGTTATTTATTATTTTATTTATTATTATATTATATTATTATAATTTTCTTTATATTATTATTTTTTTTTTTTTAAGATTTCAATATCTTTTCTTTTTTTTACCGATACCCGATCCAGCTAGTTTAGTCATACTGGGGCCGATATCAATATCGGATCGGTGCATCCCTACTAAACAGTGGTCACCGCTCCAACCACACGATGATGTCACCGCTCCAGCCTCATGATGATGTCACCGCTCCAGCCTCATGATGATGTCACCGCTCCTCCAGCCACACGATGGTGTCACCGCTCCTCCAGCCACACGATGTCACCGCTCCAGCCACACGATGATGTCACCGCTCCTCCAGCCACGTCACCGCTCCTCCAGCCACACGATGTCACAGCTCCAGCCACACAATGGGTCTCATTCTCGAACGAAGTTACGACAAAATATTTAGTCTTAGCCAGATTTCGGCCTATTTAAGACATATTAGGGCTGGGAGTGGGAGTCCTCAAATTTTCCTGAGATCTTATTTGAGAGCAGATCTAAGAGTGCTGAGGAGCACACTTAAATATGCTCTCAGCCCACGATAAAATCTCATGATTGATTGACTAATTTAAAATTGTATTATAACTTGACAGACTGTGTTCTCATAGTGATTCCTTCATGTTTGCTACAGGCCTCCTTGGAATTAATTACTTGATCATAATTAAAATAAATATGACAATATTTGTACGATAAGAAATTACGCATTTGATGTCGGAAAAATAAATAATATGGATTCATCTGATCACAGGGCAGCTGGATTAACCATATCTGAACCAGCTATTTTGGACAAATGTATAATTACTTTAATTACTCAGATATTCAAACACAATTATGCAATTATTGTGAAATGATTGAAAATAATTGAATGCCTTCTGTGGAATTTGCATTTCTTATTTGTTACACATCTGTTTTAATGATTAATTATATACATTTGAAAGAATGCAGGTCAACATGCAATGTATCCCATTGATTGGTATATACAATGGGACAGACCTTTGTTTGATTGATTGATTGAAAACTTTATTAACAGATTGCAGAATGGGTACAGTACAGTACAGCTCAATTACATAAGGGGATGCAGACCAGAGAAAGAATTTCGTCTTGTTTACATCAGGGTCCCCCATTTTCAATTCATCATAACATATATGACACACACGACACAGATAGACAGTACTGCTACATCTATACATTTATGACATACCAGATTTGCAAATACAGTACTGTTTGTGATACAAAAAGAGTCCAGAAAAGAGAGTACATTTGACGTAGAAACTGTTGGAGGAGGTTGGGTAGGAGGGGTGGTAGACTTACACTGTACAAGCAAAACTGTACATTGGAATATTGACAAAACCATACTTGGTCATTTACTGTACATTAGTGCATTCCTTCGAATATATCATTAATCAATTAAACTTATATTGAAATACACTATATAGCCTATACACCAACACTGAAATGACAGTGGATAAATAAATAAGAACTAAAGCTAATCGGTGGAAATTGACTGCATTAATATTCCATAACAAGTCTTGTGTGCGCCTACGAATGAACAGTAGCCTATAGGCTTATGCAATAATAAGCCATACTGCGTTCATTCATTACACCCGCCAGCCCGTAGGCTATATATATTATATGTCATTCATTCATTCATATACAGTACTGCGCGCGCGCGTGTGTGTGTGCGCGCGCGCTGCGGCAGGTGTGTACCGCGAGCTGTATATGATGCCAATACATTAATCTAATCTAGTTTTGATGGGCGCAAGCGTGATTATGAAACCTAGCCGCATTTCTCGGAGACGCTCTCTGGTAGAGCCATATGGAATCCGCGATCACGGAATCGCGGACGGAATCGCGGAATTGAGCAATAAAAATGGAATCAACTATAAAAAAAAAATTAATTAAATTTTTTTTTTTTTTTTTTTTTTTTTTACTTTTTTTTTTTTTTATGTTGTGGGACTTGTACAGCACTTTGTTCAACTTTGTCAGTGCTGTAAAGTTGAAACCTTTTTAAATATTAGACAAACAAAGCACTTTGCTTTCATGAAATATTGTAAGCAGTCATTTGAGGCTTCATAAAAGCAGCACAATGAACACAAATCTGTCAGTGCCGAGTCCGACCTCATCTTAAATAACAAACAGCATTGCTTGTTGTAGTTAACAAAGAGAGGCAGAGTTGATTTTGCAAAAATATATATACCTTTTTATTTTTTTTATTTTTTTAATAATCAAATTTTATTTTCATATTCGAATCCCATGCCCATCGAACGAAGCTTCGAAGTATTTAAGACAGCCCTATTAAATGGACTGTTATATCTTATTAAATTGTGGACATTTATTCATTCCCACTTATTAGACACTATTTCTGATGGTAAAATGAGCGTACAAAGCAAAATACAGAATTCTGAAATATTAAAACGGAAAAAACGGAATTTGGAAAAAAATAAAATGGAATTTGGAAAAAAATAAAACGGATTTCATATGGCTCTACTCTCTGGCACTGACTGACGCTAGGTTTCGTAATCACGCGGCTCTCAAAGCACTTCCGCCATTCCATTTCACACAGCTGCGTCACCAGTTGCTTTATAAGGACTGTCGGGGGCGTGGTTTGTATGCAAATGACCTGAACGGGAACGCGCTTTGGAGTTTACGACAGAATGCCATTCTCCAAGCAGATATCAGATCATATAATTTCTGCGACCGTTTCAGCCACTTAAGACATATCTCCAGCACGTTCAGGACTCAGAGTGTACTTGTCATAGATTATGTCTCAGTGGTTCCAAGATAAGTCTTCCAGAATATATCTTTGAAAAAATTTCGGGAATGAGACCCAATGATGTCACCGCTCCTCCAGGCACACGATGATGTCACCGCTCCTCCAACCTCATGATGATGTCACCGCTCCTCCAGCCTCATGGTGTCCCCAGTACCACTGTTACGACCCTGGCTCAAGGGACGCAACCTATGTGCAAAACCGACACCAAAACCCTGTGCTCTAACTCAAAATGCTACTATAGCAAGGAACTATTAATGTAACTATAAACTAATGTACTAAGGTAACCCAACGGACAAGGACTGGAAGAACCTGACAGCTCTTTCTCTAAGCACAGACACTGCATGTGTGTTACTAGGTCTGCCTTTAAAGCTCCCAGCAGGTAACCAATCAGCACTAATTGGCTAATTGGCAGCCCTCACCTGCATGCACAGTGACACAGAAGTGATCAGCTCCTGGTACATAACACCTCCCCCACCAAACTGGTTGCCCCAGAGGCAACCACCACACAACAACCAATAAAAAAAAAAAAAAAAAACCACTGTGACCCATTAGGTATCAGGGCCACTACCACAACAGCGATAGTGGGTCGGCCCCTGTCGAACACGACCACCGATACCGATCTGTCAAAATTAGACTGCAAACCAAAATCAACCTGAGAACTGCGCTCAACAGAACAGAACACAGCACAACAAAAACCATAGATCACTGATACCACCACCGCACCCATATCCATCCCACCTGGCACTGGCAGTTCAGGATACTGCAAACCGTGAACATCCAGAGTAGGATGTACCGCCTCAGGTACAGCCCCAGTGTACCGGGAACATGGCAGTACGACAGTCACAATAACGTCTGGAACACCATCTAAAATGGCGTCACCCAAAATAACATTGTCCTGATCAAAATCAAAATGGCTGCCACTCAACAGACCAGGTCGCGAAGGCGGCTCCTGCTCCACAGGACACAGGTAACTAGGTTGACCATCACACCTAGTGCATGGCAGAGAATCAGTGTGGACATGTGGATCAATGTCAGAATCATCAACTGACATATTGGGACCATCCCTGCCCACAAGTGAAACATTAGGGACAATAGAGCTACTGTGGGAAGGCTGGCAGCCTAAGTCAGGCTTAGTAGCCTCTCCAACTAGAACGGTGTCACATGAAACAACAGCACCTCTCATAGCATCCTTCCCACACTCATCCTCCAATTCGTTCGTGGCCTCAGCCACCGTACAGGCTGGGAAGACCTTGAGACACTGCGCTGCCATATCATCTCCCGTCACATGCTTCTCCGGCACGCATGTCAACTCTGGTTTCACCACCGGGCCTAACACAAAGCCACAATCAAGAGAATCATTATGCAGAGGTACATCCACAGTGTGCTTTCCAAGATTCTCAACAGGTACACATTTTAATTCAACAAAGAATGTGTCATTAAGTGTAATGTCCCAAGTCGAAGTATCAACAACATCACTTTTGTCCTTTGACATTTCTCGTGCCACAGCACACACAGGAAACACTCCTGGATGTTTCTGTGCCAGCTCATTAGAGACCTCAGAAACCACAGGAATGGGAGTTACAACCGGAGTAGCCAACACTTTGTCACCAGCCAAATCATTCCCTAGAATGAAGGACACCCCCTTTATGGGAATGTGAGAACATACCCCCACAACAACATTGCCTGATACTAAGGGAGAATTGAGCGTGACCTCATGCAAAGGTGCATCCACAAATCCACCCCCAAAGCCCCGAACAACGACACCGGAATGCAAAGAAGAGTTTTCTGAAAACGGCAAAACCCCCTCCAGAATGAGGGACTGAAAAGCACCGGTATCTCTCCAAATTGTTATAGCCTGTTTGGACTCTAGTGCATTAGTCAGGGAAACAAATCCATTCATCATAAACCTTGAGGAACCCTCAAGCTCTTTGTCCACACGTTTGATAATTCCCCCATCCCCATCTAACGTTGGCATAGGCGTTCTGCATATGGTTTCTACCAGAGCCACGGTTCTGAAATTTTTCTGCTCAAGCACCGGGCACCCAGCAACGATATGACCAGGTTCTTTACAGTAGAAACAGATAATCCCTTCTGGGAATGCACCAGCAGAACCACCCCGCCTAGGAGGTGAAGTTAACTGACCAGCAGACACAGGTTTTGGGAAACGGCCCCCCTGAACAGGACGCCTATCCCCGGACTCAACACGGTAGTCCTCCAAAAACACGGACTTGTGTGTCAACACAAACTCATCAGCGAAGACAGCGGCGTCGCCTATCTTCGATACCTTACGCTCATTTAGATGTGTGGAAACGGTATCAGGAACACATCTTTTAAATTCCTCTAGGAGAATCAACTGCCTAAGCTGCTCTCTTGACTCTGCCTTCTGAGAAGTGCACCACCTGTCAAACAGGTTCTCCTTCTCCCTTCCAAATTCAACATAAGACTGCCCCTCCGACCTGCGATAACCTCTAAAACGCTGACGATAGGCCTCAGGGACCAACTCATAAGCCCTCAAAATGGAAGCTTTAACCAGCTCATAATCAGCGCTTTGTTCAAGGGACAGAGCAGTGTAGGCTTCTTGTGCCCTACCAACTAAAACACATTGCAGCAGCAGTGTCCAGGCGGTATCAGGCCACTTCAATGTGGTTGCCACCCGTTCAAAAAGGGGAAAATATCTTTCCACGTCTTTCTCAAAAAATGGTGGCACCATCCTAATATTCCTGCCTACATCAAACCCGGAACGTGACTCTGGATGCAAAGCACCCGCCTGCAAGGCAGCATGCTTATATTCAAGCTCCTTCTGTGCACGCTCGTGCTCCAACAACATTTGTTTCTCCTTAAACTCACGCTCCTCTCTCCGCTCCTCTCTCCTCTCCTCACGCTCGTGCTGTAGCTGCCTTTCCTTAAACTCCAACTCCCTTATCCTCCAGTCACCCTCTACACCAGGTAATAGCGGAGATGCGCCAGACG
>NC_140182.1:22916387-22991387 GCF_963971535.1 Notolepis coatsorum
ATAAATCACAGGACTATACAGTCCAGTATTTGAATCAATATAAATGTAGGTTATGAGATATATCCATAATACTTACAATACAATACATACATATGCTCTTGCCGTTCTTCTTCCCCCCCCCCCCTCAGGACCCCCCTTGGATAATCCATCCATTATTTCGTTTCTAACCAGGGATTACAATTCATATGCTAACCTTTATTCTCTCCACCACTTCTAACCAGATTGCAATGCTGGCTTCATTGACACCTAAAATTCTTGCTGTAGATATCTCTAGATAAATCACATCGAGATAGGTAAGAACCCATACCTTACGGCACATTTTATCCGGTTGAATCCAGCGTGCTATCAGCTTTTTAGCAGCCGTAAGACCGGACAAAATTTGTCTCGTTAGCTGTATAGAGGCTGTTAACTGAGAAACATCATTCAACAACAATACAGAAGGCAGTACAGGTATGGTCAGAAATAAAAATAATTGCGTGGTTACCTCTTCCCAGAATATTTTAACAGGGGGGCATTCCCAATACATATGCATAAATGTACCGATATCACCCCTTAGACACAAGGAGCATAGAGAGTCTTGTTTAAGCCCCATTCGGTTCAATCTTATAGGAGTCAGGTAAGTCCTATGAATATAATTAAGATTAATCTGTTGATGATCCGGGTTGCGTGACGCTAGTCGAACGTTTGCCCAGACTTCTTTCCAATCAAAATCTACTTCCAAGTCTGGTATATCCCTCCTCCAAACTGAGTCTAGGGGAAGGATTCCATACGAAGACGTAAGTAAGTGATGATAATAGTCAGATACGAAGCCTCTCGATGTTTCCCTTTCATAGAAGAATTTGTGATATCTGTGGTGCTCAAGTGGTATCTTTAATGGGACTCCATGAGCCTTCAAAGTTGCTAATAACTGTATATAAATAAGTGGAGCTGGTGAGGTTAAATTTGTTATGAATTTCATGATAGCTACAGAAACCCCGTTCGTTGAAGATATCTCCCAATGTATGTATGCCCTGCTTTTCCCATTTGGGATATCTGATAGGTCGTTGTGCAATAAGGAGTGCATTGTTATTGAATATGCGAGAATGGCTATGCCATTTATGTTGGTTAGTAAATTTTTTCTGTGTCATGCCATATCCGAATCACATGTGTAATAAGAGGGCCAAATTTCAAGTCGCATTGCTTAATTGATAATTTGGTGTATACTATATCCTGCAGTCTATGTGGTGCCACTATGTTTTCTTCTAATGTTCTCCAGGATACAGATGCTTGAGAATCAAACCAGGTGATCAGTGGTCTTAAAGAGAACGCTTTAAAATAGTGGTAGAAGTCTGGAAATGCTAATCCTCCGTCGGCTTTGTTTCTCTGTGCGGTGGATCTTTTTATTCGTGGAGGTTTGTTGTTCCAAATAAATTTATATGCGGTGGAGTGTAATTTTTTCCAGTAACCAGCAGGGGGGGGTAACGGTAACATTGAGCTAAAGAAGTTGATTCTAGGTAAAACATCCATCTTAACTATTGATACTCGGGCCTGTACTGAGTTTTTAAGTTTTGACCACCTGTCAAAGTCATTTGTGATCCTATCTTGGAGTCTTGTATAATTATACTTCACCATCTGGCATATAGTAGGGAATATTTCAACTCCAAGACATCTAAAGTGTTCTACCATTGGTATATTTCCTGGAAGGAAGTAGCCTTCGCAGAGACATTAAGTGGGAGGAAGGCCGACTTTGGCCAGTTTATCCTAAATCCCGATAGATTGCCAAAATCATCAATCAGCTTGAGAAGATGAGGCAGTGAGGTGGTAGGGTTTTGCATGAACAATATTACATCGTCCGCATATAAACTAATATGATGCTGTGTGCCCTTAATTGAGATTGGCTCTATGGATTGGGATTGTCTTATATACTGTGCTAAAGGCTCTAAGGATAGAGCAAATAGTGCGGGACTAAGAGGGCAACCCTGTCTGGACGAGCGCGACACAGGAAAGAGTATGGAGGTGAATTTACCTGTTATAATCATGGCCGATGGGTCTTTGTATAATACTTTTATCATATTAATGAATCCGTTTCCTAACCCCATCCTTCCGAGTACTGCCCATAAATAAGACCATTCCAACCTATCAAAGGCTTTCATCGCATCCAAGGATAATACAGCTGTAGGTGGAATGGCATCCTTGCTGGCGTCTAACACATGTACTAACCGTCTTATATTATCCGTGATCAGGCAGCCTTTTATGAAGCCAGTCTGATCAGGATGAACTAAAGATGTCATATGCTTTTGAAGTCTGATGGCTAGTACCTTAGCATACAGCTTAATATCGGTTCCGAGGAGGCTTAAGGGTCTATAACTACCACAATCGGTGGGGTCTTTGTCTTTTTTAAGGAGGACAGATATGAGTGCAATATTGCCGTTCTTCTGGAAGTTCCCCTCTTTGATTGAGTATAAAATCATATCAAGTAATAGGGGTCCAATTACATCCCAACATGAGAGGTACAGTTCTGGAGGGATACCATCCCATCCAGGAGCCAGGGTTTTATAAATTCATGAAAATGTCCGGGATTCAAAGACCTTCGGTGCGTAAAAAGACACTCACCTGACATATCGTCATGTAACTTGAGAACCGAGGCACGTAATTGGTGGACTGAGGTGGCATTCGAACGGCAACAAATAGATCTTTCGAACGGTATGTTTGGCGATAAATGCAGCCCCGAGCCGCTAGACGCTCGCAAAGTGCCGTGACTTGCGTGCGTTCCGCGCACGGACGGCCCGACGTGGTACCCCACCTGTTAAGATTACGCACATGGACACAGAATTTTTTTTTTTTAAACTGTGCAAGGTGAGAGTTCGTCTGCAAAGTTGACCGAATTCTTTGTTAGACCCAGGAAAACAGAGGATGCTGTAAATGCATTTGCATTTCATACTGTGAAACATCACAACAGCTACAGATGCATGGATTGGAAAAAAGACATTTGCAGACTCTGACACTGTTTAGTAGCCTTATATTTGGTTCATGGTGCCTCAAAATGTTTTTGGTTTGATTTATGTAATAAACATAGGTAATACATATGTCATGTTCACTAATGGGAAGTTGTGCAAATGTGCAATTCCAAAACGACATAGTGCACTTTTAAAATAATTAGATTAGTATCTTTGTGAGGTTACTGTTTTATTATTTACATTGGCAAGATAGAGATAATTTGTTAAAGCTGGATTTTCTACAGAAGAGGTATTATTTAGAACATTATTTCATATATATTTATTTATTTATTGTTGTCCAGTAAGACTTGAAAAGAGAGCTATTATTTTGTTACAGGTTGATTTTTAAGTTATTCTTGTGCCATTGAGATTAGTCAGAAAGTTAGGTTTTAGTTTTAGGCATAATAAAGTATGTTGATTGTTGAGTAACTTTGGTTTGGTGTGTCTTTGGTTATAGAGAGATATTATTGTGTTATATAAAATAATATAAATAATAATTTTCTATCCATACAGAGGAGGCATACTTTAAATATAGTATAACAATAAGGCATATTTGAGTCAACTTTGAGTATCATTATGTATCTTGAGGCTGGGGCCAGCATGTCCTCATTTTTGGAAATCAAATTATGGTCACCCTACGACTAGCCATCTACCTATAGCCACTAGCTATCTACCTATAGCCACTAGCTACTGTATCTACCTATAGCCACTACTGTAGCTATCTACCTAAAGCCACTACCTATCTACCTATAGCCACACAGTATATTTCGCAGAGTACATTTTACTCAAACCGAGTACATTTTACTCAAACTGATGTGTGTTGGTCTGTTTACAGGTGACCCATCTGGTGATCATCTATGACGGTGTGTTGGTCTGTTTACAGGTGACCCATCTGGTGATCATCTATGACGGTGTGTTGGTCTGTTTACAGGTGACCCATCTGGTGATCATCTATGACGGTGTGTTGGTCTGTTTACAGGTGACCCATCTGGTGATCATGTATGACGGTGTGTTGGTCTGTTTACAGGTGACCCATCTGGTGATCATGTATGACTGTTTGTTGGTCTGTTTACAGGTGACCCATCTGGTGATCATGTATGACTGTTTGTTGGTCTGTTTACAGGTGACCCATCTGGTGATCATGTATGACGGTGTGTTGGTCTGTTTACAGGTGACCCATCTGGTGATCATGTATGACGGTGTGTTGGTCTGTTTACAGGTGACCCATCTGGTGATCATCTATGACGGTGTGTTGGTCTGTTTACAGGTGACCCATCTGGTGATCATGTATGACGGTGTGTTGGTCTGTTTACAGGTGACCCATCTGGTGATCATGTATGACGGTGTGTTGGTCTGTTTACAGGTGACCCATCTGGTGATCATCTATGACGGTGTGTTGGTCTGTTTACAGGTGACCCATCTGGTGATCATGTATGACTGTTTGTTGGTCTGTTTACAGGTGACCCATCTGGTGATCAAACGGCCCCAGTTCTTCCATTTCAAACCAGGGGACTATGTCTACCTCAACATCCCAGATATAGCCAAGTATGAGTGGCATCCCTTCACTATCAGCAGCGCCCCTGAACAGTCAGGTAAAATTACACCTCTCTTTATAGTAGATTCGCACTATTATAGGATTATATGTTTTGATAACTAGCCTATAACTAGCCTATTATAACAGCCACATTGCACAATTGATAGTGATGCACGATATATCGGCCGATATGGCAGTTTTTTACACATCTGTATCGGTCCGATATCAAGATTGGGCCGATATATAATTTTTTTAAAAATGTATCTTTATTTTTTTATTATATATATTTTTTTTTACACATTTTGGCCTTAAATATAAGTTATTTCTGAAAATAAGTTACAAAAGTTAAAAATTTGTTTTGGAAAATAGCTCTTTATTTGATTATCATAAAAAAGTGTTTTCTATACAGAGATATCGACATCGGTAAATATCGGTATCGGCCAGAACAGCAATATTAATATCGGTTATCGGTATCGGCCACAATTTTCACATCGGTGCATTATTGCAATTTATTTATGCCCCCCACTATGAGAATGCAATGTCTGAAGCTGGTGATGTCGGGTGACCTGAGCTGCAATCAGGGCTTGACATTATCACCCGCCAAAGGCGGGTATAATTCGGCAGCGGCGTGTACTGTAACTCTGTCACTCTTACCAGCGGGTAGACCGTGCAGCATCACCGCTTTAGAGTCGTAGTGAAGAGTCTCTCTCTCTCTTTCTCTCTTTCTCTCTCGGAACGCAGTGCGCGCTTACTTGCGTTGCGCATAATGAGAGTCTCTCTCTCTCTCTCTCTCTCTGTCTCAAGTAGCCAAACTTTACACTATAAAACCGAACTGGATATTGCTCAGCCTATAAGTTATTAATTGCTTTAAGCAGCTGTGTGTGTGTGTGTGTGTGTGTGTGTGTGTGTGTGTGTGTGTGTGTGTGTGTGTGTGTGTGTGTGTGTGTGTGTGTGTGTGTGTGTGTGTGTGTGTGTGTGTGTGTGTGTGTGTGTGTGTGTGTGTGTGTGTGTGTGTGTGTGTGTGTGTGTGTGTGTGTGTGTGTGTGTGTGTGTGTGTGTGTGTGTGTGTGTGTGTGTGTGTGTGTGTGTGTGTGTGTGTGTGTGTGTGTGTGTGTGATTTTTGGCTGGTGAAAATGCTGAGTGGCTAGTGACTTTGGAAAACCACTAGCCACAGTGGCTGGTGAGCCAAAAAGTTAATGTCAAGCCCTGGCTGCAATGCTTAGCTAGTTTTGGTCAATTCGAGAGCCTGTGTGAACCATTGATGAAGCTAGCTAACCCATTCAGTTTCTCATAACATTTCAGCAGAAATCCAGTCATAACTTTGGTCCATTACTAGCTAGGACCAAAGTGGTGATACCCGACCAACCGACATTGCAGTCCCTAGAGATAAGAAATGTGTCAAAAGGGCGTGGTTTTGAGCCACTGCATTGTCGCTTTTAAATATTTCAACATAACATTACATTACATGTCATTTTGGTGGACGGTTTTATCCAAAGTGCATTAAATGACAATTTCTGTTGTGTGTGCATTATATAACCATAGACATTGCAATACCACAGAATAGATTTGACTTAGTTACAGTCGTTCGTTTCCACTGCTGGTTGTTTGTGGTTTGTGGTTCCTTTTACAGAAAACCAGTCATCTTGAATGTGGTTATTTCTACAGAAAACCAGTCATGTTGAATGTGGTTATTTCTACAGAAAACGTATGGTTATCGTATAACCCTAGTTATATGAGTATAGCGAGCACTCTGCTCTTAGTGGAACTATCCCTTTATCCACTCTAATAATGAATAATTTTCTCCACATACACACACCCATCCGCCTGGCCACACCCACATCCGCTCCTCTACATAAGCGGGGTCGTGGCCACACCATCAGCTCCTTCCCAAGTCTTTCACCACCGAAGGCGAAGACCACGGGGTCCTCAGTGAGTCAGAGCAGAGCGCTCGCTATACTCATATAACTAGGGTTATAGGATAAACATACGTTATAGATCATATAGCTTACGCTCTGCTCTTAGTGGAACACAGGAGCTGAGGACAGATGTACCCGCTGAGGCCCCCCACAACCATCAGAACCGGGGAGGACCCGAGCCCCCTGGACCCCCCTAGTGGAGGACGAGAGGGAATCGGATCCGACTGTGCGAAGAGGGTTTAGCACCTCAAAACGCACAGGGTGAGCAGACCGTGGGACTTACCTTCACTCAGAAGGACCCGCGACCACTCAGGCGCGCATCCCACATGCCACCAGGGAACGGACGGGAAGCAAAAACACCTCCGTCACAGCCCCCAACATCATGGGGTCGAAGGTCAAGAACCCAACCCCGTGGCAAGGCCGTAGCAGCGGAACGCGGAGGAGGTCCCAGCCCTAGGACAACCTGAGGGCCAGGACACGTGAATATTAAAGGCAACCAACTTGTGTTCAGCTTTTCGTTCAGCGTTTCTCTGATTGGCCACACGGCCAATCAATCAATCCACTAGCACACGCCCTCGCGCAAAGAGAGACGCGGCAAAAGCGCTGGTCGAACCAGCGGTGTTCTGTTGTGTGACTGTACTACAGCGGTGTTCTGTTGTGTGACTGTACTAAACACTTCCACCACATGACCGACATTTGACATACAGTACACCTCCTATCTATGTTGGGATTATGTTTGGTCATGACAAAACAATAAAAATCGCTACTGTTAGTAAGCTGCCACCACCCACTTCAATGACAGAGCTCTCATATTTGCGAATGCATAAACTATATCTTAAATTATGGCTATGTGTCTAATATGGCTGTCGCGAAGTCATTGATAAGCGACAGCCATATTAGACACATAGCCACAATTTAAGATATAGTTTATGCATTCGCAAAATATGAGAGCTCTGTCATTGAAGGGCTTCGTTCTACAACGGAGCACGGTCGCTGCTGCTGGAGCTGGACCGAGTAGAGCCGGCGGCGGTGCACGGATGCCGGGGACTAACCACCACATCGCCCCGCTGACGTTAAAAACGCGAAATAACGTTACTGATGTACAGTGACACCCAGAGTTTCTAGTTACAGTAGTGACGCGTGAATCGAGATAGTCCTAACACTAGTCTGTAACAGTGTTTATTATTAAGAGTCAGATAGTCCTAACAGTGTTTATAGTCCTAACACAGTGTTTATTGGTAAGAGTCAGATAGTCAGTGTTTATTATTTCATAACTGTATGGGCTTTGTTTATACATGTACAGTGACGAGTGAATCTAACTTTGGTTGTTAAAAACGCGAAACATAATAATCAGTCAGCAGCGCTCCACTGATACCGCAGCCCAACACAAGTGCGTTGGAACAGCAGCCCAAGCTGCCGCGCTGCCGCGCTTGCTCTTTGGATTTCATTTGGGACGGCTGCGCTTGCCTGCGCGTGGGGGCGGGGGGGCGCGGCCAATCAGAGAAAAGCCGAACACAAGTTGGTTGCCTTTAATATTCACGTGGCCAGGACCCCCCAAAAAAGGGGGCCTGGTGAGGCCAACGATGCCGCAGCATCGGGACCCCACCAGACGGTCACTGGTGACACCACCCCCCACATCGCCAGCGTATCGGACAGGGCCCAAATCAAGAGCAGGCCCTTCCCCCCTCGGCATGCCGCTCTGAATCACTCTATAAGAGGCTACTCCCCCACAACACTGCAGGGCCAGTCGGCGTGCCGGGGAGACAACCCCCAAGGAGGTTTATCCCTCAATCCAGGCAACAGGCCCCAAGAGCATAACTCGACCTGTGCCTGGGGCACTGCGGACTAGACAGGCGCCTAAGGGGTCTACTGTGAGAACAGTATCC
Source organism: Notolepis coatsorum (assembly GCF_963971535.1). NCBI lineage: Eukaryota > Metazoa > Chordata > Actinopteri > Aulopiformes > Paralepididae > Notolepis > Notolepis coatsorum. Next base: position 22,924,699 of record NC_140182.1, read on the forward strand.
CGGCGGAAGGGGCGTTCGGTATGCTGTGCACCATGTCGTAACCTCCACAAACCCGACCCCTCCAGCGGGGTAGAGGTTCAAGAGAAGGCTGACACAATTGGCAGACGTCACGAAAGGTGCAGGGGCACACTCTCGGGCAGACGGGGTCAAGCCCGGCCTCAACCCGAGAGTCGACTCTGCTACCAACACACCGGGGAACCAACCACCCCCCTATGTTTAGTTTAACAGGAGGTGGTTGTTCCTTTAACCCACCAAGAAAAACTCAGAAACATAACTTCGCGTATACACAGGCTATACAGGCAGTACAAGTGTTTTAGTTTTCAAAGGGTTAACCCAGGCCAACAGGTCGACGAGAACCTACACAGGGATGCCTAGAGGGGTTAACAGAAAAACCTCCTCGACAGCCCCCTCCCATCCCCGCCCAGCAGGGGGAGGGAGGGGTGGAAATAAATGGAGAAGGACCAGGCCCCCTAACACAGCGCAAGGTACAACACAGTATGGACCAAGCACGTCACTGTGAAGGGCAACTCGTAGTGGCATACACATGACACACACATCCACGACATCAATCCCTGCGACGCCCGGGCCGACCCAGCATTTTCCCCCCGGAAAAGCACAAAGTCCTTCGGGGTTCCAGAACAGTAGATCTGCGCCCCGGCGGACAACAGGTTAACTGACCTGGTCCGGCGCGACCAGAACCAGTCCCGCGTCCTAGTCACGCCATCATCCCCAGTCCTAAGAGGGGGGTAGGTACGCGTGTCGATCCAAAACATCACAGAGGGCGCCACCAAGATGGTCAGCACGCGAATGCACTGCTCCTGGTGGCCCACCCCACAGGCGTGAGACCCCTCCGTAAATGTATTGATCTACCCCGTCATCTCCCCCCGGAGATGTATGTGAGCCGTCGAGTCTAACCTAGTACACTGGCGCTCGGTAGAGATAAAAAATCTCCTTCCCAGCCGCCCGCATAAAAAACTCTGTTTCTATGAATTGGGCAACCAATGCGTGCCAGCCCATAACGTGGTTTTACATCGAAAGCACCCAGGGCCAGCGCTATGTACACATCGAGACCCAAAAAACACATCAATGGTGAATTCTAATAAGAAAACCAGACAACGTTCCCTCTGAGGGTAAACCCTGTCAATTCCGCTCTTTACACAAGAGGGGAAGACAGAGAATCCCCCAGAGAGACCTCCACGTGAGTAACAATTGAAAAAGATAGATGTAATTATTGAGCCAAGTGACCAAAGACCCAATACACATTTCAATAGAGAGCAGAGCAGAAAACAAACAGTTCTCAATGCATCGCATCACCCAACCTTGACAATGACAGTGGTCCGTAGTACGGAGCCTGAAAAAAGCCCTGACATGTAGCGCGCCAGCTGCGCGATGTTGGAGGTCGCAGCCAGGCTCTGTGTCGAGGCGATGTACACCTGGTCACTCCACGACGCCAACTGCCTAGCCGACTTCCACTGGGGAACCGGCTTTCTTAACGGCTCCCACACCATTTCGGGGCAAAGTATGGCTGCCATCGGGCTATCAAGCCGAGGCACCCCGTCCTTTAGCCCCTGGACCAAACCCACCACCCGCGTGACTGGCACGTAGGCGGGGGTAAGGCCAACGATGCGGGATATTACCTGTCCCTGTGCCACGTAAGCCTCCATTGCTGGGAAGAATGGGCAGACAACGCCCGTCTCTCACAGGACGACGTTGCCAGAGATGACCTATCATGTCATCAGGAACAGGTGCTGGCAGTGGCTGCGGCAACTCCACGCCATTAGCGGCTGCGGCCGCCGCCATGAGCTCGGGGAACAAGGCAAGCAACTCCCCTTGCATACCTTCGTCCACGTCACTCGCGTCCCTCGCATACGGGAGGCTGCACCGGGCACCATCGTCCGATGCGGCAGATAGCTGGGCATCTCGTCTCGGGGGTGTAGTTTTTAACCCAGTCCCAGAGTACAAGGAACCCCAGGGAGACGTAGCACTCCCTGCCACTCCCCTAGGGGGAGAGTGACACGTCTCCGCCAGGCCTTCGAACAAGAGAGCTCCCGCCCCCTCCATGTAATCCTCAGTTTCCATCGGAAATGGAGAAGAGGCGAGAGAACTCTCGCTCAGCTCCAGCACAACACTACAACCAGGCCGTTCACCCCCGCTGCTTGCCGTCTTACGACGAGAGCGAGCCGAGGCAAAGAGTCTGCGACGCAAATCCCCGGCCACCAGAGGAACTGTCCCCTGGCGGGGGAGCCAGGGCCGGAACCCGGCCACCTCACAGGAGATGGGGGCTCAACGGCCCCTCGGCGAAGGACACTCTCCTCCGGGTGCCGCCCAGGCGCACCTGCTTGCCACGACCGTGGAACCAGAGACGCCCCACGACGCACGGAGGACGCCGCGATAGTGAAGCGCTGGTGGAGGGTAGCGTTGTAATCGTCTTCACCCTCCGACGGTGAAGACATTATCTCTTTGCTTTTTCTGAAATTTGCGAGAGAGAAAAAGATACAATGTCAACGTAGCTCCTTTCCAACAACTATTTTGGCACTAAACTTAAAGTGGTGTGTTACAGACACTTTTCGGTGGTGAAAATAGGGAAGGAGCTGATGGTGTGGCCACGACCCCGCTTATATAGAGGAGCGGATGTGGGTGTGGCCAGGCGGATGGGTGTGTGCATGTGGAGAAAATTATTCATTATTAGAGTGGATAAAGGGATAGTTCCACTAAGAGCAGAGTGTATAACCAGTCACCAGCGTATAACCAGTCATGTTGAATGTGGTTCTTTCTACAGAAAACCAGTCATGGTGAATGTGGTTCCTTTTACAGAAAACCAGTCATGTTGAATGTGGTTCTTTGAATGTGGTCATGTTGTGTGGAGGCTTCATTCTACGGACAAACCAGTCTTGTGTTGTGTGGTCTCTTGTCCAGAAAACCAGTCTTGTGTTGTGTGGTCTCTTGTCCAGAAAACCAGTCTTGTGTTGTGTGGTCTCTTGTCCAGAAAACCAGTCTTGTGTTGTGTGGTCTCTTGGACAGAAAACCAGTCTTGTGTTGTGTCGTCTCTTGTCCAGAAAACCAGTCTTGTGTTGTGTCGTCTCTTGTCCAGAAAACCAGTCTTGTGTTGTGTCGTCTCTTGTCCAGAAAACCAGTCTTGTGTTGTGTAGTTTCTTGTCCAGAAAACCAGTCTTGTGTTGTGTGGTTTCTTGTCCAGAAAACCAGTCTTGTGTTGTGTGGTCTCTTGGACAGAAAACCAGTCTTGTGTTGTGTGGTCTCTTGGACAGAAAACCAGTCTTGTGTTGTGTCGTCTCTTGTCCAGAAAACCAGTCTTGTGGTGTGTGGTCTCTTGTCCAGAAAACCAGTCTTGTGTTGTGTCGTCTCTTGTCCAGAAAACCAGTCTTGTGTTGTGTCGTCTCTTGTCCAGAAAACCAGTGTTGTGTTGTGTGGTCTCTTGTCCAGAAAACCAGTCTTGTGTTGTGTCGTCTCTTGGACAGAAAACCAGTCTTGTATTGTGTGGTCTCTTGGACAGACACCCTGTGGCTGCACATCCGCTCCATGGGCCAGTGGACCAACCGTCTGTTTGAGTTCTTCAGACAGCCAGAGAGCCCGGGAGCCAGCCCCAAGAGACTGACCAGCCTGAGAAACAGGAGACATCTGATGAAGGCCCAGGTGGACACACACACACATCTTACAAAATACAGCTTTTTCCAGAATTGTCACGGCTGGACGTACTGAACCCAAAATGCAGAATGCAGACAATGCAGACAGGTCTTGGTTTTACCCAAATTACGGGTGTGTTTATTATCAGAATTGTAGCTAAGGGGCTACACAACCCGGACTGTATTGATATGTTAGATTAAACCACTAATGCAGAATATTAAATTAGCCAGACATTACAGGTACTCAAAATGGCGGACACTCTATTAACGGCGCAGGGACAGGGATACAAGTTGACCAAGCATTTTAATAGTAATAGTGAACATACATATTATACAACACAGCTCTCCTTTAATAATAGAATGTCAGTGCAACAACGTCAGAGGTAACGATAGTCTTTAACTACTAGTACTCGACCATTGAAGCGTGGAGTGGATGGAGAATAATCACACAGCACAGGGAAAAGCAAGATGGTGGATGGAGACGGTGGTCCTCTGGAGTTCCTACTCCAGAGGGCTGCAGACACACTTAGGATAATCCGGTCGTCGCTGGGGAGGAAAGGGTCTCGTACGGACCGGTCCTTGTATTCCTAGCGCCCGATGGCAGGATTAATAGCTATTAGTCCAAAAGCCCGTTGGCAAGGGTGATAGCTAGTTAGCCCCGTTTGTACTTAAGGCTAACCCGCAGAAAGTCTTCAAAGGTCTCTCAACGCTACTTCGCTCACACAAGTCACTATACGGTGCCAATAGTGGCTCGACAATCTTATAGTTGTATCTAATTAGCCGTTCGGCTCTCTATAACGATACGTTGCCTTTCTGTCCGTTTACAACTGCGCCAAACGTTACTTCTCCACAACACACTTTATGTTAGTTTTCCGTGGACTGAGTCTGTTCACCCACACAGATCAATACGCTCTCTCTGGTCTTGCCTGGGCATGTTCTGAACATGTCTAGAGGGGCGCGCGCTGGCGCCTACGGCGTTAAGAATGGAACATATACAAAAGGCGAATGATAAATACTGGCACGTAAAACAGATGACGTGAAGATATATATCTTATATATATAAACAATATATAAGTTATACAAAATAATAAACGCAGACTATGTTTTAATCTGGACCTTCAGAACAAGAATGGTAGAGTATACAGGCAGGTGTAGGTCATCGACGTAGGGGGTTCTCATACAGTCCAGGGCTTACGTGGCGCAGGGTAGTCAGACAAGCGAGGGGTCATAGAGGGAACCAGGTTATCAGACAGTCCAGGGAGTAGGCTAGTAGAAGGGTAGTCAGGCAGGCGGAGGTCATACATGGACTCCAGGGCACGAGGATAGGAAGAGGAGCCAGGTAGAGGACTGAGGGAATGGAGGACAAGACAGGGTTAAACATGGTTACACAGGTACAGGAATAATATACAGACGAGTGCTAGTATAAACAATGTCTGACTGGTAAACACAAAGTTAGGATCTGGCAGCACGATGACATCTGCGCCAGGTCTATATAGGCTGCGTAATCAGCAAGCAGATAGAGAGAGAGAAGCAGGAGAGAGAGAGAGAGAGAGAGAGAGAGAGAGAGAGAGAGAGAGAGAGAGAGAGAGAGAGAGAGAGAGAGAGAGACAAAAATATGGATAGCTAAGTTTATCTAACCCAGACTAGTTAACTTTATCTAACCCAGACTAGCTAACTTTATATAACCCAGACTAGTTCACTTTATCTAACCCAGACTAGCTAACTTTATCTAACCCAGACTAGCTCACTTTATCTAACCCAGACTAGGTAACTTTATCTAACCCAGACTAGCTAACGTTATCTAACCCTTTATCTAACCCAGACTAGTATAACCCAGACTAGTTAACTGTATCTAAACCAGACTAGTTAACTTTATCTAACCCAGATTATTGTCTGAGTTTTGGTATCATGGAATCATCCACTGTAGGCTACTTCAATCTTTTTTTTCAATGATAAATCAAATCTATGACAATCCGGCAGAAAAATAATGAACTTGATAACAGTGGTAGCTCAGGAGGTAGAGCGGTTGTCTGGTAATCGGAAAGTTCCCGGTTAGATTCCGGCTCCTCCTGGCAGCATGTGTCCTTGAGCAAGATAACTACTGCTCCTGATAAACAGATTGGCACCTTGCATGGTCGCCTCTGCCGTGGCGTGTGAATGAATGGGTGAATGTGAGGCATAAATTGAAAAGTGATTTGGATAAGCGCTATATAAATGCAGTCCATTTACCATTTACAGTATGTACACCTACTTTGAATGGAAATACCTTTGACAAGAAGGAACTGTAGGCTTATCTCCATGCTGAGGTGAAGCAGCTTGATATGAAGTTTGACCTTAAAATGCATTGAAAACCTTCCTGTACTGATTTTACTACCAAGAACAAATTACCCCCAAATGACTGAGATGCCGATTCACACAGGACTATTATTATCAGATTCCATGTTTGCCGAAATATGGTAGATAATTTGTGCTGGAATTTTCACATTACAAATTACAGACATGGCAGATTCACAGAAGAATAGGTTCACAGATTACCTCCACAATTATCACAAATTACTAGACATCCCCAGGTATCGTGCAAAAAGGAACACGCCAATATTATAGTAAAAACTGTCTTCTCCAGAGTCAGACAGGAAGATAGATACCAGTTTCCTCTCTGTGTGTTCAGTAGAAAACTATCCGACTGCAAGCTAGCCTAGCTTAGCACAAATGAATGGAAGCTGATACGGACCACTAGCCTAGCTTAAACTCCGGGAGAGGTGTTTTTGGCCAATAGGTAGGCTAGCTGGTCCATATCCACTTCCATTAATTTATGCTAAGCTAGGCTAGCTTGCAGCCAGATAGCTTTCTACTGAACACACAGAGAGGAAACTGGTATAAATCTTCTTGTCTGACTCTGAAGAAGATGGTAAGTGCATTTCACATAATGGTTGGTGTGTTCCTTTAAAGTTTGATGCAGGAGGAGTTGTTCCTTTAAAGTTGGACTCTTACAGGAGGAGTTGTTCCTTTAAAATTTGACTATTACAGGAGTTGTTCCTTTAAAGTTTGACTCTTACAGGAGGAGTTGTTCCTTTAAAGTGTGACTCTTACAGGAGGAGTTGTTCCTTTAAAGTTTGATCCAGGAGGAGTTGTTCCTTTAAAGTTTGACTCTTACAGGAGAAGTTGTTCTTTTAAAGTTTGATCCAGGAGGAGTTATTCTTTAAAGTGTGACTCTTACAGGAGGAGTTGTTCCTTTAAAGTTTGATCTAGGAGGAGTTGTTCCTTTAAAGTTGACTCTTACAGGAGAAGTTGTTCTTTTAAAGTTTGATCCAGGAGGAGTTATTCTTTAAAGTGTGACTCTTACAGGAGGAGTTGTTCCTTTAAAGTTGACTCTTACAGGAGGAGTTGTTCCTTTAAAGTTGACTCTTACAGGAGGAGTTGTTCCTTTAAAGTTTGACTCTTACAGGAGGAGTTGTTCCTTTAAAGTTTGATCCAGGAGGAGTTGTTCCTTTAAAGTTTGATCCAGGAGGAGTTGTTCCTTTAAAGTTTGACTCTTACAGGAGGAGTTGTTCCTTTAAAGTTTGATCCAGGAGGAGTTGTTCCTTTAAAGTTTGATCCAGGAGGAGTTGTTCCTTTAAAGTTTGACTCTTACAGGAGGAGTTGTTCCTTTAAAGTTTGATCCAGGAGGAGTTGTTCCTTTAAAGTTTGACTCTTACAGGAGGAGTTGTTCTTTTAAAGCTTGACTCTTACAGGAGGAGTTGTTCCTTTAAAGTTTGACTCTTACAGGAGGAGTTGTTCCTTTAAAGTTTGACTCTTACAGGAGGAGTTGTTCCTTTAAAGTTTGACTCTTACAGGAGGAGTTGTTCCTTTAAAGTTTGATCCAGGAGGAGTTGTTCCTTTAAAGTTTGACACTTACAGGAGGAGTTGTTCCTTTAAATTTTGACTCTTACAGGAGGAGTTGTTCCTTTAAAGCTTGACTCTTACAGGAGGAGTTGTTCCTTTAAAGTTGACTCTTACAGGAGGAGTTGTTCCTTTAAAGCTTGACTCTTACAGGAGGAGTTGTTCCTTTAAAGTTTGACTCTTACAGGAGGAGTTGTTCTTTTAAAGTTTGACTCTTACAGGAGGAGTTGTTCCTTTAAAGTTTGACTCTTACAGGAGGAGTTGTTCCTTTAAAGTTTGACTCTTACAGGAGGAGTTGTTCCTTTAAAGTTTGACTCTTACAGGAGGAGTTGTTCCTTTAAAGTTTGACTCTTACAGGAAGAGTTGTTCCTTTAAAGTTTGACTCTTACAGGAGGAGTTGTTCCTTTAAAGTTTGACTCTTACAGGAGGAGTTGTTCCTTTAAAGTTTGATCCAGGAGGAGTTGTTCCTTTAAAGTTTGACTCTTACAGGAGGAGTTGTTCCTTTAAAGTTTGACTCTTACAGGAGGAGTTGTTCCTTTAAAGTTTGATCCAGGAGGAGTTGTTCCTTTAAAGTTTGATCCAGGAGGAGTTGTTCCTTTAAAGTTTGACTCTTACAGGAGGAGTTGTTCCTTTAAAGTTTGACTCTTACAGGAGGAGTTGTTCCTTTAAAGTTTGATCCAGGAGGAGTTGTTCCTTTAAAGTTTGACTCTTACAGGAGGAGTTGTTCCTTTAAAGTTTGACTCTTACATGAGGAGTTGTTCCTTTAAAGTTTGATCCAGGAGGAGTTGTTCCTTTAAAGTTTGACTCTTACAGGAGGAGTTGTTCCTTTAAAGTTTGATCCAGGAGGAGTTGTTCCTTTAAAGTTGACTCTTACAGGAGGAGTTGTTCCTTTAAAGTTTGACTCTTACAGGAGGTGTTGTTCCTTTAAAGCTTGACTCTTACAGGAGGAGTTGTTCCTTTAAAGTTTGACTCTTACAGGAGGAGTTGTTCCTTTAAAGTTTGATCCAGGAGGAGTTGTTCCTTTAAAGTTTGACTCTTACAGGAGGAGTTGTTCCTTTAAAGTTTGATCCAGGAGGAGTTGTTCCTTTAAAGTTTGACTCTTACAGGAGGAGTTGTTCCTTTAAAGTTTGACTCTTACAGGAGGAGTTGTTGGGTACCTGCTTCGGTGGCATCCCTTTGTGGATTGTATTGTATCGAAAACGTATGCTTATGCCATATTTGTTTGTGTATTAAGTTCACTTTGGCCTTAGTAGAGTAGTATGGCCAGAACTATTTGGTGGGTGGCTGTCACTCAAAGCATTCTGCTAGTATGGGCGGAGCCCATCCAAAAATAGCCTGAAATCCTGAGGCTGGAAAATGGTGCTTTTGAGTACTTGATAAGAAATATAAAACAATGCATTTTTTTAAACCTTACAGATGTGTTCAATAGACTCACAAGAATTGTGTAAAGTTGCCCAAATAGTGCTAGGAATAGCAATGCAGGTCCCCTTTAAAGTTTAATCCAGGAGGAGTTGTTCCTTTAAAGTTTGACTCTTACAGGAGGACTTGTTCCTTCAATCTGTTTTCCAGGAGGAGTTGTTCTTTAAAGTTTGACTGTTTTCCAGGAGGAGTTGTTTCGGTCAACAAGCATCAGCGGGGCGGTGGCTTCCAACGAGGACGACGCCATCGAGCTGACTTTGTATCGCCAGAACGGCTCCAAAAACGGTCCGGTCCCGACGACACCGGCCCCCGCTCCGGTAGCAGGACCCCCGGGGCCACAGGAGCCCAGCCCAACGGACCAGCTGGGTCAGGCCGAGAGAGGAGAGGGGCCCCCACTACGAGAGGTGAGCTCTGAACTGGAGAGACATGCCTGGCTCCACCCCTGCCTGGCTCCTCCCCTGCCTGGCTCCTCCCCTGCCTGGCTCCTCCCCTGCCTGGCTACTCCCCCGCCTGGCCCCTCCCCTGCCTGGCTCCTCCCCTGCCTGGCTCCTCCCCTGCCTGGCTCATCCACAGCCTAAACACAACTTCTACTAACTGTGGCAGTGCTGAAAGCAGTGCAAAATAAATTGCTTGTATCCTTGGCGTGACATCACAAAGGGCAATACTTCCGAGCAGCTAGATCAGGTTTGGTTAAACGGAAGACTTCAAACCACGGTCAAACGGCAAAAGGAATACCTATGATGTCATCACACCTAAATTACATTTCAGACGGTCAAATCCATATAAAGAGACCCTAAAATGATGAGACCTTAACCCTTTCACTGCCACACTACAGAAGGTTAACCCTTTACTATCACACTACCGACGGTAACCGATAGTAAAGGGTAGTAAAGTAACCGATAGTAAAGGGTTAACGTTCTGTAGTGTGGCAGTGAAAGGGTTAACCTGCTGTTGTGTGGCAGTGAAAGGGTTAACCTTATGTGTATTGTCGCAGTGAAAGGGTTAACCCTTTGGTAATGCGGCAGTGAAAGGGTTAAAGAAAACGTCCTTGAGGAAGATGGACTGACTGGACTGTTGAAATAAAACGTGTTAAAATTATTAACCGGTTTGCCTTTTTTGGAAATTGCAGATCTCCGCGAAGTTGAATGAGAATCTCAGGTTCTGCAACATAAAGGTGAGTTGGTATGAATTATTTTCTACTTTCATCAGAAATACTGTATATCTAGTTATATATTTACACGCTGATCACTGTCTTCTCGTTGTACTGTGCTGTATGATGACAATACATCTAATATAGTATAGTATAATATAATATTGCCATTGGATCTCTTTGACCTTGACTGAAGTTATATATATAGTAGTAGTAGTAGTAGTAGTAGTAGTAGTAGTAGTAGTAGTAGTAGTAGTAGTAGTAGTTTTATTCAGTCATCATCTCACACAATACAATATGCACAATCATTTAAGTAGAGAAATGCTATTTTTAATCTAGATTAATCTAGATTAATTACAGAAAATTGTGAGATTAATTAGTTAAAAAAAAATTTATCTATTGACCGCACTAATATATATATATACTGTATACCATATTATACCATAATTGTGCTTTTTTCATGTGAGTTATTAAAATATTCATGACATCCTGTCAACATCCGGCCTGTTGCGTCTCAAGTCCCGTTCTATGACAAACCCAGGCCGGGGTGTTTTGTAATGATTTACAAACACGTTTTGATGTATTGTCTGATTTGTGTTGTACATTTAGTTTAGTTTATACATTTCTTTTATTATTTGGCGCAGTTTAAAAGACAGAATGAGGTAAGAAATAATATCCAGTTCAGGGAGAGGCAGAAAACCCAATGGGCTTGTTTTGAAGCCTCCACCTATTAACACGTTTTATAGTGTTATAAGATACTATATCAAATAGAAGAATAATCTCACTATAAAAGTGATGGCAAACAAATAATAACAAAATATATATATTATGTGTGTGTGTGTGTGTGTGTGTGTGTGTGTGTGTGTTGACATTTTTTAAACATTTTGGAGAAATGTTTCAACCGCTTAATTCAAAATATCCCTCCAAGTTCAGTGACATTTTGACAAACGGTCATTGATTTATAACCAGATCAGACCCATGATGCACGTGTTTGAAACGGGTTGATTTATCACCAGATCAGACCCATGATGCACTTGTGTGAAACTGGTTGATTTATCACCAGATCAGACCCATGATGCACGTGTTTGAAACTGGTTGATTTATCACCAGATCAGACCCATGATGCACGTGTTTGAAACTGGTTGATTTATCACCAGATCAGACCCATGATGCACGTGTTTGAAACTGGTTGATTTATCACCAGATCAGACCCATGATGCACGTGTCTGAAACTGGTTGATTTATCACCAGATCAGACCCATGATGCACGTGTTTGAAACTGGTTGATTTATCACAAGATCAGACCCATGATGCATGTGGTTCAACCGTGTTATGAAACATATCCTGCAGGATTTGTACGGACTGGACAAAAAAATTATTTATAGTCTGATTTGTGCTATGCCACACATTTTCATTTCTAGTGCCACCTAGTGGTCTAATTGAATGAAACAACAGGGTATGTTTTAGTTGCAAGCTCTGTGATGATTGGCCCAACTTCACGTGTGTCTATTTACAGTATGTGCTGAGCCACGCCCCCTTTTGAAGTTAATTGGTCAATATCTATTATATATCTAACGCTATTAGATAGATACAACTTTTGATGCTTGTTCCAGTAATGATCCACATGAAAGTTGGTAGCAACCAGACCTACAGTTTGAGGAACATTTTAAATGGTGACAAATCCAATTTGGCTGGCTTTATGGGTCCTTCAGGCAAATCTGTAGAGTGAGGATAGATGCACACACACACACACACACACATGCACACACATGCACACACACACACACACACACATGCACACACATGCACACACATGCACACACACACACACACACACATGCACACATATGCACACACACACATGCACACACATGCACACACTCACACACACACATGCACACACATGCACACACACACACATGCACACACACACACACACACACACACACACACACATGCACACACACAAACTTAATTTCAAACCTGTATCTGTAGAGTGAGGATGGATGCACACACATACACACAACTCAAAAGGCAACTGACATGTTACACATGTTATCCCTGATCCACCTTTCCCTCTGTATTGCTGTACTCCCTGTGTATCTGCCATCTGTCCTGTGTGCTCCCCAGTATGTTGTATTGTGATCTAGTCTAGTGTTGTCTCAGTGTGTGTATTGGTATTCGGTCCAGTCTCTGTCTTATTCTGTAATCTGCTCCCTGTCTGTGTAACCCCCAGCTGTGGCTCATTATCATTACCTCCTGTATATATACGTGCCGCCCCCTGTTTCCAGTGTTGCGTCATTGTTTGTAGTTAGGTTACCCCGTCAGTACCTTCCCGTGCTGTTCTTCCTATCTTGTCATATCCTATCTTGTTATCATTATCAATGTTGTGGTTGTGATTCCACACAGCACCCTTCCGTGCTGTGCTCTCCACGTTTGGTATCGTGTAAATCTGCCAGCTTATGCTGAGGTACTATTATCGTTTTGTTGTAGTTAAAGCCTTGTGAAGGAACAAGTAAAGCCTTTGTCAACTACATCCCGTTGTGTCCTGCCTGTCTCTCTACCCTCGTCCTGCGATTGAATCCTACACCTCTCCTGAACTCCGAATCCTCACAGACGTTCAGTGTGATAGTATAGATCACACTGTCTCTAGGCTCCGAAAGTTCTAGAACCTCTGGCCTAGGGACACTTGACATATTCAACGGCATTGACATTGAACCTTTTTCTCGTCTTCAAGAACAAAAAGACATTGGACCGTTCATCTTGATTGTTGTTTGCACATGTTATACAGTACATTGGGTTTTTGTGCTGTAATTATTATGTTGTAATAATTAGGGGTCGGTTTGTGGGAGCAGGGAGGTGTATGTCATTTTGTCACCAGTGGTGGTGGGTGTGTCTGTCTGGAGGTGTGGGTGCATCACCTGGGAAGAAGGGTAATTAATATCACCTGTGCCTGGGAACCATTCAGTGTTTGTTTGTTACAGAGAGAGGGTGAGGCAGGGTGCCTATATTTCTGTTGACCGCGCTACGCCACTCATTTACCATCAAAATCCATATACCATCTGCAAGAGCATGTAACCGAAGGCTGAAATAAACACCCTTGAATTGCAGCTACGGACTCAGGCTCATTCATTGGACTCGCGTGTTGGACAGATCTCCCTGCCCAAGCCCTCTCAGCGGCTTTTTAGTTGTCACTTTCAAATAGTCGCGTTACACTATAGAGGATATCACCATAGTCCAGGACTGATAAGAACGTGTGTGCGTGTGTGTGTGTGTGTGCGTGTGTGTGTAAGGCATATGTTGTAAAGCGCTCTGATTGGTGGGAAGACTCCATCCATGTACCATGTGACACGCGCGTGTCCCCTGTGTGTCTCAGTGCTATGTGGACGGGCCGTACGGGACACCGACCAGGCAGATCTTTGCCTCTGAGCATGCGGTCCTCATCGGGGCTGGGATTGGGATCACGCCCTTCGCTTCCATCCTCCAGAGCATCATGTATCGGTAAGAAGAACCGATGGGTTGATGCCGTTCATCCATACAGCTTCGGTTCACTTCTTTGAGCCATTTCTGAGCGCTGGAGAAAACATGGTGAAGGTTCCTCCAAAGGGATATGACCTTAAAGACTGGGTTAAATGGTTAAAGACAGGTATATGAGGGTTAAAAGCTAGCTGCTCCCTACTGCTTCCAGTCATTGTCAAGTCAAGTCAAGTCAATTTTATTTGTATAGCACATTTCCAGGCAGCGGCAGCTGGCACCAAAGTGCTTCACAGGCAGGTTGATAAAAACAAAATAATATGATGCAAGATATAAGATTAAAACACAGTAAAGCAATGAAAGTAATAAAAACAGGTAGGACACAGTAAAACAAAGAGGATAGAAGGGCCAGGGGTCTAGTGGTGATTAAGTGGGGGGGAAGGCCAAGGATAACAGGTAGGTTTTTAAAAGTGATTTAAAAGCCTGCACGGTCTGGGCGGCCCGTACGCTGAGGGGGAGGCTGTTCCACAATCTAGGCGCTGCGGTGGAGAAGGCTCTGTCTCCCCTAGTCTTGAGCCTAGTTCTAGGCACCACCAATAGCAGCTGGTCAGCTGATCTGAGGGATCGGTGGGGGGTGTGGCGGTGCAAGAGCTCGGATAGATAGGGAGGAGCCGTGCCATTTAGTTATTTAAAAACATTTAGGGCTAGTTTAAAATCTATTCTAAAACGAACAGGTAGCCAGTGGAGCGCGGCCAAAACTGGGCTGATGTGCTCATGTTTTTTTGTTTTGGTGAGGAGGCGCGCGGCTGCGTTCTGCACCAGTTGTAGGCAGCGAAGCAGGGATTTGTCGATGCCTGCGTAGAGGGCATTGCAGTAGTCGAGGCGAGTGGTGACAAAGGCATGTATCACCGTCTCTAGGTTACATTGGGAGAGGTATGACTTTGTCTTCACCAGGAGTCTGAGGTGGTAAAAACTGTTTTTGACTACGGCACTGACCTGTTTGTCGAATTTAAAATTGCTGTCGAAGATGACCCCAAGGTTGAGGGGGGCTGGGGGGGCACTATTAAAAACAATGACCTCGGTTTTCCCTTTGTTTAATGTCAGGGAGTTTTCGGACATCCAGCACTTGATTTCTGCCAGGCAGTCAAGTAGTGGTTTTATTTATGTTTTCCCTTGGGTGGGTTTTAAGGGGAGGTAGACCTGCACGTCATCGGCGAAGCAATGGAATGAGATGTTATGTTTTGCCAAGATCTGGCCTAGGGGGAGTATGTATAAGAGGAAGAGGGTGGGACCCAATATCGAGCCTTGGGGCATCCCGCAGGTGAGGGGGGCCACAGAGGAACTGAAGTCACAGAGTTGGACAGCTCTAGCTGCTCCCTACTGCTTCCAGTCCTTGTGCTTAGCTAGGCTAGCTGCTCCCTACTGCTTCCAGTCCTTGTGCTTAGCTAGGCTAGCTGCTCCCTACTGCTTCCAGTCCTGTATTTAGCTAGGCTAGCTGCTCCCTACTGCTTCCAGTCCTTGTGCTAAGCTAGGCTAGCATGGAGCTGGACCTCTTTCTGGGGCTACTGGACACACAGAGATAAAACTGTCTGACTCTGAGGAAAGTGGCAAATAACTGTATTAACCAAAATGTTGTAGTGTTCCTTTAAAGGTGCTATACAGGAACAGTCTGCCAACACGGCTCAGGGAGTATCAAAGTTACATCTCATTTAAAACTAACTTAAAATCATGGTTGAGAGATGGTCAAGTGTGCGACCATTTTAACTGAGGGGTTGTATTTTAATGTATGTATTTTAGTGTATTGTAACCTATACTGATTCCTACTGTGTTTTAATTATTGTACTATGTTTTTTAACTGAGGGGTTGTATTTTAATGTATTTATTTGTATGTATTTTAGTGTATTGTAACCTATATTGATTCCTACTGTGTTTTAATTATTGTACTATGTTTTAATTATTGTTGTGCTCATGTCACCTGCCCCAGAGACTACAGTTGAAAATTAGCCAACTTGGCTAAACTGGCATATTTACAGTCAAATGTTCCTTAATATGCACTGTCTCTGTATTTTAAACCAATAAATACAAATACAAATACAGAGCGACGCGGGAAGGGGGGGTGCTGATGGTGCTGCAGCACCCCCACCTGTTGGCAGGGAGTTGTAACTGCAAGGCCAAAATTTTGGCACATCAATAAAAAACGTTTATTTTTTTAGTTAGGATTTTACTGTAAGCAGTCTAAAACATGGTTGTTTTTTAAATGGTTGAAATCCACCCTCTTTTTTTTTTAAATGCTATTTTCTGTGTATCTGATTCTGACCTGACGCACAAACGCAGCGCACACACATCGCATGACGTGGATTGGGCGTGAAGGATCACTGTTGAGGTTGAACACAACAGTAACTTACTACTTGCGTCTCAAAACATTTCTAAAAAAAGAATATTATGATTTCTTTAATGACCCCAAAGCTAAATGGATATACGGTATTTTTCCAAGGCATATAAACAAAGTAATTTAGAAGCTGCACCGGGCTGCCCCTGGGCATAACTACGGATCACCTGAGGCTGTATGTTGCTTTATCTTGGCATACAAGGGCTTGCTCTAAGTCTAAGAGGACATGATGAGAGTCCGAGTTCATCAAATCGTGGAAACTTTTTAGAGCTACTGTATGTACAATGAGGCACATCACATCCAAAACTGGCTAAGAACAACAATGCGCCAGGAGAGTCTGCTTCACATTGAAAGTGATCTCACAGAGGGCGGCTACGTGGCGTAGTGGGCAAGGCGCTCGCCACGAATGACGGAGACGCTGGGCTTGCCTGTTCGAGCCCAGCGCTCCACATTGCTTTCAGTTTAGCTGGTCGTTCATACTAATACACATTGGCCGTATTAGGGGGTGGGAAACTGATGGGTGGGGATCGGGCGTTGTGGACAGCGACTCCTACAGGTCGGTTGGTGCGCCTGCGCAGTAGAATCAGGAAGTGTCGGGGGCAGCGTGAGCCTCCCACGCGTTACTCCTCGCCACTGAGAGATCGAGCTGCGCAGGTGAAAAGATGCGACTGCTGTTACCTCAAGTACCGGAGGGGACTTGTGCTATGTATGACTTAGTCCACATTGCAGCCGGCTTGTGGGAGGCAAGTTTCTTTAATAGTTTCTTTAATAGTTGTCATACAGAAGTACAGAATACTTTTGTACAAAATGCTTCTTACTGTTGCGCTCCAGAGACTGTGCATGACAAGATAAGTATGAAATAAAAACATAGTAAAAATTAGAAGAAAAAAAAAAGAGGTCACAGTGTTCAGTTTAGACATATGTACAATGTTCGTAGACGTAGTTACCATACAATATACAATACTGTGCAGTGTACTAATATACAATACTATATAGTGCAAGGCATAAATGGACGAGGTGCAGTTTAGGTACAATTCACAGTAGGTGTACGAGTTGTAGTGCAAATCCTTTATCAATAAATATAAAGTGTAAGTGTGTTTGTGTGATCTAAAGTGTGGAGAGTGGGTGCTGCAGTGTGTTGTTTGTTTGAGTGAGTGTGTGTGTGCGTGTGGGTGTGTGTGCTGTGTGCATTTGATGGTTGTTGCATAGTGATTATTGTTCGTTTAGCGATTATTGTTCGTTTAGCAGCCTGATGGCCTGGGGATAGAAGCTCCTTCTGAGTCTTTCTGTGCTCGCCATAAGACTCCGGTATCGCTTGCCTGACGGCAGCAGTTCAAAGAGGCAGTTGTTCGGGTGGCTCGAGTCCTTAATAATTCTCTTAGCCTTCCCCTTGCACCGCTTGTTGTAAATGTTCTGGAGGGTGGGAAGCCCCCCTCTAATTGTGCGTTCGGCTGAACGTGTCACTCTTTGTAGTCTGCTACGGTCTTGTGCAGTGCTATTCCCAAACCAGGAGGTGATGTTGCCGGTCAGGATGCTCTCTATTGTACATGAGTAGAAGTTCCTAAGGATCTTCTGACTGACTTGGAACTTCCTTAGGCGCCTGAGGAAGTAGAGGCGTTGTCGTGCCTTCTTCACAACACTGTCAATGTGTGTGGTCCATGTCAAGTCCTCGGATATGTGGGCTCCGAGGTACTTGAAACTGTTCACTCTCTCAACTGGTGCCCCGTCGATGCTGAGGGGGCTGTAGTCCTTGACCCCCGACCTCCTGAAGTCCACAATCATCTCTTTTGTTTTGCTGACGTTCAGGGAGAGGCAGTTCTCCTGACACCACTGTGACAGGTTCTCTACCTCTTCCAGGTAGGCCCTTTCGTCGTTGGCAGAGATCAGGCCCACCACTACTGTGTCATCAGCAAATTTGATGATGGTGTTGTTGTTCCGCTGTGCTACGCAGTCATGTGTGTACAGGGAGTAGAGGAGGGGGCTCAGAACACAGCCCTGGGGGGCCCCTATGTTGAGCGTGATGGATGAGGAGGTGCAGTTGCCGGCTCTTACCACCTGGGGTCTGCCCGTCAGGAAGTCCAGGACCCACTGGCACAGGTCATAGTTCAAGCCCAGGTCCCTGAGCTTGGCTATGAGTTTGGAGGGGACTATGGTATTGAATGCTGAGCTGTAGAAACAGCTTTCATGACAGGGGAGGGTTGAATTGGATGATACGAAATTGGGATGGGAGAAAATATAGAAAATGGGAGAAAAAGTGGATAAAAAAAAAAAAAAGTGATCTCACAGACAAAGTTAAAGCAGAAAAGATCATTGATGCCGAGACGAAACGTCGCATTTTGCTGCATTAAGGTAAGACAATGGTTAATCTATTATTGGATGCCTTCATTTGAACACTTAATTTGCACTATATAAAATGAGTGGGGCTCGCCTCGCATAGCCTAGTCACCCCTAGTGGGTGTGTGTATTGACAAAAAAGGGAAAATTTTGCACGCTTCGTGCGATATTGCCTTCCCTAATGTTAAAGGGGAACTCCACTTTTTTTGGAAATTAGCTTATTTAACATCTTCCCTGGAGTTAGACAAGAAGATGCATACCTTTTTTGTCTCTGTGCGTGCATTTTAGCTTTGGGAATAGACGCTCCGTTAGCATAGCTTAGCTTCATCACTGGAAGTGAGGCAGGACAGTAGCCTTACAGTGCCTTACAGTGTATTGCAAGGTCTGACATTGACCAAACTTGATATGCATGACCTTGGTGGGCTCTAGGTCAACTCCTGAAAAGGGGGTCAATGTCAGACTTTGCAATCAAAAGTTAGGGGGCTAATAACCCTTGCCATAATTTCAGTGCGCCCCCTAACTTTTGATTGCAAGGTCTGACATTGACCCCCTTTTCAGGAGTTGACCTAGAGCCCACCAAGGTCATGCATATCAAGTTTGGTCAATGTCAGACCTTGCAATACACTGTAAGGCACTGTAAGGCTACTGTCCTGCCTCACTTCCAGTGATGAAGCTAAGCTATGCTAACGGAGCGTCTATTCCCAAAGCTAAAATGCACGCACAGAGACAAAAAAGGTATGCATCTTCTTGTCTAACTCCAGGGAAGATGTTAAATAAGCTAATTTCCAAAAAAAGTGGAGTTCCCCTTTAAGCTCATCCGCCGCCTATGACATTATTATATGACTTATCTCTGCACCCGCAACTCTTGACTGACTTCCCGCGTCCCTGGCTATACATAACATTCTTTATGTAGACTAATCATTAAAAAGCTTTTAGAAAGGTGTGGAATAAAAGTATTGCTTTTCCCAATAAAAAGAATATTGATTTATGAATTTATCATTTAAAAAAAATTGTTATTTACATGATATGTACATGTTACTGCATGTATCCCCTCCCTACAGCATGTACATGTTACCTGCATGTATCCCCTCCCTACATTATGTACTGTACATGTTGTGTGCATGTATCCCCTCTATACTTCCCATCTCCCCACATGGAATTCACCTAATTGGATAAACTTGCTAGTTGAAAGGTCCCCGTTTCTCTGCACCCAAAGTTGTACCTAAAATATGTTTCTGACAACTCGAATAAACTAGTTTGATGGTTCACTTTAATCGCACCATTGTCTTGTTCTGACATGCTGGTTGGTGCTCTAGTGCCACACCTAGTGGCTGAATGTTATCTATAACACCTTTAACATGACATCACATAGTTCTCTCTTTGGTATGTTCTGAATGTTATCTATAGCAGTGGTTCTCAACTGGTCTAGCCTCGGGACCCAACATTTTCCTTACGCATTAAGTCGCGACCCAAATTTTTTAACCACTATGATTTATTAAAAAAAAAAAATTGCAGTAATACACAATCTTTCATGCACTGTTAAAAACATGAAATAAACAGTGCAACAAAAGTGCAACTAGGGCTAAAAACCCAATGAAATAAAATAATAAATAATATGCTTCTTAGCAGATTTCTTAGCTTAACAGAACAGACCTAAGTTTGGGGGAACTAATGGGATAACTGGGGTTGCAACAAAAGTGCAAATAAGGGCTAAAAACACAATGAAATAAAATAATAATAATAAATAATATTAGCAGACTTCTTAGCTTAACATCCCAGGGAACTAATGGGATAACTGGGGATGTTGTTTGCTCCTGACAAGAGTCTCAAAGTCTGGGGTGGTAGACAAAGCAACTCTGAGGTCATGCTCAATGTCCAATAGCTGAGAAGCCACTTTCACAAAGATAGGTAGTGCAAAAAAAAAAATTACTTTACCTTTTTTTTTTTTCACATCCGCGACCCACTCAAAATGGCCCTGCGACCAACTTTTGGGTCGCGACCCACCAGTTGAGAAACACTGATCTATAGCACCTTTAACATGACATCACACAGTTGTCTCTGTGGTATGTTCTGAATGTTATCTATAGCACCTTTAACATGACATCACATAGTTCTCTCTTTGGTATGTTCTGAATGTTATCTATAGCACCTTTAACATGACATCACACAGTTGTCTCTTTGGTATGTTCTGAATGTTATCTATACTTAGCACCTTTAACATGACATCACACAGTTGTCTCTTTGGTATGTTCTGAATGTTATCTATAGCACCTTTAACATGACATCACACAGTTGTCTCTTTGGTATGTTCTGAATGTTATCTATAGCACCTTTAACATGACATCACACAGTTGTCTCTTTGGTATGTTCTGAATGTTATCTATAGCACCTTTAACATGACATCACACAGTTGTCTCTTTGGTATGTTCTGAATGGTATCTATACTTAGCACCTTTAACATGACATCACACAGTTGTCTCTTTGGTATGTTCTGAATGTTATCTATAGCACCTTTAACATGACATCACACAGTTGTCTCTTTGGTATGTTCTGAATGTTATCTATAGCACCTTTAACATGACATCACACAGTTGTCTCTTTGGTATGGTCTGAATGTTATCTATAGCACCTTTAACATCATGTCATGGTGTTCCTCTTGCTGTGTCCTGTAGTTACCGCATGAGGAAGCAGAACTGTCCTAACTGTAACTACTCGTGGTGTGAGAACATCAAGGACAGCGAGATGGAACTGCGGAAGGTACTTGTCTCCTCTCCTCACAGCGTGGTGCATGACGTTGGTTTGCAGGGGTGTAAAAAGTACTCAGAAATTATACTTAGGTGAAAGTATGGGTACCGTCTCAAAATCGTACTCAAGTAAAAGTCAGCGTATCTGGATAAAAATTAAATGGGGCAATGAAATGTTCCGTTTCATCCTCTTCATCACTCATACTATCGTTTGTCAGGGGTGTAAAAAGTACCCAGAAATTATACATAAGTGAAAGTATGGGTACCGTCTCAAAATCTGACTCAAGTAAAAGTCAAAGTATCTGGCTAAAAACACACTTGAGTAAAAGTCAAAAAGTCCTACTTTTAAATGTAGTTTAGTACTAAAAAGTAAAAGTAATTTTTTTTAAAGGGATAGACCAGGGGTCTCAAACTCATTCCAGGCCAAGTTTTCATTTTAACTATACATTGCACCAGGTGAGTTAGTTGAAGAGGTGAGCCAATTAGTGAAATCATCAGCTGGAATGGCAAGGCTGGAATGAAACCAAGCATACACTCTGCCCACAATGGAATGTGTTCTGCGATAGACAATGCTGAAATGAAAGAACAGAGGACACTTTTTTTGCATTAAAATTATTTAATGCATTCTCCATTGAAGGTAAACTAACATGGACGGCATTCACATCACAGCATGAATAATATCACAATATTAAAAACAGAATGATGTATCCTGAATAATATCACAATATTAACCACAGCATACTGGATTATCTTGAATAATATCACAATATTAAAGACCAAATACTGGAGTACCCTGAATAATATCACAATATTAAAGACAGAATACTGGAGTACCCTGAATAATATCACAATATTAACCACAGCATAATGCAGATCTGACTGTCTATTCTTCTGATAGCAGGTGTTTAATCAAAGATCCCTGCTTTCTAGTGTTGCACAAGGACCAATCAGCATGGGTATGGGCGGGTTCATTTTCCATTGATGGGGATTTGATTGGCTGTTTACCTGCAGTTGCAGGATTAATAACGTTAATGTTAGTTCAGCCAGATAAACAATTAAAATATACTAATTAAAATGGTTGGACCTGTGAGATTTGTACTTTGTACTTTGTAGGTCTGCATTTTAAATGTAGGGAGTAAAAAGTATGTTTTTTTTCTCTGAAATGTAATTGAGTAAAAGTACAAGTATACACACCTAATAATACTCGAGTAAAGTACAAATCCCCCAAAACAGTACTTAAGTATTGTAACAAAGTACAATTACTCAAGTACTTTACACCCCTTGTAATGTTGATGTGTGTTTGTCAGGATGGTGATGTTTGTCGATTGTTTCATTGGTGAGCTAGTGCATAAACAATATAAAATAAACATAAACAGCATAAACAACAATGAATGAGCTCTCATTTACAATACAATGATCCCAGTGTGGATGTAGTGAGTGTAAAGAATGTATGAAAAGGCTAAGAAGAGACAAGTCTTTATTTACATGCGAGATGGGCGACACACAGGAACACACACCCATGCATTGGGTCGCCGAAGAAATGCCTCTCTGCGCTTGACCCCCCCCCCCCCCCCCCCCCAAGGGCAGCCGGGAGCAGATATGATGGTGGATTCTTTGACTTTATATGTAATAGCTGTATAGTAACTGTCCTCACACTGATATGATAATGGTGATAATGGTACACACTACGCTGAAAAGCATGTGCATATCCGTTTGTGGAGTGAAGTTGTGGAATAACTTACCTGAAAACATTAAAATTAGTAAACATATTGCACAATTTAAAAAGCAGCTTAAAAAATACACATTAGACTAGAGAAATATAGAAATGAGTAATGCTGATAAACGGAGTTATGTTTTATTGTGTTATGTAGTGTTGTATTGTATTTACTGCTGTCAAGCGACTCAATTCTTTTGTTTGTACTATAGTCAAATGTATATTATATAATGTATTATACTAAATTATGTTATATCAAGTCAAATGTATGGAGGAAGATTTTTTAATGTAAGGTGGTAGGGATCAATAAGCTTAGCTTCCCTCTACTCCTTTTTTGAACATGCTAACTACATTGCTCTTGACTTTTTGTTTATAATTTATTTTTCATTCTGATTATTCTGTTTGACAAAGCTTGATATTATGATTTATTTAGAGGAATGTAAAGAATACATGTTCAAAAATAAAATGTTCATTCATTCATAATGGTGGATGGTTTGACTTCCTGACCTCGTCCTCTGTTGGATCCTGCAGGTCGACTTCATCTGGATCAACCGGGACCAGAAGTCCTTTGAGTGGTTCGTCAGCCTGCTGACCAAGCTGGAGATGGACCAAGCAGATGAGGAGCCTGAGGGTGAGAGAGAGAGAGAGAGAGAGAGAGAGAGAGAGAGAGAGAGAGAGAGAGAGAGAGAGAGAGAGAGAGAGAGAGAGAGAGAGAGAGATCCTCCTCTCCCTCTGTGTTCCTGTGTTCTTCCTCTGTGTTTCTGTGTTCTTCCTCTTCCTCTGTGTTTCTGTGTTCTTCCTCTCCCTCTGTGTTTCTGTGTTCTTCCTCTTCCTCTGTCTGTGTTCTTCCTCTCCCTCTGTGTTTCTGTGTTCTTCCTCTTCCTCTGTGTTTCTGTGTTCTTCCTCTTCCTCTGTGTTCCTGTGTTCTTCCTCTTCCTCTGTGTTTCTGTGTTCTTCCTCTCCCTCTGTGTTTCTGTGTTCTTCCTCTTCCTCTTCCTCTGTGTTCCTGTGTTCTTCCTCTTCCTCTGTGTTTCTGTGTTCTTCCTCTTCCTCTTCCTTTGTGTTCCTGTGTTCTTCCTCTGACTGTGTTCTTCCTCTTCCTCTGACTGTGTTCTCCCTCTCCCTCTGTGTTCCTGTGTTCTTCCTCTTCCTCTGACTGTGTTCTCCCTCTTCCTCTGTGTTCCTGTGTTCTTCCTCTTCCTCTGACTGTGTTCTCCCTCTTCCTCTGTGTTGCCCAGGCCGCTTCCTAGAGATGCACATGTACATGACTTCTGCTCTCAGTAAGAACGACATGAAGGCCATTGGCCTCCAGATGGCGCTGGACCTGCTGGCTAAGAAGGAGAAGAGGGATTCCATCACGGGGCTGCGCACTCGCACCCAGCCAGGGCGGCCAGAGTGGGGCAAGGTGGGATGAAGGGAATATTCCATGACTGTACTTTACTGTACCACTGTACTTTAGGGCTGTCAACAAATATTATAAAGTCCAACCTTGAATCGACAAATCCATTATTCATAAAGTCCTGCACATTAAAATGTGTAGATATGGTGTACATAAAAACCTTGGAAATCATTTATCGTGCTAAGAGTAAAAGCCTACCAGTTTGTATCCAATGTCTCTTTCAACCAAGAGAAGGAAAGTATAATTTAAGAGGGTTATGTATTCTTAAAACATGTAAAAAGGTAAGAACTAATGTAAAAGCTAGATGTGTTTCAATTTAGGGAGTTAAATTATGGAATAACCTTAGTGACGGGTTGAAGTTGTGTACTTCTCAGGGGAGATTTAAAAAAGGATAAAATTATTCAGGAGTACAGTTTTGAGTAAAACATCAAACTTGTTTTTTTCTCTTTTACTCTTGTGAGAATGGATTTTAAGCAGAGCTCAATCGCTGAACACAGGAGAAGAGAGAATGGAGCGTTTCAGGATGTTTAATAGTATTCCCAAGTAGGCAAGAGTTACATCCAGAAATGTACAACAGATATGAATTGGGAATGTTCTTGGGGTAATGGGAGCAGGTGCACCCCAGTGCTACTGCGGACGGAAGACACAGGTCAGTGTCGAGAGAGTGAGCAGGAACTCCTTGGTAAGCTCCAGGGGGTCCAGACAGGGGCACGCTGGCACGGAGGTCCTGGGTACAAGAGAAGGAAAGTTAGAACAGGGAATAATCGCAGGGATGTCTAGCAGGTCTTCGGACTGAGGCGTCGTACCTAGGTAATGATACTAACACCACGACGACTTCTGGTCAGCGTCGTCCGGTAGAAGCGTCGTATTCATCAACAGGGGATGGGATACAGCTGTGGGGAGTGAGGTGCCTGGCAGCATGCGAATCAGGGGATGAGGTGCAGCTGAGTTGAGTGACAGGGGGTGAAGGGGTGCTGACCATATATGGGCGTGAGGCTTCCGTGGTGGATGGAAGGGAGGATGAAGAGGAGTGAGGAGGGCGTGTGGTGAATGTGAGGGGGGAATGAGGAGGAGTGAAGAATGCTCTTGCTGTGACAACTCTTAGCAGGAAAAATTATTTACAAGGTTTTTATGTACACCATATCTACACATTTTAATGTGCAGGACTTTATGAATAATGGATTTGTCGATTCAAGGTAACTAGCTTTGTTTATTATTCTAATAGCTCTTTTCTGTAGTTTAATAATTGGATTTATTTTGTTTTATAAACATTCCCCCAGACCTCAACACAACACTATTCAGCACTATTTAATAATGAATAGAGACAGAAGCGTCATGCAGGTCCCCAATGGTCTGATTACTAGTTCCTGTGGCGCGTTGCTTTGTATATTCTGTAAACGTTCATTCACGTTCATTTGATCTCGCTCCGAGAGACAGCCCGTTCTCAATCTGGACACAATGCGCAAACTTTGAACTAGGGATGCTCGATATTGGCTTTTTTACCGATACCGATATACCGATATTGTCCGACGCTTAATTTCCGATACCGATATCAACCGATATCAACCGATACCAACCGCTATCAACCGATACCGATATATGCAGGGTTCCCCCCCAAAAAACGGAATAATTTCAGGTAATTAACATTACATATATCTTGTTGTGGAATTAACACAACATTATGCATACTTTTGACAATAAATAAAATCAGAATTTGTTCTTACTTGCTTGCCTGGGTAAATAAATGTTCTAGAAATGTAAAAAGAATTAAATAAAAAAATTAAAAGCGATACCGATATTTTCCAATATCACATTTTAATGCCGATATCGGCCGATAATATCGGTAGGCCGATAATATCGGACATCCCTACTTTGAACCCATGTGTGTTTTTTTTTTAAGGAATAGTCGAATGTCATTTTTGGCCAGTTTTGACAGCCCTACTTTACTTTCACCTTCACTAACGTATGTGATGACTAACAACGCCACAGCTGCTATATGCATGTTGTGCTGATCCAGAGTCAGACATATGTGATGACTAACAACGCCACAGCTGCTATATGCATGTTGTGCTGATCCAGAGTCAGACGTATGTGATAACTAACAAGCCACAGCTGCTATCTGCATGTTGTGCTGATCCAGAGTCAGACGTATGTGATAACTAACAACGCCACAGCTGCTATATGCATGTTGTGCTGATCCAGAGTCAGAGGGAAAAATGCTATTTAACTTCATGTTGTTTGTCGAGGTGCTCACTGTTCGTTGTTCTAACCATAGACATTTTGATCATACTTTATAGGGGACAAATAATAACCATGAAGTACCTAGGACCTATTGAGGTGGCATATTAAAGGAACAAGCCCTTATTATGGGAAATGCACTTACGCCTTCTCCAGAGTCAGGATAAGAAGGTAGATACCAAGATTAGCACAAATGAATGGATACGGACCATTAGCCTATCTTAAATCTTTTGGAGAGGTGTTTTTTGCCAACAGCTAGGATAGCTGATCGGATATCTGCTTCCATTCATCTGTGCTAAGCTAGGCTAGCTTGCAGACAGATAGCTTTCTACTGAATGCGCACAGAGAGGAAACTGGTATCTATCTTCTTGTCTGACTCTGGAGAAGACGGTAAGCACCGTTCCCATAATGTTGGTATCTATCTTCTTGTCTGACTCTGGAGAAGAATATAAGCACAGTTCCCATAATGTTGGCGTGTTCCTTTAACAAACCTTTGATTAACCATCACTTACGTGAGTCTCATAGACCCGATGTCTCAGGGGACATCCTTCCAGTGACACGCTCAGTCAACGACCATGTCTCCCATCTCAGGTGTTCCAGAACTTAACCATGTCTCCCATCTCAGGTGTTCCAGAACTTAACCATGTCTCCCATCTCAGGTGTTCCAGAAGTTAACCGTGTCTCCCGTCTCAGGTGTTCCAGAGGGTAACCATGTCTCCCGTCTCAGGTGGTCCAGAAGTTAACCATGTCTCCCATCTCAGGTGTTCCAGAGGGTAACCATGTCTCCCATCTCAAGTGTTCCAGAAGTTAACCATGTCTCCTGTCTCAGGTGTTCCAGAAGTTCACCATGTCTCCCGTCTCAGGTGTTCCAGAGGGTAACCATGTCTCCCATCTCAAGTGTTCCAGAAGTTAACCATGTCTCCCATCTCAGGTGTTCCAGAGGGTAACCATGTCTCCCATCTCAAGTGTTCCAGAAGTTAACCATGTCTCCCATCTCAGGTGTTCCAGAGGGTAACCATGTCTCCCATCTCAAGTGTTCCAGAAGTTCACCATGTCTCCCATCTCAGGTGTTCCAGAGGGTAACCATGTCTCCCATCTCAAGTGTTCCAGAAGTTCACCATGTCTCCCGGCTCAGGTGTTCCAGAAGTTCACCATGTCTCCCGTCTCAGGTGTTCCAGAAGTTCACCATGTCTCCCGTCTCAGGTGTTCCAGAAGTTAACCATGTCTCCTGTCTCAGGTGTTCCAGAAGGTGGCTGAGGAGAAGAAGGGGAAGGTCCATGTGTTCTACTGCGGGGCTCCTGCTCTGGCGAAGGTCATCAAGGCCCAGTGTGAGAGCTTTGGCTTCAACTTCTACAAGGAGAACTTCTGAAGAAGGAAGTCACATCACTCCTGCCTTGGAAACTGTCATGGCATGTCTCCATTATGTCCTCTGTGTGTGTGTGTGTGTGACGTGTGTGTGTGTGTGTGTGTGTGTGTGTGTGTGTGTGTGTGTGTGTGTGTGTGTGTGTGTGTGTGTGTGTGTGTGTGTCAAATGTGGGCGCAAATGTGTCAAATCATACATGTGAGTAAATCCATGTCCTCAACGTGAAGAATTGCAAGGCCTGCCTTTACTTTGTGCCTGTGGCTTCAAACACAACCACCTTTTCTTTCTGTTTCTGCGTTCTCTCCCTGCCTTGTGATTGGTGGATGATGGAGCGCATCAGTCACATGGTACTCTGGTGCCGGGAACGTTGCTTTCTCTTACTATTCAACCCATTGTAGTAATAGTGTCCAGTGTGTCCTCTGTCTTTGTCTTGTAGCCATGGTGTCCAGTGTGTCCAGTGTGTCCTTTGTCTTGTAGTCATGGTGTCCAGTGTGTCCTTTGTCTTTGTCTTGTAGCCATGGTGTCCAGTGTGTCCAGTGTGTCTTTTGTCTTGTAGTCATGGTGTCCAGTGTGTCCTTTGTCTTGTAGTCATAGTGTCCAGTGTGTCCTTTGTCTTTGTCTTGTAGCCATGGTGTCCAGTGTGTCCAATGTGTCCTTTGTCTTGTGGTCATGGTGTCCAGTGTGTCCAGTGTGTCCTTTGTCTTGTAGTCATGGTGTCCAGTGTTTCCTTTGTCTTGTAGCCATGGTGTCCAGTGTGTCCTCTGTCTTTGTCTTGTAGCCATGGTGTCCAGTGTTTCATCTGTCTTTGTCTTGTATCCATGGTGTCCAGTGTTTCATCTGTCTTTGTCTTGTAGCCATGGTGTCCAGTGTTTCATCTGTCTTTGTCTTGTAGCCATGGTGTCCAGTGTTTCCGGTGTCTTTGTCTTGGTGGTAATGTACTCACTGTGGTGGTAAGGCCATGCAAAATAAATGGTTTGGTTCCGGTTGCTGACCGACCCTGCCGATTTAGGTGCGACCCTGCCGATTTAACTCGACAATAAAGTTGAGTTAAATCTTAGTCAAAAAGTGCAGTCCATGTCAATAATGAGAATATATAAAAAGCAAGTATTTCACAATATTTGCACAGCTCTCTGACGTCAGGATATTTAGTGAGTAGTATTTAGGGGTGGCATTTTTAATACTACTAGCTTTGTACATTGTACTTTTGTAGTACAGTGTCTTTGTATTTTAACCTTTAGTATTATGGATATTAAACATGCTGGCAGAGTACATGCATCCATGTTGTCGTGAACATTTTAAGTAAATAAAGAGATTCCCTATCCATAGTCGCCATGGGAATTATTTTAATAAAAAAATTAATTAAATAAATTCCCTACCTACCCATGGCCTTAACTGACAACCAACGGGAACCAAACAATTAATTTTGTTAGGCCTAATGTTCTCACTGTGGTGGTAATGTTCTCACTGTGGTGGTAATGTTGTTACTGTGGATTAATGTAGAGGACAACTGCAATAATGTTCAAACATCCCTTAGGGGTGTATTTCCTTTCCTTAGGGTTACTTACTTTCCTTCCATTGTTTGAATGTTTCAGCCTCCATATTGAGAAATGTTTTTTTTTTTACTGTCAGATTGTGACATTTTCATGAAAACTACGATACCCATAATCCTAGCCAGCTCCCATCCAATCACTGCGCCCCACTTCACATGACGTTGCTAATGTTAAATAAATAACAGGTTTCGGAGGGATGGGTTACAGGGACGTTTTTGTGGACCGACTGTAATTCATTAAATGGATGGTGACTCGTAAGAAATGCCTTCTTCAGCTCAGCTTCCATCAGTACATTCCTAGATGCTTGCTAATTATTCTTTACCCTTAGGGAGGTCTTCCTTTGACTGATTTCTCCTTAGGGAGGTCTTCCTTTGACTGATATCTCCTTAGGGAGGTCTTCCTTTGACTGGTATCTCCTTAGGGAGGTCTTCCTTTGACTGGTATCTCCTTAGGGAGGTCTTTCTTTGATTGGTATCTCCTTAGGTGTTATGGTTTGACACCGACCCCAAACGCACGACACAAGAGAGTAGGAATTCAGAGTTGCCAAATACAAGGGCTTGTTTATTTGAATACTAAATATAAAGAGTACAGGATAGGCAAGTCAACAAGACAGGTACATAGGCCAGGGGGCAAAGTTCTGCTGCTCTGCAGCTTCTCCCGTGGTGGTAGTTTGGGAATAGCAGATGTTGACGTCTGAACCGCTCTGCAGAATTCTCTCGGCAGAATCTCCGACGTGTTGCGAGACCGAGAGAGGGAGAGAGGGAACGAGTCAACAACAGTGCAGTTTGAACGAGCAGGAGAACAGGGTGAACTAATCTTCGTGTAATTAAACACAGTGAGCACAATTCCAAAAACAAATCCCAAGTGAATCTCTTCGTGTAATACACACAGTGAGCAAAATTCCAAACACAGTCCCAAGTGAATATCTTCGTGTAATATACACAGTGAGCAAAATTCCAAACACAGTCCCAAGTGAATATCTTCGTGTAATATACACACAATAGTGAAGTCCAAAAACAATCCAAATGTGAAATAATATCTTCGGTGTGAGCAACACACAGAGGGACATGAAAAGTCCCAAAAATATTATCCCAGAGGGAACAAACAAAAGGGAACGCTGGGTGAGTGACTGTCTGACAAAAAGGTGGTAATCTTCAGTGTAATAGTAACACACGAAAAACGGAATTGATCAAGATAAAAACTCACCCAGACGTAATGCGTAATGGTGCTGGAACAACAGCGGAGCGAGCGCGCGCCACGGGAACAGGTGTCCAAGAGGAAGGCTTCTTGGAAAAATCCTGGAGATAGCACATAGAGCAAAAGCAGCAGCAGTAGCAAAACGGAGAATGCAACCAGAGAAAAATCAAGACGATCCAACAAACTTAGAGTGGAGAAACGGGGTATAAATAATAAGGGATTGATTGATTGACAAGCAGTGACAGCTGGGGAATGTGATTGAAAAGCGTGCGGACCTGAGAGAACCAATCAGCGACGTCTCTGATGACGTCACTGGGGAGAAGCGTGTGAATGAGGGAATTGAAATAATTAACAGAAAAAACAAATGAAAACAGAGCGAGGTGGTTAAAGGAACAGAACGAGTGAGAGAGCAAGGACAGAAACCTCACAGTACCCCCCCTCCACGGGAGCCACCCGGCGACCAGGCCGACCCGGCTCGTCAGGATGGGCTCGATGGAAGTCGGTGATCAAGCCGGGATCCACGATGAGCTGCCGGGAGACCCAGCTACGCTCCTCAGGGCCGTAACCCTCCCAGTCCACCAGGTATTGGAACCCCCGGCCCCGCCGACGAACGCCCATCAACCGGCGGACCTGCCACTGGGGGTGACCATCCACCAACACGGGAGGCGGCGGATCAGGAGCTGGAGGCATAAGGGGACTGAGGGAGACGGGCTTAACCCGGGAGACATGGAACACGGGGTGGATGTGCATGGATGCAGGAAGCTTCAGGCGCAGGGCCGCCGGACTGAGTACCTTCAGGACCTCGAAAGGCCCGACGAAACGGGGGTTGAGCTTCTTGGCCGAGGACCGTAGCGGGAGGTCCTTCGCGGAGAGCCACACCCTCTGCCCAGGGCGGTAAGTCAGCGCAGGAACCCGGCGCCGGTCGGCACCACGACAGGCGCGCTCAGATGTCCGGAGCAGCGCGGTCCTGGTGATCTCCCAAACTCGTTGGCAGCGGTCGAGGTGGACCTGCACGGAGGGAACTGCCACTTCCGTCTCCTGTGCGGGGAAAAGAGGGGGCTGGTAGCCCAGGGAGACCTCAAAAGGGGAGAGGCCGGTGGCGGAACTGACCATTGAATTGATGGAGTATTCAACCCAGGGAAGGAAACGGCTCCAGGATGCTGGTCTCTCGGCTGCCACACACCGAAGAGCAGACTCTACGCTCTGGTTCATCCTCTCCGTCTGCCCGTTAGTCTGGGGATGATAACCAGAGGAGAGACTGACCGTTGCCCCCAATCCCTTGCAAAAGGCCCGCCATACCTGGGAGGTGAACTGGGGCCCCCGGTCAGAGACGATGTCCTGGGGAAAGCCATGAAGGCGGAACACGTGGTGCGTCAGGAGGTCCGCCGTCTCGGCCGCCGAGGGAAGCTTGGAGAGGGCCACGAGGTGGACCCCCTTGCTGAATTGATCCACCACGGTCAGAAGGCAGGTGTTCCCCTGGGAGGAGGGCAGACCAGTGACGAAGTCGAGCGCCACATGTGACCACGGACGGCTCGGAATGGGAAGTGGCTGCAAGAGCCCGGAGGGTGCCTGGTGAGAGGCCTTGCTGCGGGCACAGACCGCGCAGGCCAATACGAACTCCTTGACGTCGTTCCGCATGGTGGGCCACCAGAAACGACGAGCCAGGAAGGAGAACGTGCGATGGAGGCCAGGGTGGCAGGTGAACCGGCTGGTATGGCCCCACAGCAGTACCTGGGACCGGACAGAGTCGGGGACGAAGAGACAACTCCTAGGGACGTTGCTTGGAGCACGTTGGAAGCGTAGGGCACGCCTCACCACACCCTCGATGCCCAAGGTGATGGCTCCAACCACTCGGGCCTCCGGGAGGATGGGAGAAGGGTCCTCAGAGGGTGGAGCCCCCTTGGAGTGCATCCGGGACAGGGAGTCGGCCTTCGTGTTGCGGGAACCGGGGCGGAAGGTCAGCGAGAAGTCGAACCGGCTGAGGAAACTGGCCCATCTCGCCTGCCGACCGTTGAGGCGCCTGGAAGCGCGGATGAACGTCAGGTTCTTGTGGTCCGTCCAGATGGTAAAAGGCTCCTCGGCACCCTCTAGCCAATGACGCCACTCTTCCAGCGCAGCCACGACCGCCAGCAGCTCCCGATTGCCGGTGTCGTAGTTCCTCTCGGCGGGGAGGAAGCGACGCGAGTAGAAGGCGCAAGGATGCACCTTCTGGTCTGAAAGAGATCGCTGGGATAGGACAGCGCCCAGGCCAGAATCCGAGGCGTCCACCTCCACGATGAACTGTCTCTTGGGGTCAGGGTGGAGCAGGATAGGGGCAGAAGTGAACCTTCTCTTGAGGGAGCGGAACGCAGCGCATGCCGCTGGGGACCAGTCGAACGGCAGAGCGGGGGAGGTTAGCTTGGTAAGTGGCTCCGCCACTTGACTGTAGTTCCGGATGAACCTTCGGTAGAAGTTGGCGAACCCGAGGAAACTCTGTAACTCCTTCCGAGTGGTGGGTTCTGGCCAATCCTCCACAGCCTGGATCTTGCGAGGATCCGCTCGGGTCAAGCCCTTCTCAACGATGAAGCCCAGGTAGTCGACGGAGTTGGAGTGAAAACGGCACTTCTCCGCCTTGACGAAGAGCCGATTGTGGAGGAGGCGCTCCAGCACACGGCGGACATGCAGGATGTGTTCCTCGAGGGTCCTGGAAAAGATGAGAATGTCGTCCAGGTACACCACCACGAACACCTCCAGCATGTCACGAAGGACGTCGTTCATGAGTGCCTGGAATACCGCCGGGGCGTTGGTGAGGCCGAACGGCATTACAAGGTACTCGTAGTGGCCCCTGGGGG
Organism: Notolepis coatsorum; assembly: GCF_963971535.1. NCBI lineage: Eukaryota > Metazoa > Chordata > Actinopteri > Aulopiformes > Paralepididae > Notolepis > Notolepis coatsorum. The sequence continues at coordinate 22,958,021 of NC_140182.1, forward strand.
TCTTGAAGGCGGTCTTCCATTCATCGCCCTCACGGATACGGACAAGATGGTAGGCACTTCGGAGGTCCAGCTTGGTGAAGAACGAGGCCTGGGTCAGTGGCTCGAAGGTGGAGCTCATGAGAGGTAGGGGGTATTTGTTCTTGATGGTGATCTCGTTGAGCTGACGATAGTCGATGCAGGGTCGCAGGTCCCCATCCTTCTTACCAACAAAGAAGAACCCGGCCGCCACCGGGGAGGAGGAAGGCCGAATGAGTCCTGCTTCCAATGACTCAGAGATGTAGAGATCCATCGCCTTCTTCTCCGGGACAGTCAGACTGTAGAGGCGGCTGCCGGGAAGGGGAGCCCCTTGGCGGAGGTCGATGGCGCAGTCATAGGGGCGGTGAGGTGGAAGGGCCTGAGCCCTGGTCTTACTGAATACCTCCATGAGGTCGTGGTACTCGGGAGGTATGGACGAGGGATCCGGGGGCAACTCACCAGCGGGCCTCCGGGGCGGGGGACAGGACGCCGCCTGCAGACAGCGGGCGTGACAGGAGGAGCTCCAGCCCCTGATGGTACCGGAGGACCAGGCGATGTGGGGCTCGTGCAGCGCGAGCCAGGGCCTACCCAGGACCACCGGGACAAGGGGGGATTGGGTAATGAGGAACTGGATTCTCTCGACGTGGTTCCCAGCGATGGTCAGCACGACTGGGCCGGTGCGTTGAGAGATGTCGGCCAGGCGGTGTTGGTCCAACGAAAAGATCTCCAAGGGCCTCACAAGGTCCTCAAGAGGTATGTTGGCTCGAGTGGCAAACTCGAAGTCGAGGAAATTCTCGTCTGCCCCAGAGTCGATGAGGGCCTCCACCGTGGCACGTTGGTCCCCCCAGGCCAGGGTGACGCTCATCAGATGGTCAGGTGGTGCGCGGCGCTGGGAATGGGAAAAACGGCTCACCAGGATCTCCCGGGGTCTCGGTGAGCCTGATCTTTTGGCCGGATGGGGCAGTCGGCGATACGGTGTCCCGCACCTCCGCAGTAGAGGCAGAGACCGGACCTGAGCCTTGCCTCACGCTCCGCCTGGCTCAGATGAGAGCGTCCCAGCTGCATGGGTTCCTCCTCGCGAACCGAACGGGGAAGCCTGTTACCACCAGTAGTGTTGGGGACGGGGCGTCCAGGAGTCCGGGGTGCTTCAGGAGGTAACAGTCGGGTCCTCTCGCGCCTTCTCTCCAGGAGGCGTCCGTCAATACGGATGACGAGGCTAAACAGATCCTCGAGGGAGTCGGGCAACTCCCGGGTAGCGAGCTGGTCCCGGACTGCGTCACTGAGCCCCCTCAAGAAGGTTAGGCGAAGAGCAGGTTCGTTCCATCCACTCTCCACCGCCGCCAGACGAAACTCCATGACATAGTCCGTCACCCTGCCGCTCCCCTGTCGGAAGGTCCCCAACCGGGCTCCAGGGTCCAGACCTCGGGCTGGATGGTGGAACACTCTGCGGAGCTCCGCCACGAAGTCTGGATAGGAAAACAAAAAATCTGCTTCCATTGCCCAGGAGGAAGTGACCCACTGGGCAGCATGGCCTGAAAGTAAGTTCGTTATATAAGCCACTTGGGACCCACGAGCAGAAAAACGGCTTGGTTGATGACGGAAAACCAACTCACATTGCATGATGAATGTGGCACACTCCTCGGGATTACCGTCGAACAGCCGTGGGACGGAGAGACGGGGTTCCCGAGATGCGAGATCTGCTGGGGCTGCGGGGAATGCTCCTGAAGGGTGTGAGAGATGAAAGGTATTAACGGTGTCACCCAGCGAGTGAAGCTGAGCGAGAATGTCGGACTGTTGTCCCGCCATAGCGGCCATTGAACCCTGCATAGGCAGGACCTGGTCCCTGAGATTCTGCACCGCAGCCGCAGCCCGCTCTAATTGGAGACTGTGATCCCTGGTCAACTCGACTTGATTTGCAAGTGCGGTTCTGACCCTCTCTGTGTCGGCTGGGGTCGTCATTTGGTTGGATCGTAATGTTATGGTTTGACACCGACCCCAAACGCACGACACAAGAGAGTAGGAATTCAGAGTTGCCAAATACAAGGGCTTGTTTATTTGAATACTAAATATAAAGAGTACAGGATAGGCAAGTCAACAAGACAGGTACATAGGCCAGGGGGCAAAGTTCTGCTGCTCTGCAGCTTCTCCCGTGGTGGTAGTTTGGGAATAGCAGATGTTGACGTCTGAACCGCTCTGCAGAATTCTCTCGGCAGAATCTCCGACGTGTTGCGAGACCGAGAGAGGGAGAGAGGGAACGAGTCAACAACAGTGCAGTTTGAACGAGCAGGAGAACAGGGTGAACTAATCTTCGTGTAATTAAACACAGTGAGCACAATTCCAAAAACAAATCCCAAGTGAATCTCTTCGTGTAATACACACAGTGAGCAAAATTCCAAACACAGTCCCAAGTGAATATCTTCGTGTAATATACACAGTGAGCAAAATTCCAAACACAGTCCCAAGTGAATATCTTCGTGTAATATACACACAATAGTGAAGTCCAAAAACAATCCAAATGTGAAATAATATCTTCGGTGTGAGCAACACACAGAGGGAGATGAAAAGTCCCAAAAATATTATCCCAGAGGGAACAAACAAAAGGGAACGCTGGGTGAGTGACTGTCTGACAAAAAGGTGGTAATCTTCAGTGTAATAGTAACACACGAAAAACGGAATTGATCAAGACAGTCAATAAAAACTCACCCAGACGTAATGGTGCTGGAACAACAGCGGAGCGAGCGGGCGCCACGGGAACAGGTGTCCAAGAGGAAGGCTTCTTGGAAAAATCCTGGAGATAGCACATAGAGCAAAAGCAGCAGCAGTAGCAAAACGGAGAATGCAACCAGAGAAAAATCAAGACGATCCAACAAACTTAGAGTGGAGAAACGGGGTATAAATAATAAGGGATTGATTGATTGACAAGCAGTGACAGCTGGGGAATGTGATTGAAAAGCGTGCGGACCTGAGAGAACCAATCAGCGACGTCTCTGATGACGTCACTGGGGAGAAGCGTGTGAATGAGGGAATTGAAATAATTAACAGAAAAAACAAATGAAAACAGAGCGAGGTGGTTAAAGGAACAGAACGAGTGAGAGAGCAAGGACAGAAACCTCACATTAGGGAGGTCTTCCTTTGATTGGTATCTCCTTATGGGAGGTCTTCCTCTGACTGGTATCTCCTTAGGGAGGTCTTCCTTTGACTGGTATCTCCTTAGGGATGTCTTCCTTTGATTGGTATCTCCTTAGGGAGGTCTTCCTTTGATTGGTATCTCCTTGGGGAGGTCTTCCTCTGACTGGTATCTCCGTAGGGAGGTCTTCCTTTGACTGGTATGTCCTTAGGGAGGTCTTCCTTTGACTGGTATCTCCCACTGATCTGTCTGACAGAGTCAGTCATCAGGGGTGTAAAGTACTTGAGTAATTGTACTTCGTTACAATACTTAAGTACTGTTTTGGGTATTTGTGCTTTACTCAAGTATTATTAGGTTTGTATACTTGTACTTTTACTCAATTACGTACTTTTTACTCATTACATTTAAAATGCAGACCTACAAAGTACAAAGTACAAATCTCGCAGGTCCAACAATTGAATGTCTTATCGATTCCATTTTACAAGCTAGCTTGCTTGGTGGGCGTGTGGAGGTCCAGGTGGCACAAGACAATGAGGAAAATGTACCCGGGGATGTGGAATTGGATTGTTCTCTTTCAGAAGGTCAACAAAAGTTAAACTGTAACACGTTATTATTTTATGGGTATTTTATGTCACCTTCAAGATCCTCCTGCTCACATATAAAGCCCTATTCCCTACACACCACCGCCCCTCAATACCTATCCGACCTTCTCCACACCTACACCCCCTCTCGGAATCTCCGCTCCTCTGACACAGGCATCCTCACCATCCCACACGACACAAGCCAGGTTGCGGACCTTCGGGGACAGGGCTTTTAGTGTGGCTGTCCCCACCCTCTGGAACTCCCTCCCCATGGACATCCGAAATGCTAACTCTCTCGTCCACTTTAAAAACCTGCTGAAGACCCACTTCTTCACCCAGGCCTATGGTCTCTGATGCTCCTGAGCATCCTATTCTTTCTGTTTGTTCTGTTTTGTTCTATTTTGTTTTGTTCTGTTCTGTTTGCTCTGTTCTGTTTTTGTATTTTGTTTCTTAGTTTAGGTCACCGTTATCCTTCCCCCTCCACCCTTTTTATTGTAAAGCGCCTTGGGTATGTGAAAGGCGCTATATAAACTCAAGCCATTATTATTATTATTATTATTATTATTATATTATTATTATTATTATTATTATTATTATTATTATTATTATTATTATTATTATTATTATTAAAGAGAATGTGCTTCCATGGGCCTGACGTGTCAGGCTAACCTCAGACTGGACTGAATAATGTGGAAGGATTTAGAAGCCAATGTGCATCAAATTGCTCAACGCTGAAAATAAAGGGGCAAAATTAACAGGGCACCAGGTGAATATATCAGAGTTACCATGGGAGTGACACGTTCTGAGATGTCCTTCCATTGTCTGTGGAAAGCTGTGGTAGATAATACTGTATTATGCACTTTGTGGGCTGGTTATTGTTGCTTGATCATTTACTATGTACCAGAAAGTAGTGTTATCTTTCGCTGACTGTAGAGAATTAGTAAATTATTTAGTATTTTGTACTTATTTCTAGTTATTTGTAATACATTTGTTACAGGCATGATACAGGAAGTGTGACGTATTTCTCTTCTCTCTCTCTCTCTCTCTCTCTCTCTCTCTCTCTCTCTCTCTCTCTCTCTCTCTCTCTCTCTCTCTCTCTCTGTCAGAAAAACATTCACAAGTGAAAAAGAAAGTACAATGATGGGAATATAATATTGTTAATATAGACACTGAATGATGGGGAATACATTATATATTTATATAATATAATGAATATAGACACTGAATGATGGGGATACATAATATATTTATATAATATAGTGAATATAGACACTGAATGATGGGGAAGAGTTTGTCTTAGAGCAGGGCGATAGACCACCAGCCCTGATTCCAAACTCTAACCTTAACCAACTTCGAAAGAGTCGCAGAGCTTAACCAGTGATAGAACTAGGCGTCACGCGATTGGCGCTGAGAGAAACGTCAGTGGCCAATCAGATCGCGGAAAACTGCAACTCCGTTGGTAAAAGACTACACGCGTCCTGGGCAGTGCTGTTTCCAAACCAGGCAGTGATGTTCCCAGTCAGGATGCTCTCCACAGCCCCGGAATAGAAGGAGTGGAGTATCTTCCCCGATAATATATTTATATAATATAATTAATATAGACACTGGTTAATATAGACACTAAATGATAGGGGATACACAATAAATTCATATAATTAATATAGACACAGGTTAATATAAACACTGAATGATGGGGGATACTGGCGGGGATCACTGGCAAGGCCAGGCTGGAAAAATCATTCAGGCCGGGAAATATAGCACAAAATATAGCCCCAGTCAGGCCACTTTTTAAGCGGAGGGTCTGGGGGTCCCCCAACATGTTAGTTACAAAGGCAAACTTAATTTCCTGCATTCTGGTGAATTTGAGTGCATGTGAATCACAAACTAATGAGCCAACAACTGCTTAGTACAATCTACTGTTATAAAACGACACAAGAACTAACGTTTAACCAATATTTATTAATAAATAACAAAATAATAAAATAACTATAGGCCTACATACACATTTTTAAATTAGGTGTGGACTTCAGTTCATCAGTGGTGGTGCAGGGTGTTGAATGAAGTGTATGGGTGTCAAAGTAAGTGTGTGAGATGCAATAAAACAAATGAACATAATGGTTAGCTGTAGGTACCACAGTGTTGTGTTCAAGGTGCACTTTCTGCAGGCCTTTTAGCAGGCCAGGCCGCGTGAATACTTTCGGCAGCCCACTTGTCCTTCCGCGTTGCTATGATTGGCTGAGCGCGCGCATGCGCATGAGCCGCGCCAAGCTCCTCAGAAAGGCAGGAATAATAAGCTCCCCTTACCGCAATTTATACAAATGGAAGTATTGATTTCGCCGTAACGAATCATTAAAAAAATATACCGTTAACTGGAATATGTTGTGCCTTTACACATATGTTAGATTATGTAATTGGTTTGTCATGACAAACCAATAAAAAATCGCGAATTAACCGGTGGCTACAACAACACACAGTATATAAAGTACTTCTATATTCTATTCTACTGAGTCAGGTGTTTGGGTGCATCAATTAATATTACGTAGATAAGGTAAGAACAACAACAATGCACAATGGTATAGATGGCCCCACCGTTCATTGTGTTAGATTCTGATCAATCTGGCCAGTATCACGTCTTCGTCTGTTTGGCTCTCCATCCACTCCTCTGCGTTGTGTAATTTTAATGATCATGACGTCTCATATACTGGCTGATTCAATCCTTATCTCTCCCCGTTAGTGCGATCCGCAAACCATAATAATTCTCCACCTTCGTAAGAATTCGACACTTTGACACAGCGTAATACCTTACAAGGAGAAGCGTTGTTTATTCAATAAACAGAACCTCATAATCAGATGTTATCAGATGTTATCAAATTGTATCGTCCTTGCTATTCAGTCCAATGGTGGTCAGGCCTGGTCGTTAGCCAAGACCATCCTCGTGGTAGCCGAAGCTAATAATGATGTGGCATCCTTCCTCCCCCCCCCCCCCCTCTCCATGATGAGAGGAGAGAGTCTCTAGTCAGATTGTAGTCTTCCCTTAGCCGCTCTTGGTCTGGCTTACACCTGGAAACACTGTCAGCTTTATAGGATCTTCGTCCTAGCAACGACGGCCCACCCCCTTCTGGTTGTGCCGCTGCCATGACAACTGCTAATAACCTTTCACACATTTCAAAACGTTTCATTACTGTCAAAACCTCCATCGCGCTCTGCCTCTGTGCCCCCTGTGCTGCTCTGTTATCTTTGTGTCCTGGATCGGAATTCAAAACATTCTGCTCTGCTAACGCGGCCTGTGCCTGTGAAACCGCTGGTTCACCACCGTCTATATCATCCCGTGATGATAATGGTATTACCCTCTTAAAGTGTCTCTTTATATCAGTTTATAAACCAAATATACATTGAAAAAAAACACAGTTTTCTCTCAATTGTAAACAATGATGTATGTAGTTACTGTGTGTTGTTGTAGCCGCTGGTTAATTCGCGATTTTTTATTGGTTTGTCATGACAAACCAATTACATAATAATAAAGAAACAACATATTCCAGTTAACAGTATATTTTTTTAATGATTCGTTACGGCGTAATCAATACTTCCATTTGTATAAATTGCGTTCGGGACCTCCATGTTTTGGGGGTATTCATCAGAAAAATCGGATCCGGGATTCGGCTCCCATCAGTCGGGCAAGAACTGCGGGTTTTCAGCCTCTCTCCTCTCTCCTGGAGCTTAACACAGAGTGTGAGAAGAGCATTTATGCAGGTGAACACCAGGAAAGCGGCTGGCCCAGATGGTATAACAGGACGCATACTTAAGTCCTGTGCCAACCAGCTGGCCCCTGTGTTCACCGCCATATTTAATCAATCCCTGGCGGAGTCAGTGGTCCCTGCCTGCTTCAAGATGTCTACCATCATCCCTGTACCGAAGAAACCCTCCCCAACATGTCTCAATGACTACAGACCGGTGGCACTCACCTCTGTGGTCATGAAATGTTTCGAGAGGCTGGTCAAGGATCACATTTGTGCCTCCCTCCCCAGTGATATGGACCCTATGCAATTTGCATACAGGACAAACAGGTCCACTGACGACGCGGTCTCCCAGGTACTGCACAGCACCCTCTCTCACCTTGACCGCCAGAAGGGGGGCTATGTGAGACTGTTGTTCATTGACTACAGCTCAGCGTTCAACACCATAGTCCGCACCAAACTGGTGGACAAGCTGATCGAGCTGGGTCTGAGCTCCGCTCTGAGCGCCTGGGTACTGGACTTTCTGAGTGAAAGACCCCAGGCGGTCAGGGTGGGGGGTCAGACCTCCAACACCATCACCCTGAGCATCGGGTCCCCCCAGGGCTGTGTTCTGAGCCCCCTGCTGTACTCTACACACACGATTGTGTGGCCAAGTTCAGCTCCAACTCCATAGTGAAGTTTGCAGACGACACGGTGGTGGTGGGGCTGATCTCGGACAACGACGAGAAGGCCTACCGGGAGGAGGTTGAGGTACTGGAACGCTGGTGCCAGGACAACAGCCTGCTCCTGAACATTGGTAAAACCAAGGAGCTGATCGTGGATTATAGGAGAGGACAGCAGGAGACACACACACCACTGAGGATAAACGGGGCTACCGTGGGCAGGGTGAGCAGCTTTAAGTACCTGGGGGTCCACATCTCAGAGGATCTGACATGGTCAACAGTCGTAAAAAAGGCGAAGCAGCGCCTCTACCACCTGAGCCAGTTAAGGAAGTTCAGAGTATCTGGGAAGATACTCCAGTCCTTCTACTCCGGAGCTGTAGAGAGCATCTTGACTGGAAACATCACTGCCTGGTATGGAAACAGCACGGCACAGGACAAGAAGGCCCTACAGAGAGTGGTGCGCTCAGCCGAGCGTACCACGGGTATTGCACTACCTCCCCTGCAGGTTCTATACAACAAGAGGTGCAAATCCAGAGCCTGCAGAATAATGAAAGACCCTCACCACCCCAATAACAGCCTGTTCCAGCTGCTGAGGTCAGGCAGACGCCTGAGTGCCACAGAACACTGAACTCTCCACACACAAGCACACATGAGCACACACACGACACGCACGCTGTACACGCTCGCACACTAGCAGCCACTTTAACATGAGCAAGCACACACTCATGCTGCACACGCCCACACTTATGGCCACAAAGGAAAGGTCACTTTAAAAATAGTATAGCAACAGTAACAGTGTATTGCACTACCAAAGGACCTAGCATGTCCTCCATGCTCTGTAAATAACTTATGTACAAATACCGAGATGCCCCACTATCTTACCTGTTTATTGCACAATGTTGTTTTATTGGATTCTATTATATGTTGTACTACTGTATTGCACATCGTTGCGGGCAAGACCACCCGCATTTCATTGTATACTTGTATGCTGTGACAAATAAAACTCTTGACTTGAGTGACAAGTTCCATGCTATCATCATCACCAGGCTTGGGGTCTTCCACACCATCTGCACACTACTGGCAATAACAGGAAAGCGTTTCCAAGATGCTGGACTCAGAGACCTTTGCATTGAGTCTGGCATGATCGCAGAAGGTTCCATTGCTGGTGTTATGGATGGCCGCACGTACAACAGGGCAGTGTGACTAGTGACTACATATAATATAATATAATATAATATAATATAATATAATATAATATAATATAATATAATATAATATAGTATAAAGTACTTTATTGATCCCGAGGGAAATCCAGCACTACAGGAGAGAGAGCGAGAGAGAGAGAGAGAGAGAGAGAGAGAGAGAGAGAGAGAGAGAGAGAGAGAGAGAGAGAGAGAGAGAGAGAGAGAGAGAGAGAGAGAGAGAGAGAGAGAGAGGCTACATAGACATATATAAAGGCTAGATGGCTCAATGGAGACCGACGTTGCCACATGGTGGCCATCTTGCCACAGGCAGCACGCCCACTCATAACATGAATGTCTATGGTGCATGTACTATTGAAATAACCATAGCTTGCTCAATTTTCAACCGATTTTCAAACGGTTTGGTTTGTTATAAACGGCAGAGATGTATTTATCATACTGCATACTTATAATGGACTTTCACATGAAAATAATTTCAACATGTCCAAGCATCCTGAATCATAGCCACGTTAACACATTAATTGCCAAAAACTAGTTAACTCATTTTTATGATCGTTATTTCTTTTATTCGCTATATCTATTCATAATTCATGGCTGCAGCCTCTGCAGACCCTGGTGAATGTGTCAGACGGCTGGCAGACGGTCAACACCGCCCTCTACTGCCTTGCAGAGCTATTGCACTCCATTGGAAACGGTCTGGTGTGTTTTCTGAGCCGATCTGAGCCATGCGGGCGGGGTTTAAATACTCAGACGAGGGGGGCTCCAGTAGCTCACCGCATATCTCGGCGCTATTTCAGCGTCGGGGAAAACCGTGCTGCGTCACGGATCTGGTGGACTCCGAGTTCGATTCCCGGACCCGCCGTCATTTATCAGAATGTCTTCCCCTGATCTATATCCCGTTTCACCCTGTATCTGTCGGTCATGCTTGACCAGAAAAGCGATAAACGCTAAAAAAAAATAAAAATAAATAAAGTTAAAAAAAAATAAAAAATACTCAGACGAGGCAGGCCTTTACAACGATGGCATGGAACACTAACCCCACCCGCCCGTTCATGTGTAACGCTCGGTAATGTCTGGGACAGGATCGCTGTGGATAACTGGAATGGCGATCAGATAATTGGATTATTTTTTTGCATTACATCAGAGACAAGGTAAGAACACTATATATAAAATCTTGCGTTGATCTGATATTTCTTTCTCCCGCGATCAAAGCTATCTGTGTGGACCGTGTTGTGCTTTCTACTGTTGGCTGCGGTGGGGGGGGGGGGGGGGGGGGGGGGGGGTCGCCCCGCTAGGAGGGCCATTTCATGTATGCATGAGGAGACATAATAATGATAATCTAGCGTTGATTTCAGGATGATTACATAATCAGCCGAGAAGTTACAACGTGATAACTGGATTACACTGAAATGCCTTTTTCTCGTCTTTTCCTGGAATTACTCAGAATCACTCAAACTATACTCATATTCAAAACGGTATAAAACGGAAATGTACGGATGAAAAAAACAATCTGTTTTTTGCATGTTGACCAGAAGCAACTCACTGACAGTCGATGGCGATATTAGATCCATAGCTATAATATAAAATATAGTTTTAGGACTCGCAAGTTTGGCATTCTAAAACTATATCCATTGAATAAAGACCTGGCGCTGAAGGGGGATCAGCGCCCCCTGCTGCTGGCGGTCAATGTGTTAATAACGTTTGTAATAAACCAAACCGTTTGAGGACACAGGAGGGGGCCGAGGACACAGGAGGGGATGAGGACACAGGAGGGGGCTGAGGACACTGGGGGCAGAGGACACAGGTCTGTGATGCTCCTATTGTGAGGTTTTGTCCGCTGCTCACCTACTCGCTCTGTTCCTTTAAGCCTACTCGCTCTGTTCCTTTAAGCCTACTCGCTCTGTTCCTTTAGTTTTCTGTTAATCTATTGCATTCTCCTCACCTCACTAGCCCCCACCCTCGCGTTCGTTTGCTCTTCAGCAACCACACCCTTGGACTACCTGTCATTATGTGTTTGATTGGTCTGGTGCCGACCACACACTTCTAGTTCGATTATCAATTACCTCCCGCACCTGATGTGTATTCTAATTAGCACCCCTGTGGGCTTTAAGTACCTGGCTCTTCCCCTCTGTCCCTTGTCGGGTCGTCCCGTATCATTCCGTATCATATCTCTATCACCAGGACTCCTTCGGGAGGTTCTCTGTCTGTTATGCTGCTTTCATCTCCGGCGTGAGATGCACTCTAGCCTTCGCCTCCTGTCTCCGTTTGCCTGAAGCAGACACCCAGACGCGCATTCAGACCTCCGCGCAGCAGACGCCCAGACGCGCATCCAGACCTCCGCGCAGCAGACGCGCTCTTCACTCCAGACGCGCATCGCTTCCTAATACTCTACGGGAGGATGCGTCTCTCCGAGCCAGGCGCGCTCTTCCGCGCAGACGCGCATCCAGACCTCCGCGCAGCAGACGCGCTCTTCACTCCAGACGCGCTTCGCTTCCTAATACTCTACGGGAGGATGCGTCTCTCCGAGCCGGCGCGCTCTTCCGCGCAGACGCGCTCTTCACTCCAGACGCGCATTCAGACGCACTCCAGATGCGTCCTCCGTTCCGGCGCGTACTCCAAGCAGACGCGCACCACTCAGACCTCCGCGCCTGATGCGCCCTCCGTACCGGCGCGTACTCCAAGCAGTCGCGCACCACTCAGACCTCCGCGCCAGATGCGCCCTCCGTACCGGCGCGTACTACAAGCAGTCGCGCACCACTCAGATCTCCGCTTGGCCTACCCGTTCCCCGTGGCGACGCGCTCGCCCCGTTTTGATCCAACTCTCTTTATGCACAGCGCCTGGGTGAGTTTTCATGACTGTCTTTGATCCTATTCGTTTTTCGTGTGTTTAATGACACTGAAGATATCCTGCTTTTTGTCAGACTGTCACTCACCCAGCGTTCAGCTTTTTGGATTGTTCATTGGATAATATTTGGCCTTAACATCGCTCACTGTGTGTATACACACCGAAGATATTATCACTTGGATTTGTATTTGGGACTTCGCTCACAGTGTTTTTGCACCGAAGATTCTATCACGTGGATTTGTGTTTGGGACGTTACTCACAGTGTGTATATACACCGAAGATTCTGTCACTTGGATTACTCTGTTTTTGGGACAAGTCACCTCTCCTGTCACCTGCTCTGTTCCCAACTGTACTCTGAGCTAACCCGCTCCCTCTCTCCCTCTCGGTCCCGTTTACTACCTCGGAGATCTGCCGAGAGAGATCTGCTGAGCGGCTCTGACGTCACCGTCTGCTTCCCAGACGAACCATCCCGGGAGAAGCTGCAGAGCAGCAACATTCATTAATGCTCTTATCCCAGGCGTTGTCTGTTTTCTCTGTCCCTGTAAGCAGCTCCAGCCCTCGCCCTGTTCCAAGGCCTTACCCTGTTTTCCTAGTCCTCCCTGTCCCCAGCCGCCTCCGCGGGCCTCTGTCCCTGTTTCCCCACTCTAGTCCTCCTAGTCCTCCCTGTCCCCAGCCCGCCTCCGCGGGCCTCTGTCCCTGTTTCCCCACTCTAGTCCTCCTAGTCCTCCCTGTCCCCAGCCCGCCTCCGCGGGCCTCTGTCCCTGTTTTCTCCTCCTAGTCCTCCTAGTCCTCCCTGTCCTGTCCTCCTAGTCCTCCCTGTTCCTGCCTTGTCCCTTGCCCCGGCCCTGTTCCGTTAGCCTTCCCTTAGCCTTCCCCTTGGCCAGCTCGCCTCTTAAAGGCACTGTGCCTATTTTCCCCTTTCTTGTTTCTAGTATTTTGTGTTCTCCCTTAAAGGAACAGTGCCGTTTTTCTGTGTGTTTCAATAAATGCCCAGTTCTTGCTTACTCTCATACCTGTCTTGTGTTGTGCGATTGGGGTCGGTTACAAACCATAACACCTATATGCTGAGAGTCAGCGGTGAAGAGATGATTGTCCACCCTCACCAGATGGCTGAGGGTGGAAGAAGTAAGGTGTGGGAACATTGTAATGGTAATAGGGATCACAGTGGCTACTGGTGGTAGAATTCGAAGATTGAATTCTGAGAAAACATTAAAAAATATATTATATTAGACCTGAAAGGGAAGAAATTAAATGTAAAATTAATTCAAAAGATGTTGTTTAAAATATAATTATAATTTTAAAAAGCGTCCATCGTATACATATAAATGATCTCAACAACAGGTTAAATAAAACGCAATGATTGGTGTTATTTTGTAGGTCTAACGTAGGTCTAACGTTGTCATGTGTTTGCGAACGACTCAGCCCTGCTGGTCTCTGACAAGAACAAGTTACAGGTTGAAAAAACCCTCAGCTCGGAACTAGGCAAAATCTGCATATGGCTCGCCGACAACAAACTATCATTACACATGGGCAAAACAGAGTCCATTCTCTTCGGTTCAAATAACAAACTCAGCAAGACCGACGGCTTCTCAGTTACAGTGGGTGACAATATTGTCACAAGGAAAGATGAAATTACCTACCTGGGTTCCATCCTAGAGGCTAATCTTTCCTGTGACAAAATGGCATCCAATGTAATAAAAAAGGTCAACCAACGAACTTGATCTTGTACCGGATCTCCTCTCTGGTAAACAAGAATACCCTGAAGACTCTGGCAGGAGCACTCATTCAAGGGTACTACGACTATGCTTGCACCTCATGGTACCAAAGCACCTCAAAGGCACTAAAAACCTAATTACAAACATCTCAAAACAAACTAGTCAGACTACTGCTTGACCTGACTCCTAGAACCCACCTCACCCCTGCCCACTTTGCCAACCTAGGATGGCTTAGAGTAGACGACAGAGTACAGCAACTTGCAATGGGCCTGGTCTACAAGATACACTACACGACCAATGTACCCATGTACATGTCAAAATACTTCCCAAAGGTCAGTGAATACCACGATCACAACACCAGAGGGAGCTCCACAAATCATGTAAAACCCAGATTTGGCTCAAACAAGGGACTAAACACGTTTTGCAATTATGCCACATCAATGTGGAACGCCCTACCCAAAGCTGTAAAGGAATGTGAATCACTACCCACTTTCAAAAACACTCTAAAAAAACACCTACGGGAGACTGCAATTCGAAACTGGCCCCTACAAATGTCCTAACCCAGTTGTACAGTAAAGACCACATATGCAGTATTCCAATGTACAGTGCCCCCCCCCCCCCCCCCACCTCCAATGTACAGCCCCGCCCCCACCTCACCTACCCAACCTCCTCCAATGTACAGTTTCTATGTCAAATGTATGTCAGTATTCCAATGTACAGTGTACAGCGTCGTCGTCGTCCGCCCCCCCCCCCCCCCCCCCCCCCCCCCCCACCTCCAATGTACAGCCCCACCCAACCCCACCCCACCTACCCAACCTCCTCCAATGTACAGCTTCTATGTCAAATGTATATACACTCTTTCTGGATTTTTTTAGTATCACAAACAGTACTGTATTTGCAAATCTGGTATGTCATAAATGTATAGATGTAGCAGTAGGCCTACTGTCTATCTGTATGTCGTGTGTCTGTCATATGATGAATTGAAAATGGGGGACCCTGATCATGTAAACAAGACGAAAGTCTTTCTCTGGTCTGCATCCCCTTAACAATTGTATGTTTTGAGCTGTACTGTAGTGTACCCATTCTGCAATCTGTTAATAAACTTTTCAATCAATCAATCAATCAATCAATCAATCGTTCATTTTACTCTGTCTTCGATGAAAGTAGTCTGTAATCTGCGCTCTGTTTGATGTGTGTCTGTTTGCACTGGTAGTGTTTCCGGTGGTCTGGTTACGTGATTCCTGTCTACGCTAGCTCGCTGGTGACGTGTTTCCTGGCTACGCTAGCCTGCTGGTTACGCAGTAGACGCCACTACGCGGTCGGGAAGCTAGTAACGTTAACACAGCATTAGCTCAATGCCTTAGGAAACATTTCGCATCGCCTTTTCAAAATATGAACGTTATCCACTCTGACTTCGATGGCTGTTCGTCGTTAGACATATAATAGTACATTCATTGATGTTCAGACTAAGTAGCAGCCTGCCATTTGCTTTGGCTAACGTTACATTTTCCTTATCGATCAAGCTAGCTAACGTTAGCTAGCACAGGTATCTAGCTAACCAGCTAGCCGTGTTGGGTAGTAAGCTAGCTAGTTTAGCTAGCCAGCTATGCCGAGGATGACAAATTTCAAGGGAAATTCGAGAAAGGAAGGTAGGCCATGGCCCTTTTGAAATAATTGTCATTTTTTTCATTCAGTTATGATTGAACATGTTACTATGCATCAACACTAGCTAACGTCAATTTCATGCAACGTTCAAATCTAATTTGCTTCATACATTAATTTTGGATAGCTAGCTATATCCGGAATTGGCTAACGTTAATTTTACTCTTGCTCTCCCACCGACTGATGGCTAACGGTAGCTAATGTTAGCTCAAAGCGAGATAAGACTGACGTTAGCTACTCAAATTAGCTTTTTGGCCCCATTTAGTTACACACATTTAACCTAACGTTAGCTCTCAAGTCGGGTAACGTAAACTAACGTTAGCTAAGTTGTTTCGCTTGATAGGTTAGCAAAAGAAATTGCATTGACTTACTAACCCAACGTTAGTCGTGAAGGATGTTGCTGCCAACGTACGTTTGTCCTAGAATTGAATGGCCAATGAAACCATCCATTAATGTGAGCTGAATGTAACGTTACATGGTTATTATTCCCCACGACAGCAATGGTGAACTATTCGACGAGTAAAGGAGAGACGTTAGTCAATACATTTCGTCTCACTTGCAATGACCAACATCTATATAATTTGCTTGTTTGTATCGTTTTATCTTGCTTCCACTTCCAGTACGTGTTTATTTCGGCGTGTTAGACGTGGACCTGCCCAGGCCCAGTCTAAAACTGTATTTTGTTCTTTTTTCCTAAAGCCTAACGTGAATTCAGATGTTGTTCATGAAAGCTGGCTCGTTACTACAGTAGTAGTAGCGTGCATGCTCCCAGTGATCCCAGCCTGCATGCTCCCAATCTATTTTAGCACACTGTCAGCTTGGGAAATAATATCCTACATTTTCTTGTAATAAAACCTGTCAGTGTAAATCAACATTATAACCGTCTGTATAGACTCTAGATTCTATACATTTTATAGACACTTTAATGTAACGTTAGGCCTAGTTGCATGTTGCTTAGAAATTGTTACATCTAGCTTACACTGAATGTGAATATTAAATGAAAAATAATCACAAGTTTTGACTGATCAAGTCATATGCAACTTTAAACGTATGGGGTAGGGCTGGATGATATGGACCAAACATCACATCTCTGTATTTGCGCCAGACATATACATTGACCATCCCAAAATATACATATATTTATATATATGTATTTTTTTTTACATGATCTAGACTCGGATATAGACATTGTCTATGATCATATTTGGATACTCAATAAAGATGAGAAAGATTGAAATTCTGTTGAAATTGAGAAAAGGTTGAGTAAAGACCAATGCATTGTTGACCAAATTTACAATACAGTGTTTAGCCAGCTGTGATTGTTGACAGACTTGGCTAGAAGCTAAATAGCCAATCTAAGTGATCAAACACAATAAAAAGAATAACGTTGCTTGTGCAAGGCCATCTCCATCACTGGACATGCTCTCTCTCTTGCATGTCCCTCTCTTTCTCTTTTGCACGTCTTTCTCTCTCTCCCTCTCTCACTTTGAGCGCAGATGAGCCCTCGTATGCCTGCACTGATTCACGCTCAAAAACCCTGTTAGAACGATTTTATGATTTAAAAAAAAGTTTCGAATACCGGTCCAGGACTCAGTTTTTTAAGAGTTGTGCGTAAAAGGACAACGCAAGTAAAACTCTATGACTGACTGATTCAGACCGGCGTGACTGTCCATTATCTATAACATTATCTCTATCTTAGCTCGGTGGATCGAAGCACAGACAAACGTACACACGCGTGGAGCAACCTTATGTTACTAACATTGTTAGAAGCCCATATGAATCATTAACGGTTGTTCCCTGTTGGAGACGTGAATGCTCAGAGGCTCGTCCTGTCGCCTGTTCTCAGCTCTGACAGCAGGTGGCGCTGCCCACAGGGCCGTGGGTCATTCACATTACTCTACTGCTGTGCCAACTTTGAACTGGCATCATGTATGATGTTCATGAATCAGTCACCCAATTTAACCCTTTCACTACCACACTACCAAAGGGTTCAAGTCAAGAGTTTTAATTGTCACGGCATACAGGTATACAATGAAATGCGGCTGGTCTTGCCCAATACAGTGGTACAACATATAATAGAATCCAATAAAAATACAGTGGTACAACATATAATAGAATCCAATGAAAATTAACACTTTTTATAATCACACACAGGTTAACACTTTCACTGTGACAATACAGAAGGTTAACCCTTTCACTGCCACACGACACAACGGGTTAACCCTTTCACTACCACACTACAGACTGTGAAAGAGTTAACCTGTAGTGTGATAGTGAAAGGGTTAAAGGGGAACTATTTTACTATTTCTTTCACTATTTGGGCACTTTTACACAATTCCTGTGAGTCTATGGAACACCTCTGTAATATATATATTTTTTGTATTCATTGTTTTGTATTTCTAATCAAGTCCTCAAAAACAGCATTTTTCTACCTCAAGATCTCGAGCCGTTTTGAGCCTGGGCAGCAGAACTGTGTGCAGCTCATCTTGTATCTCAACATTAACATGCAGCGGTGTCTCTCTGACATCACAAATCATCACATTTTCAAATGACTCAGTTCAGTGAGGGTGAATATTGTGAGAGGAGAATTGGAAGAATGCGCCAATATGAGAATTTTGAGACATAGATCATATTAATATAAGTTCACATAGCTAGGAAACAATGCTAAACACTCAAAAAGGCCATTTATAAGATAGTTCCCCTTTAAATATCAGTTTTTTAATGCAGCTATGCATGATGTGTGACCAGCTCTCAATGTGTTTGCTTAACAACAACAGCAGACCACCGTTCATAGACAACACAAGGCGTTGCTCTTATCGACCCCGAAGGGTCCCAAATGACAAACGTAAGTGTCCAGCCATCCACGGTTCTGCCCGTGTCTCCCTCTGTGTCGCAGGGAACTTGTGAGCGAGTGGGGGCGGTATCGCAGGGGGAGTGTGTGAGAGAAGAAGAAAGATGCCAGATCGACGGAAGAAACGGCTTTGCGTGTTTCAACGCGATGTCATGCTGTAACGATATGAACCGTATCGTCTCGTTCTATATCTCGTTTGAAACTATATTGATATACCGTAAAAAGTCTATATGCCACCAAGATATTATGCGCAGTTTCCATTAACCCTTTCACTACCACACTACAGACGGTTAACCCTTTGTCGTGTGGCAGTGAAAGGGTTATCCTTCCGTAGTGTCGCAGTGAAATGGTTAACCCTTTGGTAGAGTGGCAGTGAAAGGGTTAAGGCTCTTTCACTTGAAGATCTGTTGTATTGATCTTGAAATGTATTGTGCTGGGAACAAGGCACAGGTTATCTACAAATCCAAAGCTTCATTTAAACTTGTGTAATTCGGCAGTTCAACAAGTTGAAAGTACTAAACTCCTTGGAGTGATGCTGGTTTGCACGCTGTCTTGGTCTCAGCATA
Source organism: Notolepis coatsorum (assembly GCF_963971535.1). NCBI lineage: Eukaryota > Metazoa > Chordata > Actinopteri > Aulopiformes > Paralepididae > Notolepis > Notolepis coatsorum. Next base: position 22,976,981 of record NC_140182.1, read on the forward strand.
TTAATTATATTGTTTTAAAAATGGGAAGAGCAATTGGTATTTCCAGGAAATGTGCTTCTTTTGTTGCTCGTCCCCTTTTATGTCAGATAGTGCAAAGTTTTGTTTTATGTCATCTTGACTATTGCTCTGCGATGTGGTCATTTGCTGCCAGTGGTGACCTCAGGTCAGGAAGCTCAAGGTGGTCCAGAACAGGGCAGCACGGTTGGTACTGGGCTGCTCACTAAGGTCTAATGTGAGCCGTATGCATGCCCGCCTCTCTTGGCTTAACGTTGAAAATAGATTGTCTTTAATATACTTATGCTGTTCAAGTTGGTCATGAGCAGTAAAACTCCTGTTTTTATACATAATCAGATTGTTTGTAATACTGTGCACGAGCATTACACTAGAGGTTCCAGTAGTGGGCAGCTTGAATTGCCAGGTCCTAGAACCAGCGCTTTGGGGAGATCTTTTATTTTTAGAGCATTAACTCTTTGGAATGGCCTGCCTCGGAACCTCTGCTGCATTTTACAGTAGATTCACTTTTAAAAATAATCTTAAATTGTTTTTAACACTGTAAAGTAATTTTTTGTTTTTGTTTTACACTAATGTAATTTTAGCTATCTTAATTGTTACAGTAGTTTCATTATGCATTGTGTGTACTGACTTTTAATAATTTTGTTTTTGCAATAGTGATTGTTTTTGTATGTTTTTTTTTGTGTGTGGACCACAGGAAGACTAGCTGGTTGCTATCGCACCAGCTAATGGGGATCCCTAATAATAAAAAAAAAAAATGATGATCGCTGTTAGACATCATCAGACCTCAAAAGCCATGTGACTTGGCACAGACACATCCAACACAAATCAGGCTAAACCTGAAATCAACCTGTGTTTTGTGAGACTTTGGAGTGGCTGAGGGTGAGGGTGAGACTCTCCTTGTTCCCCAGCGTGGTGTGGCTGTGGGTGAGACTCCTTGTTCCCCGGCGTAGGGAGGGTGAGGGTGAGACTCTCCTTGTTCCCCGGCGCGGCTGAGGGTGAGACTCCTTGTTCCCCAGCGTGGTGAGGGTGAGACTCCTTGTTCCCCAGCGTGTTGTGGCTGAGGGTGAGAGACTCCTTGTTCCCCAGCGTGGGGTGGCTGAGGGTGAGACTCTCCTTGTTCCCCAGCGTGGCGTGGCTGAGGGTGAGACTCTCCTTGTTCCCCAGCGTGCTGCGGTTGAGACTCTCCTTGTTCCCCAGCGTGGGGTGGCTGAGGGTGAGATTCCTTGTTCCCCAGCGTGCTGAGGGTGAGACTCCTTGTTCCCCAGCGTGGCTGAGGGTGAGACTCCTTGTTCCCCAGCGTGCTGAGGGTGAGACACCTTGTTCCCCAGCGTGCTGAGGGTGAGACTCCTTGTTCCCCAGCGTGGCGTGGCTGAGGGTGAGACTCCTTGTTCCCCAGCGTGGGGTGGCTGAGGGTGAGACTCCTTGTTTCCCAGCGTGGGGTGGCTGAGGGTGAGACTCTCCTTGTTTCCCAGCGTGTTGAGGCTGAGGGTGAGACTCCTTGTTCCCCGGCGTGGCTGAGGGTGAGACTCCTTGTTCCCCAGCGTGGCTGAGGGTGAGACTATCCTTGTTCCCCAGCGTGGCGTGGCTGAGGGTGAGACTCCTTGTTCCCCAGCGTGGCTGAGGGTGAGACTCTCCTTGTTCCCCTGCGTGTTGTGGCTGAGGGTGAGACTCTGCGCTGTATCTCTTTATTTATTTATTATTATCTTTTTTAGCATTTTTACAGCTTTTCCTGGTCACGCAGGACCGATAGAGGAGGGGGAGAATGGGAGGGGAAGAAGACATGCGGCGGGCAAATGGTCACCGGGTGTGGGAAGCGGACCCGGGACGACCGCTTCGCGACTCAGCGTGCTATATGGTGTGCTACTGGAGCGCCCTAAGCAAGTCTATTATTAATTTCAATATAGAATATTCGTTGACAGCCCTACAAGTACAATAGATTAGTTACTGCACACTACATCACCCCTGAGTGCAACATGGAAAGTCAAACTTTCCCCCACTGTACCAAAAACCTGTACCGAACCTTGACTTCAAAACCGAGGTACGTACCGTACCGTGGGTTTTTGTGTACCGTCACACCCCTTCCTGACAGGCAGCGACGCGAGCGAGCGTGATTGCGAAAATGATTAAAATGTATTCGTTTCAATCAGACTATCCTGACCTGCCGCGAGCGACAGCGAACTGAGCAGCGATGTCGTCCACCCCTCAGATATTCGCTCGCTGTGTCTCTAGTTGAGCGATTACGCGGCCGAGTCCCGCCCCTAAACACTATTTATTGGTCAAGAATCGCAGGCTGCTTTGCCCCCCCACGTGTGCTTCCAGGTAACACACACACAGACACACTCGGACACGCGCCGCCTCATATCAGGACAGTGTCGCGCGCGATTTCGTCTCCAGTTCGCTCGCTCGCTCCCTGTCAGGAACCGGCGTTACACCCCTAATTTATATATAAATAATAAATACATTTATATAAATATACCTATAAATATGTAATATAGAGATATATACTAGATTAATACCATATGTCATATACATAATTTATTCAATTTTTTATTTACAAGCTCAATTTAAAGAGACTAGCGAAAAGGCTGGATAACTAAACAAAACACACCAACAGCTAACGTCAGCTACCCACACATACTAGCCTGGAAGCACAAACCACACACTCAGGGTGCAGGTTAGGGCTGTCAAAATTTACCTATAATGTCATTTGTTTAGTTTAGGAATAAGGGGCAGGTAACTATAAGATTTATTCTTCTTCCTGTTCCTTTTGTCCATGGAATGATATTTATGATTGTGTAATGAAGAAACTCTGATTGTATTGATTCCATGTGGCAAACAAAACTCTGAACTGAACTTAACTGAACTATTCCCTCTAAAAATAAAAAAAACACATGTTTGAGCCATTCGAATATCTATTATTGCACATTGTATAAACAAATGAAATTACCTTTAAGATCAACATACATACATACATACATAGTAGTAGTTCTTTAATAGTTGTCATACAGAAGTACAGAATACTTTCATACAAAATGCTTCTTACTGTTTCGCTCCAGAGACTGTGCTAGACAAGATAGTATCAAATAACATAATAACATAATATAGCATGAATTTAGAAGAAGAAAAATGAGGTCACAGTGTTCGGTATAGACATATGTACAATGTTCTGAGTTACCATATAATATACAATACACAATACTGTACTAATGTACAGTACTATCTAGTGCAAAGCAGAAATGGGATGAGGTACAATTTTAGGTACAATTTACAGTAAGGTGTACGAGTTGTAGTGCAATCCTTCATCCATAAATATAAAGTGTGGGGAGTGGGTGCTACAGTGTGTTTGTTTAAAGTGGGTGTGTGCTATAAAGTGTGTGGAGTGGGTGCTACAGTGTGTTTGTTTAAAGTGAGTGTGTGCGTGTGGATGTGTGTGCTATGTGCGTTTGGTGGTTGTTGTTGTGTAGTGTTCATTCATTGTTCGTTTAGCAGCCTGATGGCCTGGGGATAGAAGCTTCTTCTGAGTCTTTCTGTGCTCGCCTTGAGACTCCGGTATCGCTTGCCTGACCGCAGCAGTTCAAAGAGGCAGTTGTTCGGATGACTGGAGTCTTTAATGATTCTCTTAGCCTTGCCCTTGCAACGCTTGTTGTAAATGTTCTGGAGGGTGGGGAGCCCCCCTCCAATTGTGCGTTCGGCTGAACGTGTCACTCTTTGTAGTCTGCTTCGGTCTTGTGCAGTGCTATTCCCAAACCAGGAGGTGATGTTGCCGGTCAAGATGCTCTCTATTGTACATGAGTAGAAGTTCTTAAGGATCTTCTGGCTGACTTGGAACTTCCTTAGGCGCCTGAGGAAGTAGAGGCGTTGTCGTGCCTTCTTCACAACACTGTCAATGTGTGTGGTCCATGTCAAGTCCTCGGATATGTAGGCTCCGAGGTACATACATACATTACATAAGTAATAGTAAGTAATTTAAGTAATTTAGGACCTGCTCCGAGGTCATCAATTGGCACACATGCGATGCATGCATGCAATCCGTATCTGCGATTAACCCATCCCGTCGTCCTTCCCCCCAAGGGCAGCCGGGAGCAGACAGGCACAACGTGAGCTGCGCCAGGGGACCAATCCAAGTGCTCCTGTCCGTCTTCGTCAAGGACGCCACAGCGTTAGCGATCTTGTTGTTGTGCATGTTTTTCCATTGGGTTTATCTTATCGGGGGGGAAACCCTTGCGAGCACGGGGAGAACATGCAAACTCCACACAGAAAGGCCTGGGAGATACCCCACCTGGGTAACTGGCACCATGGAAACCTGGTCCCCAAGCGGGATTCGAACCCTGGACCTTCTTGCTGTGAGGCGACAGTGTTAACCACTACACCACCGTGCCGCTCTACATACTCTCTCTCTGTGCGTGGGGAGAGATTTGTGCTAGATTGAGAATGGGCCGTCTCTCGGAGCGAGATCAAATTCATGAACGTTTACAGTACATAGAACGGATATTGATACACAGCAACGCGCCTCAGAGCAAGGTGTGATAAACATGAAACGATATATTTTCCTTGGCATGAAACGGGAAATAGTATCAAGCCATTGGGGACCTGCATGACACTTCTGTCTCAATTTTATTATTCAATATCTAATACGTTTTACCCTGAGGGATGATTTACAAAGTGCTAAAAACGTCAAATTCCCAAAATAGCATTAGCATAACAAAAAAAAGTAGGTCAGCTGTAGTTTACATAGCTTGCATACAACTTTGTCTTGAGGTTCCACAAGGTGATCAAAATCCGAAGTATTTCCAAACAGGGCTTTTAGACAGAGTTGGGTTCTGAACTCTGCCATCACGCCATGCGGTTTTTGTTGTTGTTGTTGTTACTACTGGCACGTTCTTCAGCCCAATTAATGAAAGTGACTCGTCTCCTGTCCTTCATGCAGCGCATTCAGGACACACGAGAAGTCGAGAGGAAGACAGCCGGGGGCTGTTTTTTCCCCCTCACAATCAAATATATATAATATTAGTGCTGTCAATCGATTACAATATTTAACTCTATTAATCGCATGATTGTCCATAGTTAACTCGTGATTAATCGCAAATTAATTGAATTTTTTCCCCCTACCTTAAACGGATATTTTTCAAGTTCCAAGTTTTAATACTCTTATCAACATGCGAGTCAACAAATGCTTGCTTTATGCAGCCATTCAACACAAAAGGATGACCCTCATGCATTGCAAATTTGCATCAAATTCAAAACAGAGTGATGCACAAAATAACTTAAAAGAAAATAATAATTTAAAACAATGAATAAAGTGTGCATGAAATAATAGGGGAAAGAAAACGTTAGGAACTTGTTACATTCACTCACACTGAGTAATCACACCCCCCCCTCTCTCACACACAGACTCTCCCAGCTCTCTTTCTCTCTTGCCCCTTCCTCATCTCTCTCACCCCCCCTCTCTCTCTATATCTCACACACACACACACACACACACACACTTCAGAAACAAACATAGTATCAATGAGAGCATCAATAATACACCTGAGTGAAGTCTAGTAAAAAAATATATATATATTTCTTTTTCTTTCTTAAAAGCTAATCGTGAGTTAATAGAATTAATACCGTGTTAACTTTGACAGCCTTAATATATATATATATATATATATTTTATATTTAGAATGTAGAATATTCGTGCTAGGTCCATTTGTCTGGGAATATTTCAATGTCCCAGAGAAATTCTGGTCAAATGTTATCTGTGTTTATTGAGCTTTATTGCAATTTATTTTAAATAATGATAAATCAGGTTAATTCCAGCCACAGGACTTTGACAAACATGCATGATGAGCATATTATTCCAAAAGCATGAAAACATCTAGTCTAGAAATCCTTGTCGTCATGAAACACGCATATCCACTTCAGCCACGTAGCCTCACTCCTGTATATAAATATAAATTTTATTTTCAAATTATTCCACCTACTGGTGCTAGAGGGCGTCATGACGGGAACCTTCCGTTGAGGGAGTAGGCAGCTGGAGATCTTGGTACAGTGGAAAGTAGTTCAGGGCGAAAGTCGTTCCAGATTCCAAATTAACTCATTGACTGCCACGCTGTTTTCCCATCTCTACTCCCTGGTGCCAGCGTTTCAGACCGTTTGTAGACCCATCGTACATTCTATGTTATAGCTATTAGGGATGCCCCGATCACCTTTTTGCCACCGATCGTCTATGAGCCATATCGGCCGATACCGATCGTTTTTGGTTTTATAAAAAAATATATATATTTATATACTTTTTAATTTATTTATTTATAAAATATATATATTATATAATTATACTTGTAGTTGTATTATCTGCGAGACACCACGCAACAAGTCAAAATGCTCGCTATCTGCAAACAGCTCCACTGTCTGTGTGTATACTCTAGGGCTGTCTTAAATACTTCAAAGCTTCGTTCGATGGCACGAGCTTGTACGTTTAAAAAAAATTGTTTTTTTCCCTTTTTTTCCTCAAATCTTGCGCCTCCATTCCAATGAAACGAAAGTAAGCGGCGCCTCGACTCCACCTCTGTGGAGATTATCTGTGTTGAAAACAACAAGGACATGTGCAGCAGACATGTCGACGAAGAAGTCATCAGATGTGTGGTTACACTTTAAAATATGCAAAGACAATGCCTCTACAACAACTTTGTCAAATCACCTAAAAAAGCGTAAGTATCGTTGTACACGACGGCGACGCCACACAAAACATTAATAAGGCTATGCCTATGCTGCTATGACTAATGTGTTACCAAGTTGGCTAATTTAATTGTAATCATCGGCTTTTGTAGGTGCATTGTCTGATATAATTATAAATTAAATATAATATAATTGTTTGCTTGATAGACGAAGGTTGCAACATAATTATGTAATGTCATGTCGTTGGCTGTGAGAGCAGCCCCACTGCACCCAGGCAGCGTAGCCGAGTGAAACCTTGTCGGCTGCGTCACAGTCACGAAAGGGCTACTTAATTAATACAATCCACTTTATTTATACAGCACATTTAAAAACAACAAAGTTTACCAAAGTGCTGTACAAGTCCCACAACATAAGATAATAAAATAAAGCATAATTAAAAAAAAATCTCTCTCAAAGTTTCGAATGAAAATCGAAGCTCGGCCCTGAAGCTTCGATTGCCAAAAAAAGCTTTGAAGGTCAGCCCTAGTATACTCTGCTTTGGTCAAATCACATTCAGCATGCCCTCAGCTAGCCCCTTTCGTGACTGCGATGCAAGCCAGGGGCTCGAATACGCATCGAATCAATGTTTTTTTTTTTTTATCCACTTTTTCTCCCATTTTCTATATATTTTCTCCCATCCCAATTTCGTATCATCCAATTCAACCCTCCCCTGTCACGAACGCTGTTTCTTGCCTCCCACAAGCCGGCTGCAATGTGGACTAAGTCATACATAGCACAAGTCCCCTCCGGTACTTGAGGTAACAGCAGTCGCATCTTTTCACCTGCGCAGCTCGATCTCTCAGTGGCGAGGAGTAACGCGTGGGAGGCTCACGCTGCCCCCGACACTTCCTGATTCTACTGCGCAGGCGCACCAACCGACCTGTAGGAGTCGCTGTCCACAACGCCCGATCCCCACCCATCAGTTTCCCACCCCCTAATACGGCCAATGTGTATTAGTACGGACGACCAGCTAAACTGAAAGCAAATGTGGAGCGCTGGGCTTGCCCACTACGCCACGTAGCCGCCTGCATCGAATCAATGTTATAAGACATTGATATCAGGAGCTATCTGTAGCTACTGCTAGCCGGCTAGATAACATTAAGACAACGCCTCAGTGAACTATTTAGTTTACTGGGACATTTCATTTAAACAGTGAGCTAACATGAGCTAACGTTAGCTACCTAGCTAACGGAGGTATCATGCACTCGACTATTGCTGGAGCATTTGTTGATATCAGGAGCTATCAGTAGCTAGCCAGCTAGATAGCGTTAGACAATGCCTCATGTATTAAACTAAAAGTGAATAGTTGACTGGGTCATTTTGTTTAAACAGTAACGTTAGCTAACGTTAGCTCACAGAGGTTGCATGCACTAGAGCAGACTATTGCCGGAGCCTCTGTTTACACCGGTCTGGGAGGGGGAGGGGCAGTGCACTGCAGTAGCTGTGTGCCTGAGAGAGAAGTCAGCAAGTGAAAACTCCGCTAAGAATTGGATCATGTTTTTCGATCGGTTTTCATGATCGGCGAAAATAAAGCATTATCGGAATTCACCAATCTCATATTTATACTGAATATCGGCCGATACCGATCGCTGGCCGATCGATCGGGGCATCCCTAATAGCTATGGAGACATACTATGGCTCATTTGAAAGGCAATATTTATACTCCAACAGGGAACAAGCCGTTTATTTCTACATACATCCGTTCCTGTGCAATCCCAGGCTAAAGAGTGGCCATTTCCCAAAAATCCCTGCACATTTCTCATAGGAAGAGAGCTATCACGTATTTTGTGAAGCTCAAGCATGTCTACCAGCTGTATTAAAACAACACACTCAGTCTACCAGCTGTATTAAAACAACACACTCAGCCTACCAGCTGTATTAAAACAACACACTCAGTCTACCAGCTGTATTAAAACAACACACTCAGTCTACCAGCTGTATTAAAACAACACTCAGCCTACCAGCTGTATTGAAACAACACACTCAGCCTACCAGCTGTATTGAAACAACACACTCAGCCTACCAGCTGTATTAAAACAACACTCAGCCTACCAGCTGTATTAAAACAACACACGCAGTCTACCAGCTGTATTAAAACAACACTCAGCCTACCAGCTGTATTTAAACAACAACACTCAGTCTACCAGCTGTATTAAAACAACACACTCAGTCTACCAGCTGTATTAAAACAACACACTCAGTCTACCAGCTGTATTAAAACAACACTCAGCCTACCAGCTGTATTGAAACAACACACTCAGCCTACCAGCTGTATTGAAACAACACACTCAGCCTACCAGCTGTATTAAAACAACACTCAGCCTACCAGCTGTATTAAAACAACACACGTAGTCTACCAGCTGTATTAAAACAACACTCAGCCTACCAGCTGTATTTAAACAACAACACTCAGTCTACCAGCTGTATTAAAACAACACACTCAGTCTACCAGCTGTATTAAAACAACACACTCAGTCTACCAGCTGTATTAAAACAACACACTCAGTCTACCAGCTGTATTAAAACAACACACTCAGCCTACCAGCTGTATTAAAACAACACACTCAGTCTACCAGCTGTATTTAAACAACACACTCAGTCTACCAGCTGTATTAAAACAACACACTCAGTCTACCAGCTGTATTTAAACAACACACTCAGCCTACCAGCTGTATTTAAACAACACACTCAGCCTACCAGCTGTATTAAAACAACACACTCAGTCTACCAGCTGTATTAAAACAACACACTCAGTCTACCAGCTGTATTTAAACAACACACTCAGCCTACCAGCTGTATTTAAACAACAACACTCAGTCTACCAGCTGTATTAAAACAACACACTCAGTCTACCAGCTGTATTAAAACAACACTCAGCCTACCAGCTGTATTTAAACAACAACACTCAGTCTACCAGCTGTATTAAAACAACACACTCAGTCTACCAGCTGTATTAAAACAACACACTCAGTCTACCAGCTGTATTAAAACAACACACTCAGTCTACCAGCTGTATTAAAACAACACACTCAGTCTACCAGCTGTATTAAAACAACACACTCAGCCTACCAGCTGTATTAAAACAACACACTCAGTCTACCAGCTGTATTTAAACAACACACTCAGTCTACCAGCTGTATTAAAACAACACACTCAGTCTACCAGCTGTATTAAAACAACACACTCAGTCTACCCTACCAGCTGTATTTAAACAACACACTCAGCCTACCAGCTGTATTTAAACAACACACTCAGCCTACCAGCTGTATTAAAACAACACACTCAGTCTACCAGCTGTATTAAAACAACACACTCAGTCTACCAGCTGTATTTAAACAACACACTCAGCCTACCCTACCAGCTGTATTTAAACAACACACTCAGCCTACCCTACCAGCTGTATTTAAACAACACACTCAGCCTACCCTACCAGCTGTATTTAAACAACACACTCAGCCTACCCTACCAGCTGTAGTTGAACACCAAAGTAAGATGGAATATATAAATATTTTTGTTTCGTATGACACTGCCAGACCCTCGTCTTCAGTGATTGATCACTTGACAGCTATCATTGGTGTCTATGGCTATTCAGCTGTGTGGTCATTCTAGCTGCGAGGTCAGTTCTATTCCTGAAGTGCACCCCAGTTTCCCTGGGATTGCACAAACACGTGACCACCCAGTTCACAGATCCTGTAGTAGACTACTAGTGAGACTGACCAGTTCACAGATCCTGTGTGTAGACTACTGGTGTGACTGGCCTTACATCAGTATGACTCTTCTTCATCAGCTTACATCAGTATGACTCTTCTTCATTAGCTTACATCAGTATGACTCTTCTTCATCAGCTTACATCAGTATGACTCTTCTTCATCATCTTACATCAGTATGACACTTCATCAGTTTACATCAGTATGACTCTTCATCTGTTTACATCAGTATGATTGACACTTCTTCATCAGTTTATATCAGTATGACACTTCATCATACATTTCACACTATCTCTATATTCTGTTTCCTAGTCTCACACTATCTCACAAACTATCTCTATATTCTGTTTCCTAGTCTCACACTATCTCACAAACTATCTCTATTATTCTGTTTCCTAGTCTCACACTATCTCTATTCCGTTTCCTAGTCTCCCACCATCCCACAAACGATCTCTCAATAAGTCTTATCGCCCCCTACAGGCTAGACTCTGCATGGCGAGAGTGTGGCAGCAGTGGGAGTGAGCAGCAGAGACCAGCAGCAGCGTTAGCAGCAGCAGCAGCAGCCTCCCTTCCGTCGGCCCCCAGGCAGCAGGAGCATCATGGCCTCCCGTCAGAGGAACTCTGTGCGGATCCTGTCCAGCCGGGAGCGCGGCTCCCAGACCTTCGGCTCGCAGTGCCTCCTGCAGCAGCTGGTGGAGGAGAAGGTCCGCTGGATGAAGTGGCAGAGTCAGGTAAGGCTGAGAGACGATGGGACATTTGGAAGAATCAATAAATCTGAAGAAATGATCGATATATATATTGATTTTTGAATTAATATTTAGCAAAAAAATATATATATTTAACGTTAGTTTGTGTGTGTGTGTTACACATGCACTCACGACTCACTGTAGTTTTTGCGATGCTGTAGTTGGCCCACGACACACACACACATGAACTAACGTTAAATAATGTATTTTTTCTTTAAAAAAAATTTCAATTATTTCTTTTTACACAAATGCAATATAAACTATAAGTGACGTCAGGTAACTGGTACTGTGTTTCCCTCTGGGTGGGCGGCGTGTGACACTGTGACAGGGATGTCAACATAGTTACTGTGAGGAAATGTCATGGTTTTCACCATTATCCCTTTAATCGCCAAGGACGACTTTAGACGTCATTGCTCGCCATGCTTAATCTGCCAATGACGTCGTACAGCGTCTTTGAGATCAATATTTCAAAAATCTGTCATGGCAATCATATTTCACCCACGGAGACTTGAGACTTGCTGTTGATCTCCTCTCAACTCTCCAACGGTTCAAGATCTGCGAATCGCCAAAACCGGAAGTGATCGGCCGGAAGTGGTGCTCACCCATATTTCGTCCGGCCACTGGCTATCGCTCGCGGGACTCCAGCTCGATACACTGGATAGCGATCTGTTGCCAATAACTCGATAAACATGATTTGGACGTATATAGTATTATACAACCTGGAAATGGATTGCATATATCAACATCCCATAATAGCGATCTTTCTGCTCCACGCTGATCACCCAACGGTCAGAGGAAGCTGCGGTGAGTTTCAGCGTGTTTGATTATTATTTTCGATACAAACGGCTCTGATCAATACATGACCCATACTACATAAATGATTTAACGTGGGCCACGGACTTATAACCCCCCCCCCCCCCCCCCCCCCTCCGGTCACCAGCAGATGATGAGGCATGACGTTTAGGACCTTGTACAATTGAAATTTTCAATCTGTATCAAACTACATTTGATGATCTAATATATGTATTTATGGCTATAACTCACGTTCTGCAGAATGCTGCAGAAAACGATAAAAACATATTTATACTTTAGACCGTATTTTAGTATGAATACCGTAATTCCTCTAATAGTAACCGGTATTCAATTAAAAACCGGGTCTCTATTAATGACCGGGTGCGCTGTTGAGCTAAGCAATTATAAGCCGGCCTCCTAATACAAGCCGGGTTTCATGTATATTAGAGGAATTACGGTATTTCCCTCAACGGATTTACCATAGGCAATATATTTTGTTATTGTTGTTATATGCTGGCCTGGCTGTGCAGTAAATACCATATAATGGTATGGTGTTGATGTTTACCAAGAGAGTAAGCCTACCTCAGAATTGTATAAAACGAAGTTATTATTATTATTATTATTATTATTATTATTATTATTATTATTATTATTATTATTATTATTATTATTATTATTATTATTATTATTATTATTATACCAGTATTGTGATTGCACTATTTTACTTTATTTTAACTTTTTTTGACCACCTGTAATTGCACTGTTTACTACCGTATTTCATACATTACCGTACTTTTCGCACTATAAGCCGCACCTGACTATAAGCCGCAGCAGCTAAATTGAATGATGTGTACATATATAAGCCGCACTGGACTATAAGCCGCAGGTGTTTTAATGTTTAATTACCATATGCAATTAGCATTGGGACACAATACTGTCGGACAAATAACAAGAATTAACTCATTTACAAGTTGTATTAAGTTTAGCAAATAAGGGAACAGATAAATAACATTTCAATGCAGTCAAAAAAGCTATATTTAGATTTTTACATTTTCGGGTTTGGTCACGTCGAGTCACATATAAGCCGCACCGTTATATAAGCCGCAGGGTCGAAAAATGGGGGAAAAAGCCGCGGCTTATAGTCCGAAAAGTACGGTACTTGGTTTCAATAAATGAACCCAGTACATTTTACTGGGTTCAAACTGACACAAAATGTTGATTTATTCATTATAATCTGTTTGAAAATTAGAAATATAGGCCTCTCTCTTATACATGCCTCCTCCTAATACAAGCCTGGTATCCGCTACAGTTGAAACAAATACAAGCCGGGGTTACTATTAGAGGAATTACGGTATGTGAATGAAAAAGTAGAACGTTGCTACATCCTAAACGATAGATACTTCACATTGAATGGGCCATAGTAATGTCAATTTAGCAATACAATTAAAAAAGTTATAGCCCTGCAAAGAAGCGGAACATCTCCATAGACAAATAGAGCTGGCAGAGGATGGTATAAGGATGGATATAAGCGTGGCAGAGAAAGGGTTATTTTACTTTTGTTTAAAGATTATATATATACAGTGTGTATATATATATATTAGGGCTGACCCCTATTAGTCGATTAGTTGACTACTCGGTCGAAAGGAGCCGTAGTCGACTGCCAACCTCTTAGTCGAATACAAAAAAATAATAATAATTTAATTTTAAAAACTTTTTATCGTTCTTTCCAAAAGAAAAGAGGCCTTGAAGCGTGGCTAACGCTAATGGCACGCATACCAGAGGCTAACTGCCTACGAAAACAGGCACAGAGGCACTGAAAGAGGATTTCACCCATCTAATGAACACACTAGACTAGACAAATATCGACGTATTCGTCACATGGGTGCGCGTACCGCACCGTAAATTTGCGGGACGAATACACGTACCGTTACACCCCTATTTAATACTGAACCCTTTGTTGTAGTCTAATACATCACTCCTGGGTTTACTTTAGTACTGAACCCTTTGCTGTAGCCTAATACATCACTCCTGGGTTTACTTTAATATTGTGTGGAACCCTTTGCTGTAGTGTAATACATAACTCCTGTGGTGTGTATTACAACACTAAGAATAAGGAATACTAAGTTCAGTTAACATTAGTAATTCATACCCGCTGCATTTAAATCCAAAACCGAGCAGGACCTTTCAGTTTGTGCAGGCAAGGAGGAGTGCAGCTGCGTCAGTCAGGCTACTGGTAACTAGAGCCCGACCGATATATATATTAATCGGCTGTGATATGAACCGAACCGTGATTTTTGTCAACTGTTCCACCCCTAGTGTGCAGGGAAATTTCCTCGTCATGAGTCACTGTGTGTATGTATGTGTGTGTGTGTGTGTGTGACGTTGTGGTGGTTTGTCTGTGTGTGTTTGGTGGGTTGTTTGTTTGTGCGTTGCCACTTACCTGAAGCC
>NC_140182.1:22993887-23150513 GCF_963971535.1 Notolepis coatsorum
TACATGTTCTCAGGGGCACACAATAATATTACCTTGACAATATCTTAGGATAGAGATTGCAATTTTACATCTACGTCAATCCATTGAGCTGTAATTAGCACAAAGACTCTGTGTCCTCTGATGACGTCAGGTCAAACTAAATGAATGTGTGCAAAACGGGTTAGAGATTTATGTAAACCAGCTAAAATAAACCAGCATTGTTTTTCGGTTTGGCCATTTCTCCTGTATCTCGGTCTCATTCATGATGGTTAACGAGTGCCTTCACTTGAACTGGTGATTCGCGTCACGAATGTTCCCTATTCAGAATAGAAATGATAGAGAAACGATGGGAGGCTAGATAATGTGTAGGAAATATTGGCGGGTAGAAAATGCTCCACCATCCAACTCTACCAATATTTAGGCAAAAGGCGAGCTGTAAAAAGTGAGGAGGGTGACTACCGTGTTGGTCTGAATTGATCATGACCCTGATTATAAGACCTCCTTTTCAAGACTCACTTTTGGAAAAACACATTGAACAAGACAATAGGCTGTTGTTTTTAACACATTGAACAAGACAATATTCGGTTGTTTTTAACACATTGAATAAAACAATATTCTGTTTTTAACATTGAACAAGATAATAGGCTGTTTATTTTTAACACATTGAACAAGACAATAGGCTGTTTATTTTTAACACATTGAACAAGACAATCAATAGGCTGTTTATTTTTAACACATTGAATTAAACAATAGGCTGTTGTTTTTAACACTGAATTAAACAATAAGCTGTTTTTTTAACACATTAAATTAAACAATAGGCTGTTGTTTATAACATTTTGGTTAACGTCTTTCCTCTTGACTGTTTTCATTTCCACAAGAGGGTCTTTTCACGCTCGTCATCTTTTAACATTACACTCTAACATCACATTTCTTGGCTCAACAGTTTGATGACTCGGGTCGGTTGATCACCACGATGTCAAATTGGCATCGTAACTCCTGTTACATATCATCTTGTGATTGTTGTTGTCGTCGTCTGTGTTATCAATTGGATGCAGTCGGGAGTATCGGATGTAGTAAATTATAACACTACCTTATGCATACTGCACCTTATGTGATACTGTGAATACTGTATATTTCAGTTAGTTAGATAGTAAATTATATTGACTTATTTGTTTACACTGCTTGTGTTGTTTTTACTACCTGTACCCCCCCCCCCCATCCCCCCTGCTGCTATGATGCCTGAATTTCCCCAAGGGGATCAATAAAGGAATATCTTATCAATATTTTTATGTTTTATGATCTATTGAGCCCAGTCTTTTGTCTGTGTGTCTGACAGAAGGTGGAGCTACCGGACAGCCCTCGATCCACGTTCCTGCTGGCCTTCAGCCCAGACCGGTAAGGAACTCCGCTGACCCCTTGGCAGCCTCCGTGAACACACTCGAGCCCTGGTCTAAATTTGGGTTATCGCTGTCTGCCGTGGAAACCTCAGGGTTTTTACTGCAATTGTGATTCTTAAGGCAGCTTTTATAACATACGGTATTTGATATTTTGCGATATCACAAATTCTGCTATGATACAATATTCATTAATTCTTTTTTTTATCTACCTTTTCTATTTTTTTCCCCCATCCCAATTTCGTATTATCCAATTCTACCCTCCCCTGTCTCGAACGTTGTTAGACCATGCCTCCCACTGGTCGGCTGCAATGTGGACGACGCCTTGCATCACGTGTCCCCTCCGGTACTCGAGGAGGCAGCCGTCGCATCTTTTCACCTGCACAGCGCGATCTCTCAGCAGCGAGGAGTAACGCGTGGGAGGCTCATGCTGCCCCCCGGTTGCTTCCTGATTCTGCTGTACAGGCGCACCAACCGACCTGTAGGAGTCGCTGTCCACTAGGGCTGTCTTAAATACTTCGAAGCTTCGTTCGATGGGCATGGGATTCGAATATGAAAAGAAAATTCGATTATAAAAAAATATATATATATATGAAATATATATATATACATTTTAATTTTTTTTGTGCAAAATCAACTCTGCCTCTCTTTGTTAATTACAACAAGCAATGCTGTTTGTTATTTAAGATGAGGTCGGACTCGGCACTGACAGATTTGTGTGCATTGTGCTGCTTTTATAAAGCCTCAAATGACAGCTTACAATATTTCATGAAAGCAAAGTGTTTAGTTTGTCTAAGATTTAAAAAGGTTTAAACTTTACAGCACTGACAAAGTTCTGTACAAGTCCCACAACATTTATATATATATAAAAAAAAGAGTAAAAAGTAAAAAAAAAACACTATTAAAAAAAATATATATATATATGTTTTTACTTTTTTCCGAAGCTTCGAATTAAAATCGAATCTCGGCCCCGAAGCTTCGAATTCCAAAAAAATAAATCGAAGGTCAGCCCTACTGTCCACAACGTCCGATCCCCACCCACTGGCTTTCCCACCCCCTAATACTACCAATTGTATTAGTATGAACGACCAGCCAAGCCGGAAGCAACGCAGAGAGCTGCGTTAGTGGCGAGCGCCTTGCCCACTGCGCCACTTAGCCGCCCATTCATTTATTCATTCATTCATTCATTCATTCAATCTTTATTTCAATTCAACTATTCATTGAGGGCAAGCCTTCATTTTCAATGGCGTTGAGCAAACATACATAATAAATACATGATAAATACATGATGCATACATGATACATACATGATAGATACATGATAAATACGTAATAAATACATGATCCATACATGATGCATACATGATGCATACATGATGCATACATGATACATACATGATAAATACATGATACATGATAAATACATGATGCATACGTAATAAATACATGATACATACATGATAAATACATGATACATACGTAATAAATACATGATACATACGTAATAAATACATGATACATACCATACAACAGAGTATATACAATCAATTAAAACAACTGCAGGTTATGGTGGTATGGCTGGTAATTAAGGATTTAAACTAAAGGACCAAAGGAGACCATTATTGTGTTGTGTTGTCCTGCACACAGTAGAAGTGAGAGGTGTTGTCCTACACACAGTAGAAGTGAGAGGTGTTGTCCTGCACACAGTAGAAGTGAGAGGTGTTGTCCTGCACACAGTAGAAGTGAGGGGTGTTGTCCTGCACACAGTAGAAGTGAGGGGTGTTGTCCTGCACACAGTAGAAGTGAGAGGTGTTGTCCTGCACACAGTAGAAGTGAGGGGTGTTGTCCTGCACACAGTAGAAGTGAGAGGTCTTGTCCTGCACACAGTAGAAGTGAGGGGTGTTGTCCTGCACACAGTAGAAGTGAGAGGTGTTGTCCTGCACACAGTAGAAGTGAGGGGTGTTGTCCTGCACACAGTAGAAGTGAGAGGTGTTGTCCTGCACACAGTAGAAGTGAGAGGTGTTGTCCTGCACACAGTAGAAGTGAGGGGTGTTGTCCTGCACACAGTAGAAGTGAGAGGTGTTGTCCTGCACACAGTAGAAGTGAGAGGTGTTGTCCTGCACACAGACCCTCATCACCACGGAGGCCACAGCTAAACAGTCCTGGTTACATTGGGTCCAAGACGATAAGCAATCTTATTAAGCAAGCATGATTATAAAGGCCCTCCCTTAGGCTGCGGTTACACCTTTCGTATCATTTCGTATTGTTTTCTTATACGTATCGCCGCGTATCGCCGCGACGTCATGCGCCTCGAGTCACACTTTCGTTTTTTTTCGTTTTTGTCAGCCGAGCACACTGATGTAGTACACTGCCAAAGCAGTAGGTGGCAGTAGGTGGCAAACATGAAGGCAATTTCAACCAATCAGAACGAATGTGCCAATACACTTCCTGGTGGAAGCTCCAGCAAAGAAAATGTCAATAAGGCAGGCGCCTATGCCGCGCCACCATCTTGCCACTCAATGCAGCAATAATTTTTCAGCAAAGCCTAATAAAAGTGCAATAAACAAAACGGATACATTCACTGTGTGTTCTGCCTGTCATTTGTTGATTAAACAAAACTAACATCAACACAAGTGACCACCAAGAGCGGATAGTTTAGTCTAAAAAACGATCGGTAGCATTGTTAGCTGCATGCTAACGTCAATGGAGTATGCCATTATAACAATATAGCATTGTGGCTAGAAGCTAACGTTAGCTCACGCTACTTAGCCAGCATCAAAACTGATGATATCGCGAGCTATCAGTAGTTAGATAACATTAGAGACAACGCTGTGTGTATTAAACAAAGGTGAATAGATGACTGGGCCATTTTGTTTAATGCTTGTTAAGTTGAAAGAGGAACTCTGAGCTAACAGGGTCTGAATCCTGATAGCTCACGTTAGCCAGCTGCTCATGCAATCGGTAATGCTAGCAGAATGAATGGATGTAAACTTTATTTAACATATTGCATATGGGTACAATACAATACGGCTCAATACAAACAATTGTTAAGGGAATGCAGACTGTTGTAGCTTGGACTGGGGTCCTTATAACAATAACTTGACAACACATGGTAGCTGAAGCTATTTGGGACACGGAGCTCTGCCTCTGTCCCAAACACACACACTGTTGTCACCGGAAGGGCACGCAGATGGTATCTACTGCGCATGGGCGTTTTCGCTGACTACACGCTGTTGTCGAAGCGTTTTTTTTGCGTATCTCCAAACGCAAACACAATTTTGCGTTTCAGCCGTATCCACAAAAAAACGCCAAAAAACGCATTTCTGTGTAGATAGGACATCAAACGTCGTCAAAAACGTATAAAAAAACGCCAGGAATACACTAGTCTAACCATAGCCTTAGTCGAGCGGCACGTACGCGGACCGGACTCAAAGCGGACTCCAAGTGCGAAGCTCCAATTTTCTAACAGCATGGACGTCCTCTCACTTGGTGTCACACAAAACGCTGCTTGGCGTTGACATCGACCTGCATTTAATGTGACACCGGAGACGGAGATAACCTGGTGCGAGACATGTAGGAAATTGGTACGCAGAGGTCCGTGGAGGTACGCTCGACTGAAAGCTCAAACGACTGCGGGCATGTCGCGCGGAGTCCGCAGGGCCTTAAATGTGCAGAAAAGCAGCTCTGCATCCGCTTGGCGCTCCAAGACATCACCATCACTTCCGTACCAACCGTGCCCTTATTGGATTATTTATGTTGACGAAACTGACAAGTTATATTCATCAAAGAAAGTTGATAAAAAAGAGACACATTTTATCAGATTAATCACTTTATTCAAATTGAGGATTTTTTTTAATTTATTTTTATGATTGTCATAAAATATGATGACAGACATTCGAAGCTTCATTCGAAAACTTTCCTCCCGCCCTCCTCCTTGCTCCATCCCTCCCTCCTCCATCCATCACCAGTCCCAGCCAAGTCCCTTCACGCTAGCAGTTAGAGGGAGGATGACAGAGTGCCATAGGGCTGCGAGAGCTGTGACTTATTTCAAACATTCTTGTTGTTACTGAGAACGTACTGCTGGAGAACATAATGCTGGAGAACATACTGCTGGAGAACATACTGACTGAACTGTTCTGGGGCACAGGTAGAACATACTGACTGAACTGTCCTGGAGCACAGGAAGAACATATTGACTGAACTGTCCTGGGGCACAGGAACCAATCAGCATGTGATCCAGTGAAGAAGAAGGTTATTTAGACAAATCAGCAGGTGATCCAGTGAAAAAGACAGGGGGTTACTTCCCACATGAATGTCTTGTGTCTCGCGGCTGAGATATTGCAACGGCCGGACGCCTGTATCAGTTCCGCAACCGTTCCTATTTCCGGGGTAGGCCTGATTGGCCCCGACATGCACGTGACCCGCCGCGGCCACGCCCCGCGGCAGCCCCAGGATGCGGCAACGAGGCTGCCGTGGTTCACCGCCGCCTTCAACGCCGCAGAGTTACCATACGCTATACAATATACTATGCAATGTACTAATATACAATACGGCTCACTTTTCCCACTTCAATGACAGAGCCGCTGTTTAATAATATTGTCGCGGCGGAGCTCCGTCGCGGCACCATTATGTAGCAGTAATCCCCCCTTTTTTACCATCGACAACTAGCTCAATTGGTAACGCTGCTTGGCTGTGGATCGTATGGTCCGTTTGTGACAAGTTCGATTCCCTTAAATTTTTTTTTAACGTGCATTCTTTTGATTGTTTTGAGGTGAAAAGTGATGCTGCATAAGGCGTCTGCACTTAGCACTGACTGAGAAAGTACATAATGCTTCTTACTGTTGCGCTCCAGAGACTGTTGCTGTACCATACAATATACTATGCAATGTACCAATATACAATACGCTATAGTGCAAAGCAGAAATGGGATGAGGTACAATTTACAGTAAGGTGTATGCGTTGCAGTGCAAATGCTTCTTACTGTTGCGCTCCAGAGACCTGCTTTGGTCCAACATTAAAATGTCAAAGTAGAACTATTATGTACTTTCTCAGTCAGTGCTAAGTGCAGACGCCTTATGCAGCATCACTTTTCACATCAAAACAATCAAAAGAATGCACGTAAAAAAAAAATAAAAAATTAAGGGAATCGAACTTGCGAACCATAGGATCCACAGCCAAGCAGCGTTACCAATTGAGCTAGTTGTCGATGGTAAAAAAGGGGGGTTTACTGCTACATAATGCTGCCGCGACGGAGCTCCGCCGCGACAATATTATTAAACAGCGGCTCTGTCATTGAAGTGGGAAAAGTGAGCCGTATTGTATATTAGTACATTGCATAGTATATTGTATAGCGTATGGTAACTCTGCGGCGTTGAAGGCGGAAAGCGGCGGTGAACCACGGCAGCCTCGTTGCCGCGTCCTGGGGCGGCCGCGGCGGGTCACGTGCCTGTCGGGGCCAATCAGGCCTACGCCTACAGTCAAAGATAATAAAAAAAAAAATTAAATGAATTTGTATTGATATTCTCATTTGGTTCATTACAATTTACTCAAGCCTAGTAACAGACACAGTATTTCTGACACTGGGAATACATTACCTGAGATCCATAGATGTCCCTAGAATCAGATACCAAGAACATGCAAATGGATAAAAAAAAAAAAAAAAAAAAGTCTGGGGCGCCCTCGTGGCGTATACCATAGTGCCTTGCGCACCTACGCGGCCGACCCGGGTTCGATCCCAGCTCCCGTCGCTATTTGTCGCATGTCCTCCCCACCTCTCCTCCCGTTCGCCCTCGCCTCTGTCGGTCCTGCGTGGCCAATAAAAGCTGTAAAAATGCTAAAAAAAAAAAATCTGTAAATGTGTATTCTACGTTCGTATGGAATGAATGAGATTTAAAAAAAAAAAATGTAAATAAAAAATTGAAAATTTCTCTTTTTATTTATTTGTATTATTATACATTTTTAGTTAATTTTCTTAACGCGATAATTTGCTGTGTAATTAATTCATCTAATTAACGCGATAAACTGACAGCCCTACTCATAACACCTAATAAAACAACAGAGCAGTGCATCGCTCATAACACCTAATAGAACAACAGAGCAGTGCATCGCTCATAACACCTAATAGAACAACAGAGCAGTGCATCGCTCATAACACCTAATAGAACAACAGAGCAGTGCATCACTCTTAATACTTTGAGTTTCTTTACAAAGTTCTAAAGTACAGGAACCCTATGCAGTATGCCGGGACAGAGGTTTCTCCTGCGATGGCACAATGCTAAAACACACTTCTGGTTGCAAAGGGACTGTCAGAAAAGTGCACACCATCCTAATGACCTAGTCCTAGAGCAGTGGTTCCCAAAGTTGGGGTCGCGACCCAAAGGAGGGTCGCGAGCCGCCGCGGGTGGGTCGCCAGATGATTTAAAAATTAAAATTAAATAAAAACTTTTTTTTTTGTTTTTTTTGGTCACTGAACTTAGAAGCAGGCCATGACAGTGTTTCTAGTTGCAGCAGCGCAATAGTTAGATAACCTAGGTGGGGAACAACCAGGAGATCACTGCAACTCACACAAGTTGGAGAACTATCTCTCTCTCTCTCGCTCTCTCGCTCTGGCTCTCTCACACACACACACACACACACACACACACACACACACACACACACACACACACACACACACACACACACACACACACACAAAAGGAGCCGCATGTGATTGGTGGAGGCGGGACCCTTACAAAAAACTGTTGTTGCTAATCATTGACACATGCTAGCCTGTAATAATCCCCCCCAGAAAAATCTACTTTTCATTTGATATATTGCAAATATATGCCATCACACACACTGGGATTTAAAGGTTAGAATTATCAAATTAATATGTGGTGTTATGATCATGGCTGAAGTTGAATAAAAGATTGTATTATTTTCAATCTGACATTACAAAAAAACTGAAAATCCATCTAAATCAGTGTTGTTGCTAATCATACATATGCTAGCCTGTTTTTTAACAATAATTTGTGATGCCATCACAAACACTGGCATTTAAAGGGTACAAATAAAAAAAATCCTGCACCAGAATGCAGGAAATGAAGTCTTTGTAACAAGAAATGTCCTGGTGGGGGACCCCCTGCTTAAAAAGTGGCCTGACTGGGGCTATATTTTGCACTATATTTCCTGGCCTGAATGATTTCTCCAGTCCGGCCCTGGTTAAAAGCCTCCAATGCTTATTAGTGTGTGTGCGTTTGAACGTGTGCATGTTTCAACCATACATTTCCATTTATTATTATTTTTTTTATCTCTTATAATAGTGGGGGTCGCGGCTCTCTGACCCCATTATTTTTGGGTCGTGGCCTGAAAAGTTTGGGAACCCCTGACCTAGAGGATAAATTGTATTGCCTGTGTTTGAAGATCAGACCATTTGATGGTGACATAATTCCTCCCGTGCCATAGTGTGGTCTCCAGTAGTGGGGCCGCCCTTTTTTTTTGTTCACGTCTGGATCGAGGAGCGGGTCTTTTCAATGAGCAGAATAGACTGTTGCTAAAATGTGTAAGAATTGAGATCACGATTCTCTCACACGATTCTTATTTTTTCAATAAAATCATTTATTGCACTCTTTCTTACTTTTGGGGCCACTGGGATCCGTCTAATCTCACTCTATAAGGCCAGCTTATAACAACCTTTCATTGTGCGTGAGGCTGTTTGTAGAGCTAAATCTATACTTTATATTATTGCTATCTGTCCATTGTCAATTGACACTATAAACCGTCCCTTCAATATGCCTTAAATAAAGACATTTTTCATCAATATGTTCCCATTTTATAGCGTCGTGAATATGAACGTTGTTATATCGGAATGGTCTGGGGTATTTCCTGGAAGGCGAGATACAGGGCGCTAAGCTAATAACGTTAAATCGAAGGGCGTTTCGGCTATACACAAGCTAGAGCTAAAAATCTAAAGGCATATTATCGGTATCATGGTCCACCATGAATATATGAAAGGGGGGGGGGGGGACGTCGTTTCTGATTATTGATTACCAATAACGGCATTAGCCTCATTCGCTGGTTGGCTATCAAAGCAAGGCCTGATCAGCATGAAATTTACGTGAAAAAGCTCTTACCATGGGCCGGTTGGATCCCAAAAAGGATTTCCCAGTTATCGATCGCCATCTGGTAGATGGCGATGCTATATTCCTTTACTGCATACTGAATTCAGCGTCCCAAAAAGTATTCCAGGCTACAGGCATAGCTTCAGGCTAACAGGAAAATTCACTGCAGGATGAAAAAAAACTTCATCCGTTCTGCCACAGGGAACACTGCATTATCGAGACAGCGCCCCTACCAGGATCTGGCCGGTAATGCACTTTTCCGAATCCCAAGAGTAGGGTAAATCTGCAGTGCCGCTCTGTGACATTGAGTAGGATATTAAAATGGAATAAAAGCAAATACGAGTTTACCACGTATATATACGTGGTTGGCCCTTTAACAGTTTGAGTGCCAGCCATTAACATGGGAAACATGGTTAAATGCCAGGACCCACTTCAATGATAGCGTTGTGATCGCATAATCTCTGTCTTAAATGATGGCTATGTGTCTAATCTACCTGTCGCTTATCAATGACTTGTTTGCAGTCAACATTTTCGAAACAGATTGTTTTTTAATCGGTTAATTTTCGTTTTTATAGCATTTTGAAAAGCCCTCGTTTTTCAGCAAAATATATAGATTCCGTGATAAAAGGCATTTACTGGAATATTCTAGCATACACAAAAACGCTGAAATTTTTCGGCCTATTTATGAATCGTTTTCAAATAAACGCTAGATTATCGATAGTATATGTGTACTTATGCACGCTATAGAGGCGGGCTGAAAAATCGAATTCAAACGTATTCAAAACGTATTCAAAACGAAAACAAAAATAGTCTGTGTAACCATGGCCTAAGACTGGTAAAATAGATTCCTTACCTGAGATCAGATGTTATCCAAAAAGATTATTCCAATACCTGATCGCCATTCCAAATATCGATCACGCTTATTGATTAGTGTTGGGTCCTGTAAATACATAATCCACACGTTTTCCGGGCCAGCGAGCACAATCGATTCTTCAGTTGGCTTGAGGGAAAGTAAAATGAACAAACTGGCCACCCCCCCTGCATCAGTGTAAAGTAATGGGGTGCAGTTACACAGGGAGAGACGATAGGGGGCGGTATCTTCCCAATTGAGCTCAGAGAGACTCTGCAGCACTAACCCGAGGCTCGATAGATAAAATATGAATTCAAATCGCCAATAAATAAAAGAAAAACGCCAAACAAACGCTATATAGTGTCGGGGGCACTCAACGGTCGGCATGAACTAACGCCCAAACACGTATATCAGGGTTTCCGTTTTTACAGTTTTTTTACCGGGAAAATCTGTTGAAGTCCGACATATTTAAATCTCTCCGGTCATAATGTCCTGTGAAAATAATTCCCTCTAAGCACAACGGTCTTCATTAGATAAACCAATAGATACAAACATTGTGTATGACAAAATAAATATGGGCTGTTTTAAATTGTGTGAATAGTTGTTGTGAGTACTCGCACTATGTTTCAATATAATCCGTTTTACCATTAATTCATTATAAACACAGACGTAAGGTGTCCACCGCGCTCAGAACGTCAAATTCTATCAACACTTTTTTTAGCTCCGGCCAAAATGCGTGGTGACGTGTTGACCTATTTCGGAGGGGGATCCCAATGATATATCAATAAAAACGTACTGTCAGTTGGGCGGCTACGTGGCGTAGTGGGCAAGGCGCTCGCCACGGAATGCTGGAGACGCTGGGCTCGTCAGTTCGAGCCCAGCGCTCCACATTTGCTTTCAGTTTAGCTGGTCGTCCGTACTAATACACATTGGCCGTATTAGGGGGTGGGAAACTGATGGGTGGGGATCGGGCGTTGTGAACAGCGACTCCTACAGGTCGGTTGGTGCGCCTGCGCAGTAGAATCAGGAAGTGTCGGGGGCAGCGTGAGCCTCCCACACGTTACTCCTCGCCACTGAGAGATCGAGCTGCGCAGGTGAAAAGATGCGACTGCTGTTACCTCAAGTACCGGAGGGGACTTGTGCTATGTATGACGTAGTCCACATTGCAGCCGGCTTGTGGGAGGCAAGAAACAGCGTCCGTGACAGGGGAGGGTTGAATTGGATGATACGAAATTGGGATGGGAGAAAATATAGAAAATGGGAGAAAAAGTGGATCCAAAAAAAAACGTACTGTCAGTTAATGTCCAAGGGATATGTTCATGCGCACAGCAAGTATCACCAGTTCCTGGCATTTTTAACCAGTGGAGAAAGGTAAGAGAGATTTCCCTATCGTTTTTCTTATATGAATTATTCAACCTACGTTAATAAATAGGGATGCACAGAATATTCGGCCACCGAAAATTATCGGCCGAAAATGGTTAAAAAGGCACTTTTGGCTTTCGGCCGAAAGGGTTTTAGCACCGAAAAAATATCACAGAATGTCAAAGAACAGGGACGTTCGTAACCTAACGTGTTGTTGTGATGACATAATCAAAACGCGGCTTCAGTCATTACATGCGCAACGTGAGCTCTTCAGTCCTGCGTTCTGCAGCCTGTGATAACTCCTCTTGGGACTCGGGAGTCGCGCTGTTTCTATGTAAACTCTGTGCGCAACACGTCCAATAAATGCGTCTTTAACATGCTTTATATCCTCACCTTTACTATATGCCCGTCGCGGTTAAAAACCTTTTTAATTAATTTTAGCGTTAAGCTAACTAACAAGGCTTCTGGTCCTCTTTCACTCGTCTCTCTTAAAGCTACGTCATCCCCCGCTAATAGTCACAGGAGATGTAGTAAATACAACAGTCCTTCCATGTAGGCTAGAACGCCGTGAATTATGACAGTAGTTCAAGTTTCTTTATTAGTTGTCATACAAAAATACAGAGTACTTTTATATAAAATGCTTACTGTAGCCACTACAGTAACATCATTAAGTCTGCTATAAGCTGTTCTCCCTCATGTGTGCAGATCTTTATGCAGTTTTAAAGCACATTGGCTTTGTTCTGAATGCACTTTGTTGTAGTTATCCTACAGAGAAAAGAAAATGCACTTGACTTTAATGCACATTTTGTTGTATGTGTCGTATATTATCAATATCTAAGGTGATTTACAGTACATACAGTACAATGAGGTTGCTTATCTGGAAAGGAAGAAGGTCATAATGATAGAATGGTCTTCTCTACTGATAGAGAAATAACTGTGCAGCCCAGACAAAAGGAACTATAGTTCAACTCAATTCTGATTTATTTTGCCAAAGGGCTCAGAGTGAATTCAGAAGGTTGTTTTACATATAGGGATCATTTCATATTACATCAAAACATGTTTGTACAAAGGCTTAATAAGGTTTGCACATCAAACCCAGTCTGTACATAAAACAGTAGTCATGTTAACATCAATGAAATAGAGAGTACCTTTTGCCATCACATAGTTAAACCTGGTCCAAACTACATTTACTATATCACACAAAACAGTGATTCCATACAGTTTACTTACGTCATGGCAATAGCAGCACAGTCTGTGGGTGGGTGGTCATGAGAGACACAGAAACTAGGGATGCCCCGATCGATCGGCCACCGATCGTTATCGGCCGATAATCAGTATAAATATGCGATCTGTGAATTCCGATAATGAGTCATATTCTCCGAAAGCGGAGATCTCACTCGCTGTCTGTCTCAGACACACAGGACCTGCAAACTGCCGCTGCTCCCTTGCCCCGCCCGCACCCGTGTACAGTTTGTAAACACAGAGGACTGAGAGGCAGCTCCTCTGCTCGAGTCTATAGTGCATTCGACCTGAGCTA
This sequence comes from Notolepis coatsorum, assembly GCF_963971535.1. NCBI lineage: Eukaryota > Metazoa > Chordata > Actinopteri > Aulopiformes > Paralepididae > Notolepis > Notolepis coatsorum. The sequence continues at coordinate 23,007,112 of NC_140182.1, forward strand.
ACGTTAGCTACCTAGCTATCGTTACTGTTTAAACAAAATTACCCAGTCAACTATAAACTTTTAGTAGGCATTGTCTAACGGTATTTAGCCGGCTAGCTACTGATAGCTCCTGATATCAACAAATGCTCCAGCAAGTCTATTGGTCCATGTTGATACCTCCGTTAGCTTACGTTAGCTTGCGTTAGCTGATGTTAGTTCACTGTTCAAAACGAAATGTCCCATTGAACTAAAAAGTTCTGTCTTAACGTCATCTAGCCGGCTAGCAGTAGCTACAGATAGCTCTTGATATCAATGTCTTATAACATTGATTCAATGCGTATTCGAGCTGAGGGCTTGCTGAATGTGATATGACCAAAGCACAGTAACGTTACCAATAGGGTCCAGCTGCAGCACAGGAGAGTCCTTTTTGGAGCTGGAGGCTACTAGAGTACACACAGACAGTGGAGCTGTTTGCAGATAGCGAGCATTTTGACTTGTTGCATGGTGGCGATGTCTCGCAGATAATACAAGTACAAGTCTAATTATATAATATATATATTTTATTAAAAAAAATTATATACGTTTTTTTTAAATTTCTTTTTAATCAAAAACAATCGGTATCGGATCGGTATTGGCCGATATGGCTTACGACGATCGGTGATCGGTATCTGTGGCAAAAAAACATTATCGGGGCATCCCTAACAGAAACCCCCTGGTGGTTTCTGGCCTGTCTCTCTAACACCGCGCTCTGTTATATATCCTGATATCCACCAATAATAGCAATCTAGTAGTAAGTTTTGGTCCAATCAGGTTTGTCTTCTGGGAGGGCGGTCCACCCCCCCCCCCCCCCTGTCTTCTTCTTCGTCGTGTGTTCTTCCAGTATATCAACAGCGGGGGTCTTCATGTGACTTTTTTTTATGACAGTTTTAACACTAACCTTTTCTAATCTGTACCTTAAATGTAAAAAGTTACATATTTATTCAGCATTAACCCAATGTGGAGTTTGTCTATATTTTAATACCAGATTCCCTATATAAAGTATACTGAATTAATAGTTCTAATGATTTAGGTTCTAGTGCTTTACAACCAGAGTGAAATAGCATTATTACTTAAATAACCAGTTTGACATTCTAAATGATATTCAAATATATTTGATCTAATATGGTTTAATTAATATGACCTTGTTTATGAATTAGTTTCCATGAACCTTTAGAAAATCTCAAAAGCAGTTTAGGTCTGTAATCAGACCTCTGTTTCTCTGCCTGTCACTGCTCAGCTGTCTGTTGCTGAACCCTGCTCTCAGCTGGGTGTGACTAAATTTACATACAGTACTTAGTCACACGAGTGGGGGTTGCGTGGCTGTTTTCCTTCTGTTCTAAACAGTTGAGTACATCTGTGTGTGTGAGGGTTTGTTGACTATTCCTGTAACACCAATATCACCTTTTGCTGAGCACTGAAAGTCCATTCTGCTGTTGAAAGGGTACACCTGGCTTTTGCATTATGGTTCTCTAATTATTCACACATATTAGTTATGAAATACACAGTCAGAGATACCAGATATGCAAAGAGAAAATGTTTAAATTGTACAATCTTTCAGCAGTCAGTCTGGAATTAATGTATGCATTCAAAAGTGCTGAATAAATGTTTTATGGACCCATAATAGTGATTATTAATATTATTTAAGTTAAGTTTTGCCATAATCATGTCTTTTGTCATAATCAGGTAGCTGAACAAAAAAAATACATTATATATATATATATTTCTATTAATCATTTTTGGGCATTCGGTTTTCGGCCAACTGTTTCCGATTTTCGGTATCGGTTTCGGCCAAGAATTTCCCATTCGGTGCATCCCTATTAATAAAACATACCTGGTGATCAACTACAGTTTGCTGTGAACATTATATGTGTAGTGTTCTTCTGATACAACGAAGCAATGTCGAGATTCATTTGGGGTTTGACGCTGCTGCAGCGCGACCTGTGGTTTGCTGATCAGAATGGTGGGCAGGAGCTGCAGCTGGATTAGCGTATCGCTGCGTTGGGAGGCAGAGATAGTCATTGGATTCGGCAAATCATGCAACGTTTAGATTTCAGGGAACCGCTCCGCGTCTAGTTTTTTACCAACGGATTTCCAGTTCCACGTTCGCGTTCTAATTCGCCACTGATGTTTCTGGTCATGTGACATGTGCGCCCAATCGCGTGACGCGCCCATTTCCGCCTCGAACAGCCTGCAAACTACCTAACGCCTAGTTTATCACTGGTTAAGCTTAGGCGACTCTTTCGAAGTTGGTTATGGTTAGAGTTTGGAATCAGGGCTGGTGTTCTATCGCCCTGCTCTAAGACAAACTCTAACCTTAACCAACTTCGAAAGAGGGCCTAAGCTTAACCAGTGATAGAAACAGGCGTCACACGATTGGTGCGACCAGAAACGTCAGTGGCCAATCAGATCGCAGAACGCGAACGCGGAACTGGAAATCCGTTGGTAAAAGTAATCGGGCACCCCCACAAGATAATGTTGCCGTCTCTCTCTCTAGTCAGTAATGCCAAATTTCTCAATTTTTCGCTTGATATAATTAATACAAATGTCCAATATAACGGAATTCGTTAGCTCATAAAAATGTGATTATAACAGACTGCTGTTTAATGTCGGGCCGACTGCCCACAGACATTCGCCTATTTGATTTCAAGTCAGCAGCAGCACGTGAGTCTATCGACGGGACTTATTTTATTTGGAGTATAGTATAGAGTGGAGTATGTATACGCAAAAGTAGCCTAGTTTTAAGTTAAAATATTATAAATCTACATGCCTTGAGGATGTCATTCTTTATATAGCCTGCCTATCAATTGTTTTTAAGCTCAATAAACTCTCTGGGAATTTCTCCCATTTGTCCGGGAGATTGAAATCTTGCAGGACACAGAGACCGGCACCAATATTTTCTAACGGAAACCCTGGTATATATACGTGGTTGGCCATGAATGTGTTAAACAGACAACATAACATATATCAAAGTGCTTGACTTAAACTTAAACATTACGAAAGTGCTTGACTTAAACTTAAAAGTCTCTTGTAACATACAAAATAACTCGAGTCAGAATCGTCATCATTTAAAAAAGTAAAAAAATAAATGAATTTCTTTTTTTTATAAAAGAAATCGTCATAATTTAGAAATGGGATTGCATAGGTCTATGAATCGAGATCGTGATTTATTTTTTATGAATTGCCCAGCCCTACTGTAAAGGGAATGTGATATCGCGTTGTGATTTCTACTGGAGAACCGTATACTGTTCTACTGTCTAGGGATGGGCATGAATCGATTACTCGATTACTCGTAGCTATGAGAAAAATATCGAGGGGGGGAATATCGAAATTATAAATTTTTATGGAAAAAAAAATATATATATATCTTTTCACATGTATGTGTAAGATTATAACGGTTTGTTGGTTTCCTTAAACATATATACCGTAATTCCTCTAATAGTAACCCCGGCTTTGTTTCAACTGTAGCGGATACCAGGCTTGTATTAGGAGGAGGCATGTATAAGAGAGAGCCCTATATTTCAAATTTTCAAACAGATCATAATGAATAAATCAACATTTTGTGTCAGTTTGAACCCAGTAAAATGTACTGGGTTAATTTATTGAAACCAAGTACTGTATGAAATGCGGTAGTAAACAGTGCAATTACAGGTGGTCAAAAAAAGTTAAATAAAGTAAAATAGTGCAATCACAATACTGGTATAATAATAATAATAATAATAATAATAATAATAATAATAATAATAATAATAATAATAATAATAATAATAATAATAATAATAATAATAATAATAATAATAATAATAATAACTTCGTTTTATACAATTCTGAGGTAGGCTTACTCTCTTGGTAAACATTAACACCATACCATTATATGGTATTTACTGCACAGCCAGGCCAGCATATAACAACAATAACAAAATATATTGCCTATGGTAAATCCGTTGAGGGAAATACCTTAATTCCTCTAATATACATGAAACCCGGCTTGTATTAGGAGGCCGGCTTATAATTGCTTAGCTCAACAGCGCACCCGGTCATTAATAGAGACCCGGTTTTTAATTGAATACCGGTTACTATTAGAGGAATTACGGTACGTGAATGAACAAAAATAAGTTAAATAAAAATATATATATATCTAATTCTAATCTAAAATTCTCCCTTTTTGAGTAATACGCGATCAATCGAGTATAGCATGCGATCAATCGATCTGGATTTTTCTTTAAAATGCCCATCCCTAGTCTGAACTAAGAAGGCTCTTCCTCCCTCCACAGGACCCTCATGGCTTCCACGCACGTCAACCACAACATTTACATCACGGAGGTGAAGACGGGGAAGTGCCTCCACTCCCTGGTGGGCCACCGCCGCACACCCTGGTGCGTGACCTTCCACCCGACCATCCCCGGCCTGCTGGCCTCAGGCTGCCTCGACGGAGAGGTCCGCATCTGGGACCTGCATGTGAGTTACACCTCCCTCCCCAATATACACACCACCACCACACACACATCACGTTGTCTTCACTCTGTCATAATTACAATAGGCCTACTCGTCAATCATCCATCCTAATCAGTCGTCAACACCACACAGATAATTAACTCATCAATCATCCATGATAATATGACATGTACTATTTGTTTGTGGATATCTTCATGATAATATGACATGTTATATTTGCCTGTTTGTGGATATCTTCATCATAATATGACATCTAATATTTGTTTGTGGATATCTTCATGATAATATGACATGTAATATTTGTTTGTGGCTATCTTCATGATAATATGACATGTAATATTTGCCTGTTTGTGGATATCTTCATGATAATATGTAGGGCTGTCTTAAATACTTCGAAGCTTCGTTCGATGGGCATGGGATTTGAATATGAAAATAAAATTCGATTATTAAAAAGATATATATGATTTTTGTTGTTGTTGTGCAAAATCAACTCTGCCTCTCTTTGTTAACTACAACAAGCAATGCTGTTTGTTATTTAAGATGAGGTCGGACTCGGCACTGACAGATTTGTGTTCATTGTGCTGCTTTTATAAAGCCTCAAATGAGGGCTTACAATATTTCATGAAAGCAAAGTGTTTTGTTTGTCTAAGATTTAAAAAGGTTTAAACTTTACAGCACTGACAAAGTTGAACAAAGTGCTGTACAAGTCCCACAACATAAAAATTAAATTATTTTATAATAATAATTATTTTTTTATCTCGAAACTTCGAATTAAAATCGAATCTCGGCCCGAAGCTTCGAATTCCAAAAAGAAAATCGAAGGTCAGCCCTAATAATGACATGTAATATTTGTTTGTGGATATCTTCATGATAATATGACATGTTATATTTGTTTGTGTATATCTTCATGATAATATGACATGTTATATTTGTTTGTGGATATGTTCATGATAATATGACATGTAATATTTTTTTGTGGATATCTTCATGATAATATGACATGTAATATTTTGTTTGTGGATATCTTCATGATAATATGACATGTGATATTTCTTTGCCTGTTTGTGGATATCTTCATGATAATATGACATGTACCGGTAATATTTGTTTGTGGATATCTTCATGTTAATATGACATGTAATATTTGTTTGTGGATATCTTCATGATAATGACATGTGATATTTATTTGTGGATGTCTTCATGATAATATGACATGTAATATTTATTTGTGGATATCTTCATGATAATATGACATGTTATATTTGTTTGTGGATATCTTATGATAATATGACATGTAATATTTGTTTGTGGATATCTTATGATAATATGACATGTAATATTTGTTTTTGGATATCTTATGATAATATGACATGTAATATTTGTTTGTGGATATCTTATGATAATATGACATGTAATATTAGCTTGTCTGTGGATATCTTCATGCTATGACATGTTTAACCTTTATTTACCCAGGGTAGGTTCGCTGAGCACAGATGCTCTTTTTCAGCTACACCCTGCTTCACATTCACACAGTTCCATTCATACCTGGGAGCTGCCCAGTACAACCACAGTCTGACACCATTGGCCACTGAGCAACTCCACTGGAGCAGTTGGGGGTTAAGTGCCTTGCTCAAGGGCACTTCAGCTGCAGATTTTTCCTGCCGGTCCCGGGGATCGAACCGGTGACCTTCCGTTCACAAACCTGCTTCTCTAACCATTAGGCCACCGCTGCCCCTAGGCCACATTATACCACATGTAATATTAGCTTGTTTGTGGATATCTTCATGATAATATGACATGTAATATTTGTTTGTGGATATCTTCATGATAATATGACATGTAATATTAGCTTGTTTGTGGATATCTTCATGATAATATGACATGTAATATTAGCTTGTTTGTGGATATCTTCATGATAATATGACATGTACTATTAGCTTGTTTGTGGATATCTTCATGACATGTAATATCTGCCTGTTTGTGGATATCGTCATGATAATATGACATGTACTATTTGCTTGTTTGTGGATATCTTCATGACATGTACCATAATATCTGCCTGTTTGTGGATATCTTCATGATAATATGACATGTAATATTTGCCTGTTTGTGGATATCTTCATGATAATATTCTTGTCCTCCTCTCCTCTCCCCACCTGCCTCCTCCCCTACTCCTCTCCTCTCCCCACCTGCCTCCTCCTCTCCCCACCTGCCTCTCCTCCTCTCCCCACCTGCCTCTCCTCTCTCCACCTACCTCTCTGCCTCTCCCCACCTGCCTCTCCTCCTCTCCTCCTCTCTCCTCTCCTCCTCTCCCCACCTGCCTCTCCTCCTCTCCTCTCATCACCTGCCTCTCCTCCTCTCCCCACCTGCCTCTCCTTCCCTCCTCTCCCCGCCTGCCTCTCCTCCTCCTCTCCTCCTCTCCCCACCTGCCTCTCCTCCTCTCACCACCAGGGGGGCAGCGAGAGCTGGTTCACAGAGAGCAATGTGGCCATCGCCTCACTGGCCTTCCACCCCACTGCTCAGCTGCTGCTCATTGCCACCAACAACGAGCTCCACTTCTGGGACTGGAGTCGACCAGAGCCTTTCGCCGTGGTCAAGACCGGCAGCGACACAGAGAGAGTCAGGTGGGGAGAGGAACACTTTAACCTTTAACCTCTAACCTCCACTGTGAGACTGACAGTCTGGTCTCTTTCTCAGAATACACTCATTAACCTTTTACCTTTAACCTTTAACCTCCACTATGACTGACAGTCTGGTCTCTGTCTCAGAATACACTCTCTTTAACCTTTAACCTCCACTATGAGTTAGGGCTGGGCGATTAATCGATTAATTCGATTAATTCGAATGAATGATTTAGGATGATTTTGAAAAAGTAAAATCGATTTAAATAAATTCTTTTTCAATAGTCACCTTTTATTTTTAAAAAAAAGTGATGTTTGGTGAAAGTTAGATTTGCAATTTATTAATCCCAATAGGGAAATTCATTCTTGTTTGATGATCAAGAGGCACCTTTTATTTGTTTTAAGTGAAGTTTGGTGAAAAAGCAAGTTATTGCACTATTAATCCCAATAGGGACATTCATCTTTGTTTGATCAAGAGTAACCTTTTATATATATATATATATATATATTAGGGATGTTCGATATTGGCTTTTTTACCTATACCGATATTGTCCAACTACTAATTTCCGATACCGATATCAACCGATACCGATATATGCAGGATTCCCCCCCCCCAAAAAACGGAATAATTTCAGGTAATTAACATTACCGTACATATCTCTTGTCGTGGAATTAACACAACATTATGCATACTTTTGACAATAAATAAAATAAGAATTAGTTCTTACTTGCTTGCCTGGGTAAATAAAGGTTAACACTTTCAGCGCCACGCCTGGTTTTCCGTTTTACCGCTTGAATGCCACCATCGGCGCCAATGTTAACGTTAATATCGCCTAATCTATGTTTTAAATTATGGCTATGTGTCTAATCTGCCCATCGCATTATCAAAGACTATTTTCCAGTCAGTGCTGTGAAGGCAGATTGTTTTTTTATCGCGTCGTTGCCGTTTCAGAGCAGTTAGAAAAGCCCCCGTTTTGATATAAAAAACAGCTCATTCTGGAGCATTCTATGAAAATCGTCTTTTAGTGGAATATTCCACAACGTTGATATTCGTCGGCCTTTTTATGAATCGTTTTCAAATAAACGCTAGATGATCAATATTATACGTGCACGCACGCACATTACGGCCGCGCACTGATAATCGCTCCGTTGATTTCCTCACGGACTTTTACAGTGAAACCGAAAGAAGACATTTCACAAAACAGCTTATAACTTCATCAAACTTACTCTGATTATCCTACCACTGATAACATAGAGTCCTTACCTGACATCAGATGGTATCCAACTGGTATATTCCAATTCCTGATCACCATTCGAAAAAATCGATACGTGTATGGATCCAACGCGATACAGTAGAACTCCATGATCCGCGGGGATCTGAGGCTCCAGAATGAACTCTAGTAACCCCGGCTGGATCAGTGAACTGGAAAATGTGGAGTACCGGATTTTTTCCCCCATTCATTTTCATTGAGTCCATTCCAAAATCACTTATGTCATCTGGGAGACGACAGGGGGCGCTTTTTTCCACAGTGATCGCCGGCGCCCCTCGGCTATACTCGGGTAGGCTCGGGTGATGCAATAATTTTTCAGATCGCAAAAAAAAAAAAATCCGAGAAATCTCGTGAGTGGCATGCAACCACCTATAAAAAAAACAGAGAAATCTCGTGAGTGGCACTCAAAGTGTTAAATAAATGTAAAAAAAAAAAATCTTTTTCTTTTTAACAGATACCGATATTTTCCGATATTACATTTTAATGCCTATCGGTAGGCCGATAATATCGGACATCCCTAATATATATATATTATTAAAAAAAATCAAGTGAAGATTGGTGAAAGTTAGGTTCGCACTTCAATCCCAATAGGGAAATTCATCTTGGTTTGATTATTTTTGTGTCAAATAAAAACAAAGGTTATTTGAATGATTTCCTTGGCGTTTCTAGTTTTCAAGAGAGAAAAAAATCATTAACCTTTAACCTCTACTATGAGTGACAGTCTGGTCTCTCGCCTTAACCTTTAACCTCCACTATGAGTCCAGCAGTCTGGTCTCTGTCTCAGAACACACTCTCCTTAACATTTAACCTTTAACCTCCACTATGAGTCCGACAGTCTGGTCTCTGTCTCAGAACACACTCTCCTTAACCTTTAACCTCCACTATGAGACTGACAGTCTGGTCTCTGTCTCAGGACACACTCTCCTTAACCTTTAACCTCCACTATGAGACTGACAGTCTGGTCTCTGTCTCAGGATACACTATCCTTTATGTGTCAGACTGTGTGGCCATACCCACCTAGCCAATATAAGGGACTCCGCATTTGATTTGGACTCTGCTTGTAAATGAAGTCCCATGTTAACCTCCTGACGGGCTCTGTTGTTGTGTTCCAGGTTGGTGAGGTTTGACCCCCTCGGTCACAACCTGCTGACGGCGATAGTGAACCCCTCTAATCAGCAGGTGAGCAGCATGTCCTTCAAGTCGCTGGTTCTCAAAGTGGGGGCCATGGCCCCCCTGTGTGCCGTGATAACTGTCCAGGGGGGGGGGGGGGCACTGCAATCGGCTCACTTCACATTCTAATGCTACGTCATTCATTTGACCACACGGCTTATAAAAACACAAAACCACATTATAAGCTGATTAAACATAGATGGTTCATCATTTTAAAATGGCATCAAATTGAATACGCTATAGGGAGGTGTAGCCTGACGTCGCTGGTTGTTCTACCCGTATAGGGATTCATCATTGGGAAAATGGATTATCGGCTATTGTAACAATTATGCCTCATGAACATTGACAAACTTTCCATTTTTGCACAAAATGTGTTCCCTTCTACCACTAACATTATTGTTTAAGCATTTTTGGTTGAAATAAAGGTAGTTATAAGGTTTTTAATTTGTCGTTAAAAAGAACTACACTTACCAGTACGGCAGTGCTGTCGCCTAATCCACGTCACGGCCAGCTAATACCAAGCTAGCTAGCTAACGTTAACGTACTAGACGTTAGCAATGTTGTGAACCATTTTAAATCGGGGCATGTAGAGGAGTTTCAGGAACGAGTAAAATTAGCAGGTCCTCTTCTCAGACCTGTGGTTACACTCTGGGGCAAAGCACTGCACGCACCATGCCGGCTAGCTAGCTACTAACGTTCGGTAAAAAACAATAACGTTATAAACTATACACAATATGTACAATGAAACAATGATTTAAATGAGTATTTACAGTGATTTAATATGCAGCGAAATAACGTTATACGATTTAAATTATAAATACAAATATTTAAAAAATGGTGGTTGGCTTTAGAGATACACTAGTGTTGGGTGAAACGGATACTAGCCACAGATTCAGGGTCAGTTATTTTCCCATTGTACGAATTGTTAAGCTTATGGAATGTAAGGGAAATCTGATCCTAGGTCTGCGACTAAAGCCAGGAATCTACACTATGGTGACATCAGTAAGCAGCGCCAAATGGCAGTGTAGTTTCCCAGTGAACGAAAACATAAACGTTGTTATTTTGCTACCTTTACGATTAATGCAAATATTTTCATGTTGAGCTCTAGATTGTGGATGAATACGCTAGTGTTGTCACGATACTGGAACTTCGATACGATACCTTGAAAAGTATCGATATTCGATACCATTTTCGATACCACAAGGAAAAAGGTTCAATCTTAAAATGTAAAAATTTTTTTTTTTTTTTTTGATCCACTTTTTTCTCCCATTTTCTATATTTTCTCCCATCCCAATTTCGTATCATCCAATTCAACCCTCCCCTGTCACGAACGCTGTTTCTTGCCTCCCACAAGCCGGCTGCAGTGAGGACTAAGTCATACATAGCACAAGTCCCCTCCGGTACTTGAGGTAACAGCAGTCGCATCTTTTCACCTGCGCAGCTCGACCTCTCAGTGTCGAGGAGTAACGCGTGGGAGGCTCACGCTGCCCCCGACACTTCCTGATTCTACTGCGCAGGCGCACCAACCGACTTGTAGGAGTCGCTTGTTCACAACGTTCGATCCCCACCCTTCAGTTTTTCCCTCCCCGTAATACGGCCAATGTGTATTACTGCGGACGACCAGCCAAACTGAAAAACAATGTGGAGAGCTGGATTCGAACACGCGAATCCTAGCGTCTCCACACTGGTGGCGAGTGCCTTAGACCACTACACCACCTAGCCGCCCTTAAAAAAAAAATATTTTTTATACATTTTGCTTTTGTTGCTGGTTGATTCTCCTCAGCTTCTCTCTGGTACTATAAGAGAAGATAAATATAACACTTTTAAAATCCTTTGTTTATCTTTAGATCACGTGTCTAAAAATAACTGTTCATCTCACTTCAATCATTTTTATTGCAGAACATGGTATTTTCTCAAGCAGACGGATGTAAACACTAATCTGTGTTGCATGTACCTGACAAACTGAACTGTTTGTATTAGTCATATTCCGACTTAACTGAATGCGTGTGTGGACTACTGTACTATTACAGGTATTGAAATGAACAATGCAACTTCCTTATACAAAAAAAATATATATATATATATATTTTTTTTTAAATCTTTAATGAATAATTAAATATCGATATTTCGGGAAATGAGTATTGAAACCGTTGTAAATATTCAGAATCGATATGTATCGATTTTTCGATATTTTTGACAACACTAGAATACGCACAGAAAGGTACACCATGCAAATGTTCATGCTTTATTTGTTTTAAACGAGACAATTTAGAAATGGGCAATGGGGAAATACATTGCGTTGGACAGAGGGTGGAACACGGAAAAACGGCAATGACATAACCACTACACCTCCCTATACTCGTTACTACTACTAATAATAATTAATTACATTTATATAGCGCTTTTCTAGACACTGTGGTATGTTTGTAGAATGATGATGACTGAGTTGTGTTTGTAGAATGATGATGACTCCGTGTTGTGTTTGTAGAATGATGATGACTCCGTGTTGTGTTTGTAGAATGATGATGACTGAGGTGTGTTTGTAGAATGATGATGACTCTGTGTTGTGTTTGTAGAATGATGATGACTCTGTGTTGTGTTTGTAGAATGATGATGACTCCGTGTTAGGGGTGTAACGGTATACAAAAACCACGGTACGGTACGTACCTTGGTTTTGAAGTAAAGGTTCGGTACGGGTTTTCGGTACAGTGGGGGAAAGTTTGGCTTTCCATGTTCCACTCAGGGGTGATGTAGTGTGCAGTAACTAATTGTACTTGTAGGGCTGTCAACGAATATTCTATATTGAAATGAATAATCGACTTGTAAATTTTGTATTTTTTTTTATTATATTCGATTGGGTGGTCGTTAGTGGTTATTGGTTAACATACTGTTGTATTCGTTCGGTACACTACACTAGGGTTGCACTGTATACCGGTATTAGTATAGTACTGCGGTACTAGTGTTCAAAACGCTACTCACTGCGCAGATTGATTGATTGAATGAAAATGTTATTAACAGATTGCAGAATGGGTACAATACAGTACGGCTCAATACACACAATTGTTAAGGGAATGCAGACCAGAGAAAGACTTTTGTCTTGTTTACATCAGGGTCCCGCATTTTCAATTCATAATGAATTGTAAGTAAAGTGGTCTGCACACGGCGGGCGACCGACGTCGCCTGGCGATGCGATCGCCTGTTGCTCAAAGACAATCGCTTGCCCCTCCACACCAGGGGCGACCGTCGCTCTGTCTAGCTGGGGGTGTGGTTATTTGCTTCCCCCCGGGAGATATAGGAGGACGGACCCGTTATGTTGTTGTGAAGCGAGCGTATTTAATAGCAGGTAGCTGTGTTGTGCGTTACGAGGGAGTATTAACCTGTAAAACCCATATTGAGCTGGAATTAAACCACTATACGAATACAACCTCTCCTCATTCTTCCTGACATTACTGCATGCCTGATCGCTACGATACGTTCATTACCACCGATTGGACAAGTATTGTTATGCAGCTGCTGAAAGAGAATGTTTTGTGGATGTTTTTTTCTCAACCATCATTTTCTTTGGACAATAAACCTTACAAACTACATCAGCTGCAGCCTGGACATTAAACTCTGTCAACATCCACAACTTTTTTTTGTTACCCGAGTATTAAAACACTAGTAGGTGCATCGTGGCGTATTGTTCATTTATTAGTTAATGACAAGCGGCCACTATAGCTTCTCAAACTAACGTTATTTATTTAAATTGTTCCCGTTAATAATAATGAACATAAGTAGCATGGTAATAATACGTAGGTTATTGATCAATGAATGTATTGATACATTAAAGGTGTACAAATGATACACCAGTAGAACTTCTGCAATACTTCTACTGTAGAAGTCATGTTATTTCCTCATTGTCCGTGTGCCGTCGCCTCAAAAAATAGGATTGAGGCGATATTTAGCGAGGCGACAGAAATAGCTTGCCGACCGTCGCTTCAAAATCCCCTGCCGTGTGTGTTCTCTCATTCATAACAATGGAGGTGATACTATTCTGTCTGTTGGCTCGCTAAAAGAATCGGTCGCCTGGCTAAAATCGCTCGCCGTGTGGGGACCCCTTAAGGGTGCAACTTGCACCGTGCAATCCATTCTTTGTGGATCTAGCCCACAGTATTTTTGACACTGGGAATACATTCCCTGAGATTCATAGATGTCCCTAGAATCAGATACCAAGAACATGCAAATGGACCATATTAAAAAAATAAGTCTGTAATGTGTATTCTACATTCTTATGGAATGAATGAGATACAATTTTCTTTTTATAAAAAATGTTATTAATTTTGAGTTAATTTTCATAATGTGATAATTTGCTGTGTAATTAATTAATCTAATTAACGTGATAAACTGACAGCCCTAATAATAATATAACCATACTTTTTCTACCCCTTGCATTTTTTCTAACTACAGAAGTCTGCTGCATTTGGCTCACAGAGTGACTCCCCCCACTCAGAAGCAACCTAACCTCCCAGCTTTTTTTGACCAGCATATTAAGTACACAAATGAGTCCAAAGATGCTAAAAGGCTCAACAGGGCAGTCGCAGAGTTCATCTGTATGGACCAAGTTCCAATATATATACAGTTGAGAAAGCTGGGTTCAGAAACCTTGTATACAGCAACTGTTTTGAGTGCAAAAAACATTCTCCAGCATTTGAATGCCATTGCTTTTAATTTAATTTATTTATTCTTGTCATTGTTCATTGTTGTGTTTTAAAATAAAGAACAATAATGACATCTGAGAGTGTTTCCCTGATTTTGAGGAAAAGTATCAAAGTATCGAAATTCATATTGGTAATAGTATCAAAACAAAAATGTTGGTATCGTGACTACACTACACAGCCGTTCGGTACGGTACACACTGAAACGGTTCGGTACGGATACGTGTACCTTTACACCCCTACTCCGTGTTGTGTTTGTAGAATGACGATGACTCCGTGTTGTGTTTGTAGAATGACGATGACTCCGTGTTGTGTTTGTAGAATGAAGATGACTCCGATGTGTGTTTGTAGAATGAAGATGACTCTGATGTGCGTTTGTAGAATGACGATGACTCTGTGTTGTTTGTAGAATGATGATGACTGTGTTGTTTGTAGAATGATGATGACTCCGTGTTGTGTTTGTAGAATGATGATGACTCCGATGTGTGTTTGTAGAATGATGATGACTCCGATGTGTGTTTGTAGAATGATGATGACTCCGTGTTGTGTTTGTAGAATGATGATGACTGTGTTGTGTGTTTGTAGAATGACGATGACTCTGTGTTGTGTTTGTAGAATGATGATGACTGTGTTGTGTGTTTGTAGAATGACGATGACTCCGTGTTGTGTTTGTAGAATGATAATGACTGTGTTGTGTGTTTGTAGAATGACGATGACTCAGAAGTTCCCATGGACAGCGTGGAGATGCCTCACTTCCGCCAGCGCTCCTTCCTGCCCTCCCAGCCCGTGCGCCGGACCCCCATCCTGCACAACTTCCTCCACATCCTGTCCTCGCGCTCCTCCGGGGCGCAGGCCGGCGGCGGGGGGGAGTCGCGCCCCGCGGGGGAGGGAGGGGGAGGCGGTGGTGCGGTCGCTGCCGGCGACCCTCCCCCCGTCTCCTCCGCGGTGCCGCCCCCCGTCCTCTACTCCCACCAGGAGCGCATGCTGCCGTCCTACCCGGGCTGCACGCAGCACCTGGGCATGGTGTGCCTCTGCAGCCGCTGCACCGCCAACCGCAGCCCCGCCCCGTCCCCCTCCATCCCGCCCCCCCGGGCGGTCGCTCCCGAGCCCCAGCCACCCCCCGCCCATCACCCCTCCACCTTCTCCTCGGCGCGCACGGAGCCGCGCCAGCCCTCGGAGCGCCCGTCGGCCTTCACCTCGGTGTATTACAGCGCCGGGGCCTCGCTGCACCGCGCCGTGCCAGGGGGCCACCACCTGGTCAGCCTGCCCGCCGGCCACGAGCCCCCCGCCTCCGGCAGGCTGACCGGCCACGAGCCCCCCACCTCCGGCCGTCTGACCGGCCCCGACTGGACCCGCAGCCTGCTGAACATGAGGGAGAGCGGGTCGGGGACCGGCGGGGGCGGTGGCATGCTGCCCCCCAGGACCAGCTCCTCCTCCTCCGTCAGCCTCCTCTCGGTGCTCCGTCAGCAGGACTCCTCCTCCTCGCACCCCGTTTACACCTCGGCCACCGAGGGGAGGGGCTTCCCCCCGTCGGGCGCCGACCTGGGGGCCGCCGGCGTCTCCGCCCACCGAGGGGGCGCGGGCGGAGGAGGAGGGGCAGGCGGTGCCACCAGCAGCGGGCACCACCCCTTCTGGGACGGCGCGCGCGGCAACCCGGCCACCTTCCGCAACGTGCTGCAGTGCAACCTGAGTCGCTACTTCATGGAGTTCGACCGCATGCAGGACCTGGAGTCTCCTCTGGGGGGCGGCGCGGAGCCCGGCCCGGAGCCCGGCCAGGAGCTGCTCAACAACAACATCGACCCGCCCGGGCCCCCCTCCTCCTCCCCCTCCCCCATCCACTACCAGCCGCCCCCCTCCTCCTCCTCCGCGCCCTCCCCCACCATCATCCACTACCAGCCCCCGCTGCCCCCGCCGCCCTCTTCCCACAGCCTGGAGGGCAGCCAGGCCGGGGGGGCGTCCGCGTCGCGCGGTCACCTGAACCGCTGCCGGGCCTGCCACAACCTGCTCACCTTCAACCACGACTCGCAGCGCTGGGAGCGCACCAGCCAGGCCTCCTCCACCTCCGCCTCCACCCTGGAGCCGCCGCCCCCGGCCTCCTCCGCGCCCTCCCCCCCGTGGCAGCACGACGAAGGCAGGAGGGCGGAGGCCCAGCCCCAGGAGAGGAGGGGGGCTGGGCCTCCGGAGCTCATCGAGCAGCAGCAGCAGCCTCCCCCCGCGGGCGGCGCGGCCGGACCGGGGGGCGCGGTGGCCTTCCCTGCGGTGGGCTCCGGCGGCGGGCAGCAGGCGGGGGAGCAGACGGTGGGCCTGGTGTACAACCAGGAGACGGGCCAGTGGGAGAGGGTGTACCGGCAGGCCGCCTCGGGCCGCTCGGCGGAACCGTCACCGGAGGCCTTGAGCCAGGAGATGCCTGTGGACGCGCCAGACGAGGACTCTCTGAGGAGGTAGGGCCGCGTCAGAACACTACTATATTCTGTTGAAAGCATTCTTACACATTTACATTATTAAAGGTGCTGTATAGATAACATTCAGCCACTAGATGTCACACTAGAGCACCAGCATGTCATTCATCCATCCAATCAGGTGCGTTCCATGTGGGGAGATGGGAAGTAGGGAGGCGATACATGCATGTAAACAAAAACATTCATTTTGGACCGGCACCTTTTTTTTTTATCTCTTCCACCCGACGGGACAGGTACCGGTCCCGAAATGACATCTGGTCATAAATCAATATATCTAGAGTGTTCTACAAAAGTAGCGATTTTGATTTCAAACGTATTCAAGTATAAACATCATAAACATGTCACAACAGCATTTAGAATGTATATTATCATCAATGTTAGTTTAGGAATAGGTTAAAGTGTGTATTAGATAGATTTTCCTCTTCTAAATGTCTATATAATCCGCGAGAGGCGACCATTTTGTAAAACCGGGGGAATGGGAATTTAGTTTCATAGGTCTGGTTCTGCGGTGGAATTTTTGAAAACTACACTTCCCTTAAAGTTCTATGGGGTTCAGAGTTCTGTATGAATTATTTCAATAACTGTTATTATTCAGGCGGCTGAGTGGCGCAGTGGGCAAGGCGCTCGCCACTAACGCAGGATATGCTGGTATCGAGCCCAGCTCTCGGCGTTGCTACCGGCTTGGCCGGCCGTCATACTAACACAATTGGCAGTGTTAGCGGGTGGGAAAGCCGGTGGGTGGGGATTGGACGTTGTGGACAGCGACTCCTACAGGTCGGTTGGGTGACGCCGGTGCGGCGGAAACAGGAAGTATCGGGGGCAGCGTGAGCCTCCCACGCGTTACTCCTCGCTACTGAGAGTTCGAGCTGCTGCGGTGAAAAGATGCGACAGGCTGCCTCCTCGTGTCCCGGAGGGGACACGTGATGCAAGGCTTCTATCCTCACTACAGCCGACCAGTGGGAGGCATAGTCTAGCAACGTTCAAGACTTGGAAGAATTGGAAATACGAAATTGGGATGGGAGAAAAATAAAGAATGGTGAGAAAAGGTGGATAAATAAAAAAATAACTTATTATTCTGGATAATTCTACCAGAAAAGGTAACATTATTGACAAATATTGAAATGCAGTTAGTTTCTCTTCCCTATTGTTAGCATTCAGCAACAATTAGATTTGAAAATGGTTTCAAAATGGTGCCACCCTGATAAAAATAAAAAAGCTACTGTACATTACAGTAGATTTCATTATCTGCTCATATGCACGCCTGGTGATACTAAATCCAAATTGAACTCTGGCATTCAAAAAATTATATATGTATATATATATAAATGTGCGAATTGGCTATAATAAGGTAATTTATAAGCCTGCTATTCTATATTCTATAATAATATTTCAAATTGCATTGGTCCGGATGGGAGAATTCAGTACTGTATCTACAGAACCTTCTGTTTAATCATCTTCCCTTTATTCATTTCCTTACATTTTTTTACACATCATCTCAAGAAGGTAATGGACGAGATCAGTGGCAGTTTTTAATGTTTGGTCATTATTAGCATGGTGTTATTCACTGTCAAAGATGCAAAGAAAAATCATAATTCATACTCTCCTTTGTTTCATCACAATTTAAGCAAGCCTAGTAATAGACACAATATTTCTGACACTGGGAATACATTCACTGAGGTCCCTAGATACCAAGAATATGCAAATGGACCTTGTAGAAGTGGAGCAATATTCCATTTACTTAGGTATATATTTTAGGTTGATTTTCAGAAAATAGGCTCCAGGCTTAAGAGGTTAATGATGAATGAATTCATCAATACATGTTGGGGGGGGGGGGGGAGCAATACTTTTCTGCACCTTTCTAAAATATCTGTGAATGTATTATTTATATTTATATTTAAAAAGAAAAAATCACTATGTACAGCCAGTATTACGATGAACATCATTTGATTGTCATCAAATACCATTCTACTACCACTCAATTTGCCTTCGTCGACAAGTATTTTTATTTATTTATTTATTTATTTTATTTGAGTCTGGTATCTGTGCGCCACTGTCTACAATGGATCTTTACTTAAAATACACCATCATCCGTCTATCAGTCACTCAGTAGTTGACTGTGCCTCTATAGGGAGGTGTAGTCTGACGTCGCTTTAGTTTCCTGCATGGTCCACCCGTATAGGGATTTATCATTGGGAAAATTTATTATCGGCTATTGTAATAATTCTGCCTCATGAACATTGGCAAGCTTTCCATTTTTGCACTAAATGAGTTCCCTTCTATCACTAACATTATTGTTTAAGCATTTTTGGTTGAAAAAAAATTATTGGGGCTGTCAGTTTATCGCGTTAATTACATTAATTAAGTACACAGCAAATTATCGCGTTATGAAAATGAACTCAACATTTATAAAAAAATTAAAAGAATTCAAATGTAATCTCATTCATTCCATAAGAACGTAGAATAAACATTTACAAACTTTTTTTTTAAATGGCAATTTGCATGTTCTTGGTATCTGATTCTAGGGACATCTATGGATCTCAGGGAATGTATTCCCAGTGTCAGAAATACTGTGTCTGTTTGAGTAAATTGTAATGAACCAAATGAGAATATCAATTCAATCATTTTTTTTTTTTTACTGTGAATAACACCATGCTAAAATGTAATTTACCAGACCTGAAAAATCGAAGCAAATGAATAAATGGAAGATGATTAACCGGAAGGTTTTGTAGATACAGTACTGAATTCTGCCATCCGAACACATGCAATTTGAAATATGATTATAGAATATAAAATATCAGGCCTAAAATGGTTATGCGATTAAAATGTGATTAATTAGATTAATTAATTAGATTAATTGCGAATGGTTTCATGTTGAGCTATAGATTGACATGGTGTACCTTTCTGTGTGTATTCATCCACAATGTTCATGCTTTATTTGTTTTAAACGAGACGATTTCTAAATGTGTCCATTGGAAATACATTGCAATTTCAATCGAGGTGGACCGGCCGCAAACAACAATGACGTAACCACTACACTTCCCTATAGTGTACAACCAGGGACGCACCAATGTTAACGTTCCATCTGTATAAATACAACTAGGGATGTCCGATATTGGCATTAAAATGTTATATTGGAAATTATCGGTATCTGGTTTAAAAAAAGAAAAGAAAAAATAATATATATATATATATATATATATATATATATATATTTTTTTTTTTTAAACATTTATTTAACCTTTATTTACCCAGGCAAGTAAGAACAAATTCTTATTTAATTTATTGTCAAAAGTATGCATAATGTTGTGTTAATTCCACGACAAGAGATATGTAATGTTAATTACCTGAAATTATTCAGTTTTTTGGGGGGGGGGGAAACCCTGCATATCGGTATCGGTTGATATCGGAAATTAAGAGTTGGACAATATCGGTATATCGGATATCGGTAAAAAAGCCAATATCGAACATCCCTAGTATAAATACAACACATTTCTGTGTTTATCAACATTTGCACAAACTGAAACTATGTTAGCCCACGATCCTCCACTGAGTCATTGTCACATGTTACCCAAACAAACTGTGTGGCCAAAGAAAGAAACACACAATTCATTATGAGTTAATCAGCACAGTGCAGTGGCCACTAAAACTCTCATGTGCTGTTTCTGCAGGAGGCTGTTGGAGTCGTCCCTGTTGTCTCTGTCGCGCTACGACATGGCAGGATCCCGAGATCACCCCATTTACCCCGACCCAGCCAGGTACAGTACCATAGAGCATTAACCCAGCCAGGTACAGTACCATAGATCACTAACCCAGCCAGGTACAGTACCATACAGTTGCAATACAAATTATTCAACCCCCATTGCATATTGGGTTTTTTGGCAAAATACACAATTTCCCAACTGTTTACAATAAACAAATTACACAAGAACTGCTTAAGTTGTTTAATGAAACTAATATTACAGGGGTTGTTATCCAAATTAAACACAAAATGCTACTTTTAATGACTACTATGCTGTGGCATGCTGGGGAGGCTACATCAACTCAAGGGACACCAACAAGCTCAACAAGCTGGTGAGGAAGGCTAGCTCCGTGGTGGGAGTCGAGCTACCTAGACTAGAGGTGATGGCAGAGAGGGGGATGAGAAGGAAGCTGGCTGCCATCATGGAGAACCCCTACCACCCCCTCTACGACGAGCTAGTCAAGATGAGAAGCTCGTTCAGCCACAGACTCATACCCCCCCGACACTCAACTAACCGCCTCGGACAGTCCTTCATACCAGCGGCTATCAGGCTCCACAACAGGGGGCAGCGACTAGCGGCCTCCAGGCTCCACAACAGGGGGCAGCGACTGCTGCCAGACATTGACCTAGGACTAATAGGAACCCAAGGAGGACAATAACACTACCTTAGGCATACTGCACCTTATGTGGATACTGTGATACTGTGAATAGTGTATATTTCAGTGGATACTGTGAATAATGTATATTTTAGTAGATAGTAAACACTACCTTATGCATACTGCACCTTATGTGACACTGTGAATATATTTTTCAGCTAGTTAGATAGTAAATTATATTGACCTATTTGTTTACACTGCTTGTGTTGTTTTTACTACTTGTACCCCCCTTCCCCCATGCTGCTATGATGCCTGAATTTCCCCCAAGGGGATCAATAAAGGAATATCTTATCTTATCTTATCTTATCTTACTCTGCAGTCTCAAAATTATTCAACCCCTTCATGACAAGCATCTTCATCTTAGTAGAGCACCCTTTTGCTGTCATAACCTGCTGCAAACGTGATGCATAGCCAGACACTAGCTTCTCACAGCGTTCCTGAGGAATCTTAGCCCATTCCTCATGGGCAATGGCCTCCAGTTCAGTGATATTCTTTGGTGTGCGTTTTGTAACTGCCTTCTTCAAATCCCACCAGAGATTCTCTATGGGGTTCAAGTCAGGTGACTGTGATGGCCACTCTAAAATCTTCCATTTCTTCTTCTGAAACCAAGCCTTGGTGTGAGGTATGCTTGGGATCATTGTCCTGTTGGAAGGTCCAATGACGCCCAAGCTTCAACTTCATCACAGACGGCATGATGTTTCCTCCTATGATTTCCTGATACTTGACTGAATCCATGATGCAGCAAAGCAGCCCCAGAGCATCACTGAGCCACCTCCGGGCTTCACTGTAGGCAGAGTGTTCTTTTCAGCATATGCTTCATTCTTCTTCCTCCAGACATACCGCTGATCCATAGGCCCAAAGAGTTCCAGTTTTGTTTCATCACTCCACAGAACAGAACTCCAAAACCTCTGTGGCTTATTTATATTGTTTTAAGCATATTTGAGATGACTTTTCTTGTGCTTTTGGGTCAGTAGTAGTGGTGTACGTCTTGGAGTCCGGCATGGAACCCTTCAGTGTTTAGTATGCGCCTTACTGTGCAAACTGAAACCTCAGTGCCTGCTGCCACCAAGTCTTGCTGCAGGTCCTTTGCAGTCACTCAAGGGTTTTTGACCACTTGCCTCTTCAGGAATCTGGTGTCAGCCGCTGATAGTTTCCTCTTTCTGCCACGTCCAGGTAGTGTAGCCACTGTTCCTTTAACTTTGAACTTGCGAACTATGCTTCCAACTGTATTTCTAGGAACATTCAGTGCTTTTGCTATCTTTTTGTATCCTTTTCCTTGTTTGTGCAAGGCAATTATCTCTTCTCTGAACCGTTTGGACAATTCTTTTGACCATAATTTCTAACATGCAATCAAATGTCACTCTCAACAAACCCCTAGCCAGTCCAAGTATTTATGTGTTCTATCTCAAGCACACTTGAACTAATTGCCCTTGATTAGTTGCACCAGGTGTGCTTGAGACAGGGGGCTGAATAATCTTGAGACAGGGAGTTAAATAATCTTGAGACGGGGTTGAATAATTTTGAGACTGCAGTAGTGATTAAAGGTAGCATGTTGTGTTGAATTTTGATAAAACCCATTGTAATTTTCATTTCATTTAACTATTTAAACTGTTCTTGTCTACTTTATTGCAAACAGCTGACAATTTAAAATGTTTGCCAAAAAGCCCAATATGCAATGGGGGTTGAATAATTTTGATTGCAACTGTAGATCACCAACCCAGCCAGGTACAGTACCATAGATCACTAACCCATCCAGGTACAGTACCATAGATCACTAACCCAGCCAGGTACATCAGTATTATTATGATTATAGTGACCACCAGTGTAACTGAGGGGTACAATTCCCTGACTGTATTGAGAGTATGGTATTATTAAACCACTACTTAGTTATGTACTTTAATTACTGGCCATACAGTACACGGTATATCTGGTGAACACCCACACAAGAATACAACAATGACACCTAAAGTTCTATTTGGAGGGATTTATTATTATTAAGCAAGCAACGGTAGGTTACAGATTGGGAATTATGATTGCGCTTGTAAGGCGAAGAACACTTAAGTAGGTCAAGAGTGTAAGTCCATGAGCATAGTAAGATGGGTATAACTGACGCCACCTGTAGCATAAGAATTACATAAGGCACACTCGTAGTCAGCTGGAGACACTAGGGGGTTCCCTCCGGTTGTAAGCCAGCAGGGCAGAGGAATGTTCGGATGCAAAGTCTGGGTCAACGAGGAATAAATAAGCTCCAGCTACGGGAGGCGGTACATATACTCCCCTCGATCGGCAGACAAAGCAGCAGCTATAATCCAAGTATGCGCGACAGCATGGATGAAAGCTAGCCAGCCTCTGTGGTCCTAGAGGCGGGCTCGATGGTGCTCCTCACAGGGTAGATCCCACACAGCAGTGGGGTAGACGGTTCTCTGCTCCAGCAGCCACAGTACCAAAGCAATATAATCCAGCCGGAAAAGGCTCTGCATTCGCCGGTGTAGATTCTCCTGTGCACTATACTTCACATTAACTAGGTCGAACTTGACGTTATTTCACTAAACTCTGACACTTTTACTATCCTATTCGCACATGTTATAAGTGCTCTATTTAGACGCAAAGTTGCTCACTTCACTTGGTCGTTGACTCGTGGTGAAGGCTTTACTAGTAATGAACGAACTGCTGCTATTTCCACCTGCGCCATATTTATACGTAAGGTGAATAATCTAGTGCCAACCTCAGTTCTGTCTCGTATTACTGCGCAAACCTGGACATGTTGAGACATGCCTTGGCGTTGGCTTTGAACTCGCCATTGGGGGTATGGCCGTTGGCGCCTAGGGGTCGCTGTCCAATAGGAGAACGAATATTATGGTCTGGTTTGTACCTAGGTAAAGGGATATTCCGCAATAAATATATATATTCGGTTTAATCTGACCCTTTGTAACAACCAGTATCATAGTCTTCAGTATTAACATGATTATAGTGACCAACATTATCATGGTCTTCATTATTATGATGATTATAGTGACCAACTTTATCATAGTCTTCAGTTATCATGATTATAGTGACCAACTTTATCGTGGTCTTCAGTATTATCACATTATTGTACTGAAAACCTTCAAAAAGTACTGATACAAACTGATCATTTCAAGTTTTATATTCAAAACGGCAAATAGAATTTCCACCACTATGCACTTTGTGTTTGCATAAATTATTATTATTATTCGTGTTACATTATTAGTATCATTATTATTGGTGTTACATTATTTTTATTGTTGTTGGTGTTACATTATTATTATTGGTGTTACATTATCATTGTTATTGGTCTTACATTATTATTATTGGTGTTACATTATTATCATTGTTATTGGTGTTACATTATTATTATTATTGGTGTTACATTATTATTATTATTGCTGTTACATTATTATTATTGGTGTTACATTATTATTATTATTATTGGTGTTACATTATTATTATTATTATTGGTGTTACATTATTATTATTATTGGTGTTACATTATTATTATTGCTGTTACATTATTATTATTGGTGTTACATTATTATTATTATTATTATTGCTGTTACATTATTATTATTATTATTATTATTTGTGTTACATTATTATTATTATTGCTGTTACATTATTATTATTATTATTGATACATTATCATTATTGTGACCATTTGGCTGCTCCAGGTTGTCTCCAGCAGCGTACTACGCCCAGAGGATGATCCAGTACTTGTCCAGGAGGGACAGCATTCGTCAGCGCTCGCTGCGCTACCAGCAGAACCGGCTGCGCACCCTGTCGTCCTCGTCAGACAGCCCCGCCAGCAACCCCTCCAGCTCCATGGACAACAGCGACGTGGACTTCGAGGAGCTTGAGTACGTCCCTGTCCCACCCTGTCCCACCCTGTCCCACCCTGTTCCACCCTGTCCCACTCTGTTCCACCCTGTCCCACTCTGTTCCACCCTGTCCCACTCTGTTCCACCCTGTCCGTCCCTGTTCCACTCTGTCCCACTCTGTCCCACCCTGTCCCACTCTGTCCCACCCTGTCCCACTCTGTCCCACCCTATTCCACTCTGTCCCACCCTGTCCCACTCTGTCCCACTCTTCCACTCTGTCCCACCCTGTCCCACTCTGTCCCACCCTGTCCCACTCTGTCCCACTCTGTCCCACTTTCCACTCTGTCCCACCCTGTCCCACTCTGTCCCACTCTGTTCCACCCTGTCCCACTCTGTTCCACCCTGTTCCGCCCTGTCCCACCCTATCCCACGCTGTCTGTCCCAAGAATCTTATAATAAAAACATTATAATAAAGACATGCAATTTAATGATAGATATATGTATGATAGAGCTATATATATGATAGGGCTATATACTGATATATATCTATATATTTTTGATCCACTTTTTCTCCCATTTTCTATATTTTCTCCCATCCCAATTTCGTATCATCCAATTCAACCCTCCCCTGTCACGAACGCTGTTTCTTGCCTCCCACAAGCCGGCTGCAATGTGTACTAAGTCATACATAGCACAAGTCCCCTCCGGTACTTGAGGTAACAGCAGTCGCATCTTTTCACCTGCGCAGCTCGACCTCTCAGTGGCGAGGAGTAACGCGTGGGAGGCTCATGCTGCCCCCGACACTTCCTGATTCTACTGCGCAGGCGCACCAACCGACCTGTAGGAGTCGCTGTCCACAACGCCCGATCCCCACCCATCAGTTTCCCACCCCCTAATACGGCCAATGTGTATTAGTATGAACGACCAGCTAAACTGAAAGCAATGTGGAGCGCTGGGCTCGAACGGGCAAGCCCAGCGTCTCCGTCATTCGTGGCGAGCGCCTTGCCCACTACGCCACGTAGCCGCCCATACTGATATATATATTATAGATATATATGATAGATATATATATAATGATATATATTATAGAGCTATATATATGATAGGGCTATACTGATATATATATGATGGGGGCGGCTGGGTGGTGCAGTGGACCGGGCCGGAGGGGACACGTGATGCAAGGCTTCGTCCACATTGCAGCCGGCCTGTGGGAGGCATGGCCTAACAGCGTTCGAGACAGGGGAGGGTAGAATTGGACAATACGGAATTGGGGATGGGAGAAAAAGTAGATAAAAAAAAACTTTGATATCTGTGAAAAAAGCTCTGATTATCCTAAGACGCTGGGTACTGGACATATGTATTCCACGCTGTTCTGATGGTCCACAATGAATCCGATCCTCTCGGGTGACTTGCCCGAGAAGTAAAATGAGGAAGTAGGATTCCCCCCCCCCCCCCCCCCCCCCCATGTGTTTCATTCAATCCATTCCAAAGGGGTGCAGTACCACAGGGAGAGACGATAGGCGGCGGTATTTTCCCAATGGAGCTCAGAGAGAGTTTGCAGCACTAACGTGAGACTAGATTGATGAAATATGAATTCAAATCGCTAATAAGAAAAAAAAGAAAAAAAAAAGCGAGATATCTCGTCGCTGGCACTCAACGGTCGGCATGAACTAACGAGAAATCTCGTCGCTGGCACTCAAAGTGTTAATGGAACACGCTAACATTTTGGGAAATTAGCTTACTGTCTTCTCCAGAGAGAGACAAGAAGATAGATACCAGTCTCCTCTCTGTGTGTTCAGTAGAAAGCTATCCGGCTGCACGTTAGCCTAGCTTAGCACAATGAATGGAAGCGGACATGACCGGTTAGCCTAGGCATTGTCCAACTAACACCTCTCCCGAAGGCTAACCGGTCATGTCCGCTTCCATTCATTGTGCTAAGCTAGGCTAACGTGCAGCCAGCTTTCTACTGAACGCACAGAGAGGAAACTGGTGTCTATCTTCCTGTCTCTCTCTGGAGAAGACGGTAAGCTAATTTCCCAAAATGTTGGCGTGTTCCTTTAAGTAATGTGGATGGGAATCGAAAACCGGTTCCCGTAATTGGCCGATGCCTGGAACCGTGTGGCTCCCGTGACTTTCGATTCCCTTATCGCTGCCTACAGTTGCGCAATGTTAGCGTTAGCATGTAGCCATGGCAGACTATTTGATTCCTTAAGGGCTCGAAATTGCCTGGGTTTTGGTAATATGCTCCCGAAATGCTCCCGCTGTTTGGCTACTTCTATGTGCAGTGAAAACTACTTGAATGCTTTAGAACCTAGTCATTGATTTAGATCAGGGTGAGCTAAAATTAGCCGCGGAGCTAACGTGAGCTAACGCTATTTAATCAAGCTCACAAAGAGAGATAAACAGCTGACAGCGGATAGTACAGGTACAAATACAATAAAACAGCAGGTGGGGGCTGTTGTGTAAACCTTGTACTCTTTAGTTTACATATAATGAGAGACGGAATGTTTGTTTACAAGTCTGTAAGCCATGAAGTACAGTGGTGCAACATACAAATGTGTCCGTGTAGCAACACAAGCCAATACATTTTAGGACAGGGGCCCGGGGAGGGAGCTCTCTCTCTCTCTGTGTGTGTGTGTGTGTGTGTGTGTGTGTGTGTGTGTGTGTGTGTGTGTGTGTGTGTGTGTGTGTGTGTGTGTGTGTGTGTGTGTGTGTGTGTGTGAGTGTGAGTGTGAGTGAGAGACAGAAGTCAGAGGAATAACGACCTGTTATTCAATAGATTAAATTAGTTTAAGAATAAAAAAAAAAAAATACATTTTAAGAGAATCTCAAATACATTATTTTATTTAAGTGTAGCCTATAGTTAATGTTTTATTTTTTACAGTTTTTGTATTTTTCTGACATGGGGGCTCAACAATAAATGACAATCAGAAATGTCAAGTTGCATGTTGTTATTCTAACCAGCTTAGACCCCTACGCTCTGCATCTTCTGGCCGCCTCAGACCTACTCCTATCCGAACTCCGGGAGGGTCATCAAAGAGAAGTCGCCTATTCTCAGTCCTTGCCCCACAATGGTGGAATGAACTACCCACCCCAGTTAGGACAGCCGAATCACGTCCAATCTTTCGCCGTCGACTAAAGACGCACTTCTTCAACCATTATCTGAATAAAAAAATATATATCTAACCCTAACTAACCGTACTGTCATGCACTTGTCCTAATAAACTAACCTACACTGTAGCACTCAACACTTTGATGAACATGGTTGCTCAGCTGATAGAGTTGTGCCCTTCCTGATGGCTTGTCGTACAGAACTTGTAAGTCGCTTTGGATAAAAGCGTCAGCTAAATGACTAAATGTAGTTCTGTTGCATTTCCAATTTATTTATTTAAATTATAAATTGATCAGGTATCGATAAGGGAATCGATAAAGAATCGAATCGATAAGCAGAATCGATAATGGAATCGTATCGATAAAATCCTATCAATTCCCATCCCAACGGTGTATGTTTTAATAGATCTCGGCCTTCCTTACTCAAAGCAGTGTAAAAATGCTCCCTGAAAGCTTCAGTCTGGGTTAGACTGAAGGTCGCCAGACACATGTACTTTACCCTTGTGAATACCATGATGCCTTTTACTTTCACTAACACGAGACAACTTTAAAGGTCTTGTGGAGTATTGTTCCACCCTGTTTGAATGTCAGCGGCAGTGTGAATGGCGCTTGGTGAGGTTTCGTTTCTCAAGACTGGTTGGCAGGATTCACAGCATCGAAAGGGAGTTATCGGTCCTATCAATCCTTTTTTTGAAAACTGAAAACCCTGAAAGGGGGCGATCGTGAGCCAACTGAGAGACCCTCTAAAGGGGGCGATAGTGAGCCAACAGAGAGACCCTCTAAAGCATAGGTGTCAAACTCACGGCCCGCGGGCCAAATGCGGCCCGCCACGTCATTTGATGTGGCCCCCCAAGAGCTCAGATAAAAAAAAACAAAAAAAAAAAACATTTTTTTTTACATTAATATTGGGTTAAAAAATAGCAGTGTTAAAATAATTGTGGGTTAATGCGTTAATAAAGCTTTAACATTGACAGCCTTAGTTATTAAACATTCTTACACATACATGTATGTTGAACATCTGAGGTATTGATGAAGTAACAAAGGAAAAAAGCCAAAAGCACTTACTCCTCAGACATTCTTTGACAATTTTACAGCCCAAAATACAAAAAAGATCCAGGCGGAATAGGTAACAAAGGGTTGAAGAAATATTGTCTGAACTGTCAGATGCAAACTGGCTGTGTGACATAACCGAGCATCTCGCTCAATTGAATAAGAAGCTGTAGGGACGCAAACAAGTCCCACCCAAAACTTGACCAATATAGTTGTGAACTGAGACAACCCTTATTTTGTTATTTTTGAGTACAGTTACAGTTGTGTGTTCATGCAGACGCATAATAGCAATTTCATTACGAATTGAAAATGGGGGACCCTGATGTAAACAAGTCGAAAGTCTTTCTCTGGTCTGCATCCCCTTAACAATTATGTGTATTGAGCTGTACTGTACTGTACCCATTCTGCAATCTGTTAATTAAAGTTAATTAAACTATCTTCCATTAGTTGGATGTATGGCCTCTGCAAGGTTGTGTGCAGCCATTTGTTTTTGTAACATCTGCTACATCTGTCCCACGTATTCTTTGCAGCTCACAGTTGTTAGTTCTGCCCCTCTTGACTGTGACAAAAAGGTTTTGAACAAACTTAATGTCATAGCTTGTATTTGATGATATTCTTCTTTGTTATTTACTTGAATGGTTTGACCATTGATTGATGGAGTAATATGGGGTTCTGATAAACTAAAATTATTTGTTAAAATAACATAAGCTAACATATATTTTTACATTTATGCAAATGCATATGCAATATGTATAACTTGAATAAGTAATAAATACAGAAACAACATGTTTAACAATATGTAAATGTGTAGCTACATTTATTTTACATTACATTAACATTTATACGGTCTTTGGCCCTTTGAGGGCAACCATAATGCTGATGTGGCCCTCTGTGAAAATGAGTTTGACACCCCTGCTCTAAAGTCTAAACAAAGCTTGCGTTCATGCTAACAGAAATGTCACTGCATAGAATTGAATTGAATATAACTTTATTGTCCACCAAGGTGGAACATTTTTCATCGGCTCACCAAACAGGAAAATCAACTAGAACGACATAAAACACAAACCGACATAGACAGGGTTACACATTAGAGACACATAAAACACAAACAGGCATAGACAGGGTTACACATTAGAAATACATTAAACACAAACAGACATAGACATAGACAGAGTTACACATTAGAGACACATAAAACACAAACAGACATAGACAGGGTTACACATTAGAAACACATTAAAAAAACAGTTAATGTCTGCGGCTTCACAGGACTCTATAGCGCCCCCCAGAGCTCAAACTGGCTGAATAAAGGATGGGAGCCGTCTGCCAAGATGCTCCTCGCCTTCTTCCTTGTTCTTTCTGTGAGGAGTACAGTCGAGGGCTTTTGGGGTTTGCCCAACACTATATATAACGTCACGGTGACCAATTGCAGCCACTCTTATTGTCTGGGACCAAATACGGCCACGCCCCACTCCCAGCAAAAAGTGGGAATCTCTAGAATGGGTTTGGGGCGGCGCTGTATACGGAAGTAGCTCTCAAGGTGACGATTAGACAACACTTTTTTGTTGTCAGTAGATGGCAGCATTGGTTTAAAATTAAAGGCTGAAAATGTTGAGAACTACAACACTGCATTTCCCAAGAGCGTTAGCACAGGTCGCAGGTCACTGGGATGTGTCTATATTCTCCGACGTGATCTGAACAGCGTTAAACTATTACTGCGACCTCGGTATAGCGACCGAGAATGGCCAACTAATTATCTTAACAAAAGTGCGCTGGTAGCGTTACATATGTTGTCTAAAGGGGGACATATGGTACAATTTAAGATTCTAATGATAATCGGCATATAAAGGACAAGATAAAGCATCGTTAATTTGTAAGAAACCTCAATGAAAACGGCGCAGGGTGCTATTGTTATGAAAATGTTATAGAATCCTATAAAAATGTGGACGCATTTGGCCTACGTTCCGTTAACACTTTGTGTGTGTTTCTTTACAGTGACAACGGTGACCGAGCCAGACACAGGACGCCACGCAATGCCCGGATGTCTGCCCCCTCACTGGGCCGCTTTGTTCCTCGGTAAGGCCACTTGAAGGAACTTTTAATGGCCAATGCTGGCTCTTATACATAGTACCCAGCAACAGTCACAATACCAACATTTTGATACCAATACCAAGTTTAGTATCGCGATACTCGATACCTAAACGATACTCGAAACTGAAACAACACTGAGGGCTTTTTTTTTAAGGAGGTGAGTAGATGATGTGAATGGGCAGGGATTCCAGAGAGAGAGAGGGGTGGGGGGGTGGTCACCCCAGGTGCAGTGCTTGGGTCCTTATTGTGGGGTGTGAGGAGGTGGGCATTGGCTGATCCCAGGTCAGCGTGTCTGGGAGTTTGCTGTCGGAGGAGTGCAAGAAAGGTAGGACGGCATTCAAAATAATTCCAGGTTTTATGAATAGGCATTTGATAAAAGGTGACCCAAGATTTGTTTAATAATTTGTACCATCTTTTGCCAATTCCTTTCCAAAGGCGCTTCCTGTTACCGGAGTACCTGCCCTACGCTGGGATCTTTCACGAGAGGGGACAGCCTGGCCTCGCTACCCATTCCTCTGTCAACAGGGTCCTAGCAGGTACAAGACGCATGGCAGGCTTATCCTAATCTACATCTAGTTCTATAATCAGACAAACATACAGATTTATCCTAATCTACATCTAGTTCTATAATCAGACAAACATACAGATTTATCCTAATTGTACCTAAATTGTACCTCATCCCATTTCTGCTTTGCACTGTATAGTATATTGTATGGTAACTCAGTTACTTCTACTCTGCATTGTACATTGTATATATGTATATACTGAACACTTTTGTCTACGTACTTGACTTCTATTTTATACTTGCTATACTTATTTTATACTTTTGTCTAGCACAGTCTCTGGAGCGTAACAGAGAAGCATTTTGTATAAAAGTATTCTGTACTTCTGTATGACAACTAATAAAGAAACTTGAACTTGAAACTTGAACAGGCCTATCCTAATCTACATCTAGTTCTATGAGACACACATACAGGCCTATCCTAATCTATATCTAGTTCTATAATCAGACAAACCAATTATTTATCAATTATCTACCCCCCCCCTCCCCTAAATAAGTGGTTAGTCCTATAATGTTCCTCCAGGTTTGACCAATGACATTGTCTCTCTTCCTAGGGGCATCAATTGGGGACGGCCAGTCAGCAGTAGCCAGCAACATAGCCAACACCACCTACCGGCTGCAGTGGTGGGACTTCACCAAGTTTGACCTCCCCGAGATCAGCAACGGTAACCATTAACTTCCAACCATTATGAACAACACGATAATCAGGCCAGGTTGTGTTGTTAAGCCATGTCTAGCCTTTGAGTCAGGTCATGTTGTTAAGCCAGGTCTAGCCTTTGACTAGTCATGTTTTTAAGCCAGGTCTAGCCTTTGAGTCATGTTTTTAAGCCAGGTCTAGCCTTTGAGTCGGGTCCTGTTTTTAAGCCAGGTCTAGCCTTGAGTCGGGTCATGTTTTTAAGCCAGGTCTAGCCTTTGAGTCGGGTCCTGTTTTTAAGCCAGGTCTAGCCTTGAGTCGGGTCATGTTTTTAAGCCAGGTCTAGCCTTTGAGTCGAGTCGTGTTTTTAAGCCAGGTCTAGCCTTTGAGTCATGTCGTGTTTTTAAGCCAGGTCTAGCCTTTGAGTCGGGTCATGTTTTTAAGCCAGGTCTAGCCTTTAAGTCGGGTCATGTTTTTAAGCCAGGTCTAGCCTTTGAGTCGGGTCATGTTTTTAAGCCAGGTCTAGCCTTTGAGTCGGGTCATGTTTTTAAGCCATGCTAAAGCAAATTCCTTGTATGTGAAAACTGCTTGGCAATAAAGACCATTCTCATGGGACTCTGACTTACGGACTGCACTGTGTGTGTGTGTGTGTCCGCTCAGCCTCGGTCAACGTGCTGGTGCCGAACTGTAAGATCTACAACGACGCCAGCTGTGACATCTCGGCAGACGGGCAGCTGCTCGCCGTCTTCATCCCCAGCAGCCAGCGCGGCTTCCCAGACGAGGGCATCCTGGCCGTCTACTCCTTGGCCCCCCACAACCTGGGGGAGATGCTCTACACCAAGCGGTTTGGTAGGTGACCCCATCCAGAGCGTTCTACATTTAACACCATCCAGAGCGTTCTACATTTAACACCATCCAGAGCGTTCTACATTTAACACCATCCAGAGCGTTCTACATTTCACACTATCCAGAGCGTTCTACATTTAACACCATCCAGGGCGTTCTACATTTAACACCATGCAGGGCGTTCTACATTTAACACCATCCAGAGCGTTCTACATTTAACACCATCCAGAGCGTTCTACATTTAGTACAATCCAGAGCGTTCTACATTTAACACCATCCAGAGCGTTCTACATTTAACACCATCCAGAGCACTGTTTTATCTACATTTAACACCATCCAGAGCTGTAAGCACAGTTGTATCCACAGTTGTAACCGCAGTTGTAACCCTAGTTGTAACCACAGTTGTAACCACAGTTGTATCTACAGTTGTAACCGCAGTTGTATCTACAGTTGTAACCGCAGTTGTACAGTTGTAACCACAGTTGTATCCACAGTTGTAACCCCAGTTTAAGCTTGTGTATCTTTGCTGGTCCTCATGCCGTCTGACCTGGTGCTCAACAGGTCCCAATGCCATCTCCGTCAGCCTGTCCCCCATGGGCTGCTACGTGATGGTGGGCCTGGCCTCCCGCCGGATCCTGCTGCACCCCTCCACTGACCACATGGTGGCGCAGGTGTTCCGTCTGCAGCAGCCCCACGGAGGAGAGACCTCCATCAGGGTGAGTCACCTCCACTGCATGTAGACTGTTAGTGAGGTCGTTTTGGTAGGGCTAGTGCATCTACATTTAACAGTTTACAGGATGGTGCATCGATCAGGACACGTAGGAAGGTGAGGAGATGTATATTTCCTTGTGGAATTTCTTGTCCATCAGGGTTTATTTTTCACTGCCAATATCCAGTTGTCATCACATTTAGCTGGAATAACAATAGTTATTAGTTACTGATAATGGGTAAAACAATTAACGGCTGAAGCATAAACAAAAACCGTCATACATATAAGCATATATATATATATATATATATATATATATATATATTATATATATAAATGATATCGCATATCTAAATATGAGTATATAAAATATTTAGCACATTTAGCCAGTGACACAAACGGCACTAAACTAGCTTATACATGAAAGAAAAGAACGACGGTTGGTACGTTAGCTCTATCAGGAAACATCACGTTAGCCAACCTAGCGCCTCTTCCAGTCAATCACCGAACACAGCCAAATTTGCAATATACACTGTATATAACCGGTAAAATGATAAACTGCGGGCACTTACTTTTCTATCATTGACTTCAAAACAATCTGTATGTTACAGAATGGATCTCACATAAATTAAATAACTTAACGTTCACTTTCAAACTAACCTATCTTTCGGACTGAACTACAACTCTCGTACTCGTACTATCTTTGCACAAGCTCACAACACTCGCGAGCTACACACAACAAGACAACCGGCGTCTTAAAGGGACAGCCCGCTAACTCATCTCCCAGCATTGTATACTGTATACCTCCATCAGAGTCACCTCCACTGCATGTAGACTGTAGAGCTGTATCAGCTCCTAAAGGAAGAGAAGATACTGCTGATGAGCTCTGCCAAGGAACAAAGGCAGTGAGGCCAATATTCTCTGTTACTGCCTGAGCAGCGTTTTCTTGCTTCACACACGCGGGGCAGTGGGGTGGAGACCTGTCTGACCACAGGGCTGTGTTCTTGCTTCACACACGCAGGGCAGTGGGGTGGAGACCTGTCTGACCACAGGGCTGTGTTCTTGCTTCACACACGCAGGGCAGTGGGGTGGATACCTGACCACAGGGCTGTGTTCTTGCTTCACACACGCGGGGCAGTGGGGTGGAGACCTGACCACAGGGCTGTGTTCTTGCTTCACACACGCAGGGCAGTGGGGTGGAGACCTGTCTGACCACAGGGCTGTGTTCTTGCTTCACACACGCGGGGCAGTGGGGTGGACACCTGACCACAGGGCTGTGTTGTTGCTTCACACACGCGGGGCAGTGGGGTGGACACCTGACCACAGGGCTGTGTTCTTGCTTCACACATGCAGGGCAGTGGGGTGGACACCTGACCACAGGGCTGTGTTCTTGCTTCACACATGCGGGGCAGTGGGGTGGAGACCTGTCTGACCACAGGGCTGTGTTCTTGCTTCACACATGCGGGGCAGTGGGGTGGACACCTGACCACAGGGCTGTGTTGTTGCTTCACACACGCGGGGCAGTGGGGTGGACACCTGACCACAGGGCTGTGTTCTTGCTTCACACATGCGGGGCAGTGGGGTGGACACCTGACCACAGGGCTGTGTTCTTGCTTCACACATGCGGGGCAGTGGGGTGGACACCTGACCACAGGGCTGTGTTCTTGCTTCACACATGCGGGGCAGTGGGGTGGAGACCTGACCACAGGGCTGTGTTCTTGCTTCACACACGCGGGGCAGTGGGGTGGAGACCTGTCTGACCACAGGGCTGTGTTCTTGCTTCACACATGCAGGGCAGTGGGGTGGACACCTGACCACAGGGCTGTGTTCTTGCTTCACACATGCGGGGCAGTGGGGTGGACACCTGACCACAGGGCTGTGTTCTTGCTTCACACATGCAGGGCAGTGGGGTGGAGACCTGACCACAGGGCTGTGTTCTTGCTTCACACATGCGGGGCAGTGGGGTGGACACCTGACCACAGGGCTGTGTTCTTGCTTCACACATGCAGGGCAGTGGGGTGGAGACCTGACCACAGGGCTGTGTTCTTGCTTCACACACGCGGGGCAGTGGGGTGGACACCTGACCACAGGGCTGTGTTCTTGCTTCACACATGCGGGGCAGTGGGGTGGACACCTGACCACAGGGCTGTGTGCCATGAGAACGAGTGGGGAAACGCCCGTTACAGATGATTATTTGAAAGGGAAGAACTAGTAGTACTGTGGATGGTCAGAAGACCACGTGGCAGTAGGGTTGGGTACCGATCACATTTGAATCTATACCGGTACCCAACGATACCTTTTTTCTGTACTTTAGTCTTTAAAAATGTACTCTACCTACCTCAGTTGTAAAAAAATAAAAATTGTCCAAACTTCAAATGATTTATTATGATTATTATTTATTTAGAACAATTTGTTAAAATATATATAATATTGCAACGAGCATTGTCTGCATCTAGCTTTGTAAAGTGTAACCACACTTGTGACCGTTTTGGGCTTGTCATTGCCCCGACTGCTTTGTTGTTGAATCGAGTCAAATCCTAGGTAAGCGTGTATTGTGCGCATGAACGTTGACGTGACGAAACGTTGGCGTCATCGGACTTAAAAATATATATAAATAATTACCGAAATGTGGCACCGGTGGATCTCACGTGAATCGGTACTCGGTAGTACTGACGTTATTCGGTCGATACCCTTAAAAGTACCGGATTCTGTACCCGTCCCTACATGGCAGGACTGAGGACTCATGCACACACTCTGTTTCACGAACTGCTTCACTGTCTGCTTCATGGTCTTCTTCACTTGCAATTAAAACACATTTATTGGGAACAACATTTCGGTTTACAAAGACTTTCATCAGGTAACCTGATGAAGGTCTAACCCCTGAGGAAGGTCTTTGTACCGAAACGTTGTTCCCAATAAATATTTAAAATGGCTCTATTAATCTGCACAATCCTGCAGCTATTAAGTCAACTAAGAATTTACTGTAGTTGATGATGATGATATAATATCCAGTCCAACCACGTTCAGTTTCCCATTATTTCTAAGACTGTTTTGTGTTATGTTGTTGTGTGTATGTATGTATATTATGTATGTGTATAATATGTATGTATGTATATAATGTATATGTATGGTATGTATGTATATAATGTATGTATGTATGTATGTATGTATGTATGTATGTATGTATGTATGTATGTATGTATGTATGTATGTATGTATGTATGTGTATGTATTAGGCAGGGTTTCCGTTAGAAAAAATTGTTGCCGGTCTCCGTGACCTGCAAGATTTCAATCTACCGGACAAATGAGATTAATTCCGGTCATAGTTTATTGAGCTTTAAAACAATTGATAGGCAGGCTATATAAAGAATGTCATCCTCAAGGCATGTAGATTTATAATAGTATTACTTAAAACTAGGCTACTTTTGCGTATACAGTCATTAATATATTCCAAATAAAATAAGTCCCTCGATACTCCGTGCTGCTGCTGACTTGAAATAAAATAGGCCGCGTATGTGGGCAGTCGGTCCGACACTAAACAGCAGTCTTTTATAATCACATTTTTATGAGCTAACGAATTCCGTTATATTGGACATTTGTATTAATTATATCACGCGAAGAACTGAGAAAGCAGAGAGACGGCAACATTATCGTGGTTTGCGTGACGACTCTCTCCACCTCGCAACGACTTATTTGCAAAGAGTATGGCGCTGCAGAGCAGCTGATTCAGCTGTTATTGGCTCTTTTCTGGGAACCGCACAGCAGCGCCCCCCACCCAACATTGGCTGAAAATGGCTGAATTGGAGTACTGCTGGAATACTGCATTGTGCTGCTGTTGCTATGGCTCTGCAGCTTCACAAAAGTTCGCACACCCAGCACTAAGCTCTCGCTGACAACGTCGTTGTCATTATTAGAAGCAACGAGGAAACAAATGTAATGATCGTTTCGTTCATCGCATAGGCTATTTAATTTTAGCCTATTTTAATACAATTCAAATAATCAAATTGTGCTTAGACTCAGGGAATTATTTTCACCGGACATTAAGACCGGAGAGATTAAATATGTCGGACTTCAACAGATTTTGCCGGTCAAATACCGGTAATTACCGGCTAACGGAAACGCTGGTATTAGGGCTGACCCCTATTAGTCGACTAATCGGTCGAAAGGAGCCGTAGTCGACTGCCAACCTCTTAGTCGAATACAAAAAAAATAAGAAATTATTAATAATACAAATAAATGTATCATTCTTTCCAAAAGAAAAGAGGCCTAGAAGCGTGGCTAACGCTAATGGCACGCATACCAGAGTATAACTGCCTACGAAAACAGGCACAGAGGCACTGAAAGAGGATTTCACCCATCTAGGCCTGTTGCAATAAGCAATAAATCAATTTATCGCGCAATAATGAAAATGAATGCAATGATTTTGACGGGCGCAATTAATTGCTATTTGCGTGTTTGTTTTAATGAGGCGGGAACCAGTACCTCTCTGTGTGGGGAGGCGGGCCGCTGACGTTACTACAGAGTACAGCACGAGAGCTCCTGTGAGCACCATGCGTATGTTGGGCAGTAGCAACGCTACATAGCTTAACTACATTTCTCAGTAGCGTGATGGTAGCGTCGCTCCTTTTGAACCAAGTAGCGTTCTTTGTAGTGTAGCTATTTTTAGACCCAAGTAGTGATGTAGCGTGAACAAACGCTATACGCTACTGCCCGGAGAAACTAGACTGCTAAATAAAGATTAAAGATCTAGCGTTGATGCTATGACGCTTCCTCCTCATCGTTGATTGCCTGTAGTAGCTGCATCTAACGTTAGTAGCTAACGTTAAAACTAACCTAAAGTTAGTTGTTCACCAACAATCTCAACATTTGTTTTATCATTAGCTCAAAAACACAGAACCGGACGACACAAGTTGTCCGCTCATAGGTTCTGCTAGGATAATAACAACAATACTTCCGGTCGGTGGGTTTCAAAATAAAAGAGCAAAGTCTAATACACCGGAAAAGACGTTTATTTTGTACAGCGTTTTCCTCCACGAGTACTCAAGTACATCATGTGATCAATCGATCTGTTTTTTTTTGCCCATCCCTAGTTTATCCTGTGCTGAAAAGTCTCCATTCCAATAGAGATAGTATATATTTGTGTTTATTTGATTATTGTTGAGCTATATTTTAATCGAGAGTAACTGGTAGTGTAGCTTACTACATTTTCCAAGTAGCTTGCCCATCACATAATCCGCGAGCCACAGTAAACAAACGCGAGCCACAATTAGGGTGACCAGGTGTCCCGCTTTTGGTTGTATACTGCACAGCCATTTTACCTAATGTCCCACGTCCCTCTTTTCGAAGCAAAAAATAAAAACATGGGTCTAAAAGCCCCTTCCTACAGTAAACGTAGCAACCTGCCTCTTGTCCACACACATTGCTCTGCTCGTTTTATCATTGCTCTCACGGAGATAAAACTGGGAACGAGGTTACTCTGCTTCTGACGCTATACCTCATATCTGATTGGTTAGGTAGTAATTTAGGATATTTAAAATGTCTTCCAATGTTAAATAAAGGTTTATTGCACTTTGAAACGGTTTCCTTGCATTATTATGCTATTATCATTATATTAGTAAAAAAAAAAGTTGATTGAAAACTTTTGGGAAATACATTTCTCAAAAAAAAAAATTCTCTCAAAACCGCAATAATATCACTTATCGCAATAATTTCTGGGACAATTAATCGCCCAGCAAAATGTGTTATCGTGACAGGCCTACACCCATCTAATGAACAC
Organism: Notolepis coatsorum; assembly: GCF_963971535.1. NCBI lineage: Eukaryota > Metazoa > Chordata > Actinopteri > Aulopiformes > Paralepididae > Notolepis > Notolepis coatsorum. Next base: position 23,046,804 of record NC_140182.1, read on the forward strand.
ACTAGACTAGACAAATATCAAGATGTATCCATCAGTGGACCAATTGCATGCTTTTGCAGAGGACAAGAAGCCTTCAGTCGACTCCTTCAGACTTTAAGCACCCCCCACAGCCCAAATGGAATGATAAAAAAAAAATATATATATATACGTTTTTTTTTGGAGTCTACTAATAGTCTACTTTTGGCCAATCATAGTCTACTATCCAAATCCTTAGTCGGGGACAGCCCTAGTATGTATATGTATGTATATAATGTATGTATATGTATGTATATAATGTATGCAGGGAACAAAATTTACTTTTTGACTTACTTGATTTTAAAAACTACCAGCCAGGCAGATTTTTTACCAGCCAAAAATTATAAATGGCTTTTTAGTATATCGCCATGTGTTATTATTACTATATAATACTCTCATATGCTATTTTCAATTAATATCATAAACAACATAAGGAATATTAGCATAATTTTTAGTGGACTGAAGGAATGAGTCAGCGTTAAGTTTTAAATGCAAATAATTTATTGAAACCTAGAAGTGGGGTCGGGACACACAGACTGTTTCAACTCACCACCCCTGCATCATATTGTAGTCTAGTCTGTCTTCAAACTTCCACTCCCCTCGAAACTTTATTTTTCATCTGAGAAAGGCGCGGTGGGTTTTCTTTTTAGCGGCAGGCTTACTCCTTCCATATGGTTCCACTTCCACATATTTGTAATTGTAACCCATTTAATAATAATAATATTTACATTTATATATTTAATTACTGCATATATATATATTTATAGGGCAACCAACCTTTTTACACTGAGGCATCAGGGCATGTATACTTGCCCAGATGCTTGATCTACTCGCTATACGTTAACTTTTTTTGCACATAGCACTGGTGCTACAGAGTTTTTTTTTTATATTTGAATATCAACATCTGTCCATCCTCAGTAATCCTCAGTTTACTATAATATACTCCTGACTTCATCGTCTTTCCAAACGCACGCACACACAGAGAGAAAGGGAGAGTGCCCCCCCATTTCCCTTTCCCCAGTCCACGCGTTCTGTTGTTCTCTATGGCTCTGCCTCTGATCAGGATTAGCTTGTTAGCTTACGCTAACGTAACGTTCATTTCGGGCGATGTGGGCATAAAGGAATGGCGACGATGCAAAGCATGTTAGATGCATTTGACCCGTTGTGAGAGAAAAAAACACCAGACTTATTTCGGGTCGCAAAATAGGCGCACTGCTGTGTAGCCCTGCTCTGCTTTAATGCCAGCAGACAGCACGGACTGGGCGGATATGACTCGCCGAGTTGCCACGGGATTTTCAAAATAAGAGTATCGATATGAACCGAAGGTTGCTAGCTGCCGGAGCCATAGATATTATAGCTGGAGCTGCGCTTGGGGCGGAAATGAGACCCGCCACAGGATTTTCAAAATAAGAGTATCGATATGAACTATTTTGTTACCCACCAAGTGGCGGGCAGACCTCTCATTGTTACTCGCCAAACCTTAAATCTGCCCGCCATTGGCGCTTGGCCGGTACTTATTTTGTTCCCTGAATGTATGTATATAATGTATGTATATAATGTATGTATGTATGTATGTATGTATGTATGTATGTATGTATGTATGTATATAATGTATGTATATATAATTTATGTAGACGGTGTGTTGATGTGCTGGTTTCCCCTCAGATGGTGTTTAACGTGGTGTACCCCATGGCTCCAGACCAGCGGAGACACGTCAGCATTAACTCGGCGCGGTGGCTGCCGGACCCCGGCATGGGCCTGGCCTACGGCACCAACAAGGGAGACCTGGTTATCTGCCGGCCCGTGTGAGTGGATGCACTTAACCACCGTCTTCTCCACCGCTCGCTCCTTTGTCCTGGAAAACTTGTCAATTTCAATTAAATAAAAAAACACTTTGGTGACAGTCCTCGAAGGTTTACAGGTCTTTTCCTTGGACGTTGCTTGAAATGAGCCTTTAGAAGCTGTTCAGTTTCTGTTTCCACCACTCTTAAGATTAGTAGCTACTGATCTGATTATGGCGTAAATGTCATTGTCATCAGGAAGCCATTAAATTGGAGAAGAGACAATTAGTGCTTTCTAACAAGGTCATAGAGCTGGGATTCGAACATTCGCCAGGGTTTTTCGAACGGACGTTCGAACCATCGTTTATAATCATGCAAAAAATGTGCTCCTAAATCATTTTTCTGGTTCAGTACTGTCGAGACTTGCGCACATTCACGCACATAATGTAGCGCATATTGCTGCAGTTATTAACACTTTCCGTGCCAGCAGGGGGAGCCAAAAATAGCGCTTGAGTGCCAACGCTGTAGTCAATGGAGGGCGATCATATTTGCGAACGCATAAACTATATCTTAAATTATGGCTATGTGTCTAATACGCCCGTCGCTTATCAATGACTTGTTTGCAGTCAACATTGTCGAAACGGATTGTTTTTTAATCAGTTCATTTCCGTTTTATACCATTTTGAAAAACGCTCGTTTTTTTTAAACTTCCAGAAGAAGAAAAAAAAGATTCCGTGATAATAGCTCTTTAGTGGAATACACAAAACACGTTGTCATTTTTCGGCCTATTTATGAATAGTTTTCAAATAAACGCTAGATTATCGATAGTAGGGATGCACGATATTGCTTTTTTGACACCGATACCGATAACTTTATGCTCCTCAAGCCGATAACAGATATTTATTGTATTATACATTTTTTTTTAATGTATATATTTTTTTTGATCAAAACATTTTTTTTTTCAACATGAAACAAAACATATCACAATACAATAATAATACATAAAAAGACTTCCCAGGACAATAACTTAACACCAACTTAAATGTGACCTAACCAGAAACAAAAGCCAAGACAACAGTTTTGACTGATAAAGTGACCATATTTATTTTTCCAAATGAAAATTCACAATCAGTCAACAGCTTGTGGTGCATCCAACCTAAGACGCTCGAAGCTTTTTGTTCTTCTTTTTTCAAAGCAGAGCCTTGAAAAAGAGGCTTTGAGTGGACACATCACCACCTCACATCACCACCACAACCGGTCACCTGCGGCATCACCACCGCCACGGTGTTGGGGGCCCACTTGTACCTATTGACGAGTCGTTTGCTAAATTAAAGAAGTTTGACAGAAGGGCAACCAGCCAGGCAGCGCCGTTATCTCACGGGACGAGTAGCTACATTAGTTAGCCAACAACCAGCCAGGCAGCGCCGTTATCTCACGGGACGAGTAGCTACATTAGTTAGCCAACAACCAGCCAGGCAGCGCCGTTATCTCACGGGACGAGTAGCTACATTAGTTAGCCAACAACCAGCCAGGCAGCGCCGTTATCTCACGGGATGAGTAGCTTCATTAGTTAGCCAACAACCAGCCAGGCAGCGCCGTTATCTCACGGGACGAGTAGCTACATTAGTTAGCCAACAACCAGCCAGGCAGCGCCGTTATCTCACGGGATGAGTAGCTACATTAGTTAGCCAACAACCAGCCAGGCAGCGCCGTTATCTCACGGGACGAGTAGCTACATTAGTTAGCCAACAACCAGCCAGGCAGCGCCGTTATCTCACAGGACGAGTAGCTACATTAGTTAGCCAACAACCAGCCAGGCAGCGCCGTTATCTCCCGGGACGAGTAGCTTCATTAGTTAGCCAACAACCAGTCAAGCTAACGTTAGCTGGCTCCAGCAGCTTGTTGATGTCGTCGGGAGCATTTAGCCTGCTGGCTACCTAGCTCCACTTCAACCAGCATCGGGAGCTCCAGCAGCTTGTCGATGTGCTAATAGCCTCAGCAACCTAACGTTAGCTGGCTCCAGCAGATCGACAAGCTGCTGGAGCCAGCTAACGTTAGCTTGCTGAGGCTATTAGCACATCGACAAGCTGCTGGAGCTCCCGATGCTGGTTGAAGTGGAGCTAGGTAGCCAGCAGGCTAAATGCTCCGCGACGCTGAACTGCATGCGCCGGTCTGTCTGTCTTGTGGAACGTCTGCATTGCATTTATTACAAATAGCAAGCGATCTTTTTACTCTGAAACTCCGAGTACCGACGCGGCCATCTTTGTTGTTAACGTTAACTTGCGTGGCTACGTCACAGCCAAGAAAGGGAGCGCTGGATTTGTGTAAAACGCCCTGTTCCTAAACCACACGCTGTCAGTCGTAGCACAGTACTGACAAAACGGGAGGAGACTTTAGTCAAAACAAACGCACTTCATTCCAATTCACCCACACCGCATTTTTTTTTTTACCAAAAAACATATTATATTATCGGAGCTATTAATAACGTTATCGAGTTTATCGGGATGACGTCATAATTGCTGATATCGGCCCGATAATTATCGGCCCGATAATTATCGTGCATCCCTAATCGATAGTATATGTGTACTTATGCACGCTAGAGAAGCGGGCTGAAAAATCGATTATCTTATTTCCTGATCAGCACACACACACTCACAGCCACACACACACATATGGGACACACTGATATATAGGTGAAAAGAGCTCGGATTATCCCAAGACTGGTAAAATAGATTCCTTACCTCAGATCAGATGTTCTCCAAAAAGATTACCGGTATTCCAATTCCTGATTGCCATTCCAAATATCTATCGCGTTTATTGATCCAACGCTGGGTACTGGAAATACATAATCCACGCTGTTCTGAGGGTGGGCAATGACTGGGATCGTCTCCGGTTACATGCCTGACAAGTACAATGTGGATTCCAGACTATTTTTTTCCCATCCATTTCATTCAGTCCAATCCAATGGGGTGCAATACCATCCGGAGAGACGATAGGGGGCGGTATTTTCCCTGTTCGAGCTCAGACAAATCCCCACTGGTAACGTGAGGCTAGATCAGGGGTCGGCAACCTGCGGCTCCCTGGCCCAAAAAAAAATAAAAAATGTGTTCTCTTATTTTGGAGATCGATGTCATACTGTGACACTGAAATGAAAAAATATTTCATCAACTAAAATATTTAGTCAACTTCTCCTTTTCTGTGTTTTATTTCAAAGTAGGTCTACACATGGTAGTCTTTGTTCAAAGTGGACTACTTTTTATTTTATAAATGTTCCACAAATAAGGGAAGGACTCAAATATACCTGAATAGTTCAGGGTTTTATTTCTACAGACACCAGTGTTTTGTCTCCTCTTCTGTGTTTTATTTAAAAATAAGTCTACACAGCCAGTATTTTTTCTCCTTCATAAGAGTTTGAGGTTTTCCTTTGTTATAACAGGTAAAAACAGCAATAAAAAGTCAAAAAAAATTCTTTTTATTGCTTTATAATTCCATTAATGCAACAAACTGTGTGCTATAAGTATAAAGTATAATGAATCTCAAATTACTTTGGGTATGCAATTGTCAGGCGTTTTATGCTAAATGTGGGGTATGCTTGGGGATATATAAAATGTTATACACTGTTATCTTCATTTTAACACTTTGGCTGCCGGAAAACGCCTAAACACGTCATTCCCGGCCATGCTCAAGTTGCCGCAGACGCTTTACAGCGTCTTTAACACTTTGACTGCCATGAAACGTGTTTTGACGTCATTGCTGGCCATGCTCAAGTTGCCGGGGGACGCTGTACAGCGTCCTTATATCAATATTTAAAAAATCTGCGATCGGATTCATATGTCCCCTCCGCTGGCCTGAGATCCACCAGCAGGACCCACTGAGCTCTCTGGCGGTTCAGGAGCGCCATCTGGTGGCCGATCGGCGCAATCGCTTTAACAGGAAGTGGCATAGAGGTTGTGCTACGTCCGTAGTACTTCCGGGTGCTCGCTATAGGTCCCGCGACTCTGGCTCGTCACGCTACACAGTGATCGATTGCCAATAACTCGATAAACAACATGATTTGGACGTATATACCATTATACAAGCTGGAGATGGACCGGGTAAATTTACATCCCATAATGATAAGATTTCAACTCTACGATGATCGCCCAACGGCGCGCGGAGACTGGGGTGAGTTTCAGCGTGTAACGTTACCGTCTTCGATACTAACTGCTATTATCAACATTTGACCCACATTAGATGATTGGTATAACGCTGCCCACGGAATTATAAACGGCCCCTAGCCCATCCGGTCAACATCAGATGACGTGTAGTAACTTCTAGAAGTACGTCTAGTTGTAATTTTTTATATCGCGCTGATTGCCATAAAACTGTATTGCATCATCAATATAATGTATTTGGGGCTATAGATCACGTTCTGGAGAAAGCTGCAGAAAGAGATGAAAACATACTTATACATTAGACCATACTTTACTATGAATATGTGAATGAAAAAGTTTAACGTTGCTACACAATGAACAATACATATAGGACTTTGAATGGGCCCTAATAATGGCAATGTAGCAATAGAATTTAAAAAGTTATAGCCCTGCAAAGAAGGGGACTTTCTCCATAGACAAATAGCGCTGGCAATCTATGGTATATCATGAATTTAACCTTAGGCAACCAAAGTGTTAATATCAATATTTCAAAAATCTGGGATCGGATTCATATTTCCCCTCCGCTGGCCTGAGATCCACCAGGAGGACCCACTGAGCTCTCTGGCGGTTCAGGAGCGCCATCTGGTGGCCGTTCGGCGCAATCGCTTAACAGGAAGTGCTATGGAGATTGTGCTGGTCGGCCGTATTACTTCCGGGCACTAGCTATAGGTTCCGGGACTCGATCTCGACACACTACATAGCGATCGATTGCCAATAACTCTATAAACAACATGATTTGGACGTATATACCATTATACAAGCTGTAGATGGACCGGGTAAATCGACATCCCATAATGGTCAAATTTCTACTCTACGATGATCGCCCAACGGCGCGCGGAGACTGGGGTGAGTTTTAGCGTGTAAAGTTACCGTCTTCGATACTAACTGCTATTATCAACATTTGACCCACATTAGATGATTGGTATAACGCTGCCCACGGAATTATAAACGCCCCCTAGCCCATCCGGTCAACATCAGATGACGTGTAGTAACTTCTAGAAGTACGTCTAGTTGGAATTTTTTATATCGCGCTGATTGCCATAAAACTGTATTGCATCATCAATATAATGTATTTGGGGCTATAGATCACGTTCTGGAGAAAGCTGCAGAAAGAGATGAAAACATACTTATACATTAGATTAGACCATACTTTACTATGAATATGTGAATGAAAAAGTTTAACGTTGCTACACAATGAACAATACATATAGGACTTTGAATGGGCCCTAATAATGGCAATGTAGCAATAGAATTTAAAAAGTTATAGCCCTGCAAAGAAGGGGACTTTCTCTATAGACAAATAGAGCCGGAAACCTACGGTTGATAATGAATTTAACCCATGGCAGCCAAAGTGTTAAGGGTAAATAGGTTGTGCGGCTCCCTGAGCATTTAATTTTGTGGTAGGGGGGGAAAAGTGGCTCTTTTGATAGTAAAGGTTGCTGACCCCTGGGCTAGATTGATGACAAATGAATGGAAATCAATAATAAAAGAAATAACGATTAAAAACCAGATTTCTCGTGGGTTGGCACTCAACGCATGGCATGAACTAACGAGATTTCTCGTGGCTGGCACTCAGTGTTAAGAGTAGTTGTACCTACTTACTGGTCACGGGAGGCTTCAATAGAGTTTTAGATGGTAATTCATTTTTGTGAATCCATTTTTTTAAACATCTTTGTTGGCCGACGGCTCCTGCTATCTTAACGTTAGCAAGCTAAAAGTGCATATGTAGCTTAATTAACGTACATAACCTGTGTAACGTTAAGTAACTTGTGTCCCGCTGGGAAAGTTCAGCATCACTTCATACACTTGGTTTAATCCAAATGTCCATTCGGAAACGTTGTATTATGAAATAAGACGGGTGAGTGTGAGTCACTCAACTCTCTCTTTTTTGCATGATTGATTCATTTTCTGATAATGTATGATGGTGACCCCTCCTCATCTGACTAGACTGTGTTGTTGTGTCTGTGTTCACGCATGACTTTTTAATTATTGTAAACAACATAGTACTGTGATATTCTGATATATATCACATTCTGATATATATTTTTAGTGTAAAATAAATGTAAAAAATGTAAAACGAAAATTTAAAGAGCTTAATAGATAAAAAAAAAAAGCGGAGGTTCGAACCCATTAAGATTCGAATGCCAACGTAACAAACGAAGGTCAGAATGTTCGAACATTTGGACTCAGCCCTACAAAGTCATAGTCTGCATGATTCCACAAGGGAATACCCTCCCCTGTGATGAGGTGTGATTGTTAGGGATGTGACTTAATGAATGAATGCGTCCACCAGGTTCTATCGTAGTGACGGGGAGAGCCCGGCGGAGTCCAGCAACGAGCCCATATTCTCCGTCAACAACAGCGGTGGAACCAGTCGGACCCGCGGCACCGATCGACCGGGGTGAGAACCTTTTTATTTGTATAATCTTTATTGTTAAAATACACAATAAAGTAGGGCTGGGCGATATAACGATAATGATAATTATTGCGATATATTTTAATAATTGATATCGGGGGGGGGGAATTGAATTTGATTAACGTGGTGGCATCCATAGTGAAGGAGTACATGTACCTTGGAAGCTGGATCAGTGAAGGTGGAAGAGCTAACATGAACATGAACATGAACCGGAATTGCAAAGGGCGCATTCTGGAACCATAAGGAATTATTGAGAAGAAACATAAGTTGGAAAACGAAGACCAGGATTTTGGAAACGTATGTTATGTCAGTCTTTTCATACGGAGCAGAAGCATGGACGCTGAATGAAGAGGCAAAGAGGATGATAGACTCTTTTGAAATGTGGACGCTGAGGAAGATGCTGAATATAACGTGGAAGGATAAGATCAAGAATGAGGAGGTACTGAGAAGAGCGGATATGCAAGGAGGACAGCTGCTGGAGAGGTTGAAAAAGAGAAAGATGGAGTTGTGCGGGCATGTTCTGAGAGGATCCATCAGGGATATGTTCAAGAAGGTGGCGATGGGGAAGGTGGATGGAAGGAGAGGAAGTGGAAGACCAAGAAGAGGCTGGGTAGACGATGTCTGTGATTGGAGCGGAGTGAGAGGCGGAGTCACGGAGTTGGAGAGAAGAAGTGGGGACAGAATGGGTTGGAGAGTGATAGGCAACCTTCGGAACGAAGAAGCCCCACCTAATGATGATGATCCAAGCGATAAATCGTCATATCCGGCTGGCAACCAATGTGTTAAGCTAGAGTGCAATAAACACTCATTAGGTAGGGAGTGTACTCTGATAGGAAACCAAATGCTATGTTACTTGTTACCACTGTAGCAGCACCTTACTTTCAAAAGAATACATTTCCACAATGTTAATAATTTTTTTCTTTTGTAGTTTGTTTTCAAGAAGAAAAAATATATAATTTTTAGGTTGTATCGACTAGCCCATAAACCTCTTAACACATTCAGCGCCAGAGGTCGCTGTGGGCCGTATGGACGTGTGTGCCAGCGCTTAAATGAATGGGGATACATGCCGGTGTTTGCAGTGCTAAAACTATATTAAATATCATAGCTATGGATATAAAACTATTGCCCATTTGACATCGAGTATCTATCATCCATACATTCCCGTTTTATACCGTGGTGAATATGAGTATAGTTTTAGAGTAATTCTGTGTAATCCCGGAAACGGGGGGTTTCTATGCTTCGATCGTCACCAACGGCATACGTTGTGGAGTAACGTTACAATAACATTTTCGGATCACAACGAAGGCATGCTCGGATCAACGCAAGATTGATACCATATAGCCCTTACCTTGACTAGGATGTACTTCAAAAAGAATATTCCAATTATTTGATCGCCATTCCAAGTATTGATGTCGATCGTGTTGCCAACATAATCCACCAAAGAACATGAATAGTGCTTGATTCTCCCCAATCCATGTGTTATAAACATTACTCCTGCCTGACTAGGAAAACCCGGACTGGACTTTTTAGATCGACGTACAGGCTGAGCCAGAGGGTTTCCAAGGATGTGCAATACCGGCCGCAAGGCGTTAGGCGGCGGTATTGGAAGTTTGCGATCTCAGACCCATTCAGGACAGCCTGCACAGGCTGCCTCGATGGATTATGAATGGAAATAGCAAATAAAAGAAATGGCACTGAACTGTTGGGCCACAGAAATGAGAATTCTCGTGAACGGCACTGGATGTGTTATAGGGCTGCACGATTAATCGATTTTAAACCGAAATCTTGATTTAGAATGATGCAATTATCAAATCGAAAAAAGAAAAAAATATCTCAAATATTTTTTTACTCTTTTTTTTTTTAATTTGTTTAACCAGGAAGTCCGATTGAGATACAAGATCGGTTTGGGAGGGGGAGGTAAGGGGTTTTAGATTGTGTGTTGTGAAGTTTAGACTTCAGAGAGGGAGATTAAAGTACAGAAAAAAAGGTACCGTTGGGTACCGGTATCGATTCCCAGGTGAAAAGAAACATTTTCAGGCTTGGTGTCCCGAAAAGACCCACCGCGTAGGCCAGATGCAAGCCGCATTTTACAATAAACCTCTGTGGGGCTGTTTGGTTTTTTTATTTATTATAATCGCAAATTTTATCGCAATTGCAATATCTGTCAGAAAAATTGCAATTAGATTATTTTCCAAAATCGTGCAGCCCTATTGTGTTAAGCCCGAGCGGTCTGGTGGTGGACCGCAAATGACATCACGCCATAATTCCATCTCTTCAGACTGTATGAATTAATGTTGCGTTTATTTTTTCAAAATCGTGCAGCCCTATTGTGTTAAGCCCGAGCGGTCTGGTGGTCGACCGCAAATGACATCATGCCATAATTCCATCTCTTCAGACTGTATGAATTAATGTTGCGTTTATTTTTTCTTCACATGTAGCCAAGAGTAAAGACCCTAACCCTGTCAAAGCAGGAGTCATAGTGTATATTTTCAGCAATATGTTTCTTTACCAATAGGTTAAAGTGTTATTAGTGAAATATGAGTTTTGGAGCGGCCGGGTAGCGCAGCGGACTAAGCGTCTGTCTACCACCAAAGAGACAGTGGGATCGAATCCAGCTGTGGTGCTTCCGGGTTGGCCGACCGTCCATACTAACACAATTGGCAGTATTAGCTGGTGGGAAACCCGGCGAGGGTGGGTCCTGGTCGTTGTAAACAGCGACTCCTACAGTTCGGTCGGGGCGCCTGCACAGCAAGGGAAGGATCTAGGAGAGGTAGTGTGACCTTCCACACGTTACACTCTCCCAGTGAGAGTCCGCGCTGCCAGGTGAAAAGAAACGGTGGGCTGGGTACACATGTGTCGGAGGAAGCATAGTCTCCGCCCTCCCGGACCGACAGTAGGGGGTAGAGTGCGCAACGACCAGGAAGGGGATTGGGAATTGGCATAACGACTAACATTGGGATGGGAGAAAAACGGAAAAAGGAAGGGGGGGGGGGGAAAATTGTTTTGGAAATCTATTCGGAAACGAGTGAATATCGACATTAGAAAATGCGCGCCACCATTTTGTTTGTAGCCATATGAGGAGAGGAGACCCAGGGCTTTCGATAGGCGGTGGGAAAACGCTGTTGCAATCTGATGAAAAATGGCGGAGACATTTACATAATAAAAAAGTAACTGTACTTACAGTAGATTTCATTCACGGTTTTTGCTGCACGCCTGGTGATACTAAATCCAGATTGAACTATGCCATTGGAAAGAGGAGATTTGGCCCGATCCATAGATGTGCGACTTGGCCACAATAAGGTCATTTATAGGCCTGATATTCTATATTCTATAATAATATTTCAAATTGCATGTGTCCCGATGGCAGAATTCAGTACTGTATCTACAAAACCTTCTGTTTAATCATCTTCCCTTTATTCATTTGCTTAGATTTATTTTTGTACACGTGATCTCAAAAAGGTGCTGAACGAGCTCAGTGGCTTATTCTTTTGCATGGTGTTATTCACTGTAAAAGATGGGGGGGGGGGGGGGATTATAGAATTGATATTCTCCTTTGGTTCATTACAATTTACTCAAGCCTAGTAACAGACACAATATTTCTGACACTGGGAATACGTTCCCTGAGATCCATAGATGTCCCTCGATACCAAGAACATGCAATCTTCCATTTACTTGGGTATGTATCTTTTGCGGATTTTCAGAAAATAGGGCTAGGGCTCAAGAGGTTAATATCTTGACCCTTTAGCCATGATATGTGTAGTAATATATCTTTCTTTTCTATAATCTAATTGAAATGTGTTCTGGTTAAATCTCTTCCCACCAGGCCGAGTCGCTCTAGCTGGAGGCTGGACCGAGACATGGGCTTGATGAACGCCATCGGCCTCCAGCCCCGACACCCCACCCCCTCTGTGACCTCGCAGGGAACCCAGACGCCCACCGTCCAGCTGCAGAACGCCGAGACGCAGACGGAGAGGGACCTGTCTGAGCCCAGCACCTCCCAGACAGCAGCAGGTAGACACAGCACCTCCCACACAGCAGCAGGTACACACAGCACCAGACGCGTGAATACTTTCGGCAGCCCACTTGTCCTTCCGCGTTGCTCTGATTGGCCGAGCGCGCGCATGAGCCTGGACGGGCTCCTCAGCCAGCTCCTCAGCCAGGCTCTGCTTAACGCAATTTATACAAATGGAAGTATTGATTACGCCGTAACGAATCATTAAAAAAATATACCCTTAACTGGAATATGTTGTGCCTTTACACATATGTTGGATTATGTAATTGGTTTGTCATGACAAACCAATAAAAAATCGCGAATTAACCGGTGGCTACAACAACACACAGTAACTACATGCGTCTGTCTACCACCGCAGAGACACTGGTATCGAATCCGGCTGTCAGCGGTCCCTCCGGCTTGGGCGGTCGTCATACTGGCACAATTGGCAGTGTCAGCGGGTGGGAAGCCGGTGGGTGGTAAGCCGGTGGGCTGTATTCTGGTCGTTGTAAACAGTGACTCCTACAGGTCGGTCAGGGCGCCTGCACAGCGAGGGAAGGAACTGGGTAAGGTAGTGTGATCCTACCACGCGTTACACTTCCCCGGTGAGAGTCCTCGCTGTCGGGTGAAAAGAGGCTGCTGGCTGTCTCCTATGTATCGGAGGAAGCATCTGATAGACTTCAGGGCTCCCTAGACTGACCAGTGGGGGGCACATGCGAGCAACGACCAGGAAGGGGAGGGGGTAATTGGCATAACGACTAAATTGGGATGGGAGGAAAATACAGAAAAATAGGAGGAGAAAAAGTGGATAAATGTTTTTGAATTATAACCTGCTTCCAGAGACGAAGCATATTATGAGTCAGATTTACTTTCCCTGATGCTTCAGCATTTTGATTTAAACGGAAGCCTTTGGAGAGGCCTAGGCTAATGAGACATCCTGCTGAGACATCGTGTTGGAGTCCACAGCAACGCACACAACTAGGGATGCTCCGATATTGATATCGGATATCGGCCCCGATATGACAAAAATGTATGACTAAAATTTTATGATAATATAAGTATTAGTATTTCTTTTTTTATAATAATAAATAACAATTCAGTACATTTATGTGTTCATTTGTTTGTTCGGTTATTACATTTTTTATTTTTTATTTTTTTTCAACTCTGCCTCTCTTTGTCAACTACAACAAGCAATGCTGTTTGTTATTTAACACTATGGTCGCCAAAAACGCCGTAGCACGTCTTTCCCCGCCATGCTCATTCTGCCAAAGATGCCGTACCACGTCTTTGATATCAATATTTCAAAAATCTGTGATCAAAATCATATTTCTCCCCCGGAGTCTTGAGATCTACTGTTGATCCCCTCTCAACTCTCCAACGGTTCAAGAGCGCCATCTGGTGGCCGATCGGCGGATCGCCCAGAGCGGAAACAGGAAATGGAAGCTGGTGCTCATTTCAATTCGGTCCGATCACTCTGTAATACCGATCACTCTGTAATAGTCCCAGGACTCGAGCTAGACACAACGGATAGCAATCCGTTACCAATAACTCGATAAACATGATTTGGACGTATATACTATTATACAACCTGGAAATGGATCGCATATTTCTACATCCCATAATAGCAATATTTCTGTTCCACGCTCATCGCCCAACGCTATGAGGAAGCTACCGTAAGATTCAGCGTTATTTTTTAACGTGTTCGATACTAACTGCTCTAATGATCATATCACCCACACTAGATGAATCATCTAACGTTGGCCACGGAATTATAAACGACCCCCCCCCCCCCCCATCCGGTCAACATCAGATGATCAGTAGTAACTTCTAGAAGCACGTCCATTTGAAATTTTTTATCTCGCGCAGATTCCTATCAAACTGTATTTGATCATCAATATAATGCATTTGGGGCTATAAATCACGTTCTGGAGAAAGCTGCAGAAAACGATAAAAACATACTTATACTTTAGACCGTATTTTAGTATGAATATGTGAATGAAAAAGTATAACGTTGCTACACCCTGAACAATAGATACTTGACGTTGAATGGGCCATAGTAATGTCAATTTAGCAATACAATTTAAAAAGTTATAGCCCTGCAAAGAAGGTAAACATCCCCATAGACAAATAGAGCTGGCGGAGGATGGTATATTAAGAATATAAGCCTGGCGACCAAAGTGTTAAGATGAGGTCGGACTCGGCACTGACAGATTTGTGTTCATTGTGCTGCTTTTATAAAGCCTCAAATGACGGCTTACAATATTTCATGAAAGCAAAGTGTTTTGTTTGTCTAAGATTTAAAAAGGTTTAAACTTTACAGCACTGACAAAGTTGAACAAAGTGCTGTACAAGTCCCACAACATAAAAATAAAAATAAATTAAAAATATTTTTAATTTTAATTTTTTTTTTATCTCGAAGCTTCGAATTAAAATCGAATATCGGCCCCGAAGCTTCGAATTCCAAAAAAAAAATGAAGGTCAGCCCTAATCCCTACACACAACACCTTCTAGCCATTAGCCAGTACCGCACCAGCAACCAACTAACTTCAGCTTGTTCACAAAACCTTCTAGCCATTAGCCAGTACTGCACCAGCAACCAACTAACTTCAGCTTGTTCACAAAACCTTCTAGCCATTAGCCAGTACTGCAGCAGCAACCAACTAACTTCAGCTTGTTCACAAAACCTTCTAGCCATTAGCTAGTACTGCAGCAGCAACCAACTAACTTCAGCTTGTTCACAAAACCTTCTAGCCATTAGCCAGTACAGCACCAGCAACCAACTACCTTCAGCTCGTTCACAACACCTTATAGCCATTAGCCAGTACCGCAACAGCTTGTTAGCGAGCAGCATCCCAGTGATGTGGCAGTCCTCCTTACATCAGTGTTTACATTTTCTTCCTTGGTCCAGCAGGTGACGAGGACGGCTGTTTTTTCCCTCATTCAGCGCCAGGGGTCGCTGTTTACCTTCTGGCTAGAACGCCATTGCTGTAGTCCAGTGGTTCCCAAACTGTGGTGCGCGCACCCCTTGTGGTGCGTGAGCGCCCTCTAGGTGGTGCGTGACATGAAAATGCTAATGGTGGTTTTTATTTTATTTTTTTTACAATAAAATGTCATACAAATCTTAGTCAAACCTTTAGTATTATGGATATTAAACGTGCTGGCAGAGTACATGCATCCATGTTGTCGTGAACATTTTAATTAAATAAGGAAATTCCCTATCCATAGTCGCAGTGGGAAGAGATAAAATAAAAAATTTAATCTGTGCACGGAGACCAGCAACAATTTGTTAGCTATGGGTCTAATAACACCGTCGATTGTCAGTGAGTTGCTTCTGGTCAACATGCAAAAAACAGATTGTTTTTTCATCCGTACATTTCCGTTTTATACCGTTTTGAATATGAGTATAGTTTTGGTGATTCTTAGTAATCCCAGGAAAAGACGCGATAATAGCCCTTTAGTGAAATCCACTTATCACGTTGTCATTTTTTGCGTGATTATCGAATCTTCCTGAAATCAACGCTAGATTATCGTTATTATCCTTCCTCATGCACCCATGAAATGGGGCTTGTAGCGGGGCGCTCGCCCCCCTCCCACCACAGCCAACGGTAAAAAGCACAACACAGTCCACACACACAGCTTCGATCGCGGGAGAAAGAAATATCAGATTAACGCAAGATTTGATATATAGTGTTCTTCTCTGATGTAATGCAAAAAAAAGTACTGCTCGCGGAGGTCCGTCCCATGTTGTGCGGCATTGCATATGAATGGGGGGGGGGGGCAGCCTTGCAGATGTATGGTTGTAAACGCTCGTCCTGCCGGAGTATTTAAACCCCGCCCGCACGGCTCAGATCGGCCCAGAAAAGAAACTACATTGTTTCTAATGGAGTGCAATACCGGCTGGAAGGCGGCGGTATTTGCCCTTTTGCAAGCTCAGACCCATTCCCAATGATAACATCAGGCTGGATGGATGAAAAATGAATGGATATAGCTAATAAAAGAAATAACGATTAAAACCAGACTTTTCTCGTGATTGGCACTGAACGGTTGGCGAGTTAACCCGACTTTTCTCGTGATTGGCGCAGAATGAGTTAAGACACACTTTCTACAAGTGGTAGGAAGCTACCGCTCTTTTCTAAGACCCTTTCTTTAGTTAAAGGTGCTATGTATGACATTCTTCCAATAGATGTCGCATTAGAGCACCAGCATGTAATTTATCCAATGAGGTGCATTCCACGTGGAGGAATGGGAAGTAGGGAGGGGATACATGCATGCAACATGTAAACAATAACATTAATTTTGGACCCGCAAAAATCTTTTTAACCTATTAAGCCCTAGCCATATCTTCGCCTAAAAGTACATACCCAAGTATATGGAAGATTGCTACACTTCTACAAGGTCCATTTGCATGTTCTATGGACATCTATGGATCTCAGGGAATGTATTCCCAGTGTCAGACATATTGTGTCTGTTACTATGCTTGAGTACATTGTAATGAACCAAAGGAGAATATAAATGATTATTTTTGTTTTTTTCCTTCTTTGACAGTGAATAACACCATGCTAACATTGACCAGACATGAAACATTGCCACTGAGCTCATTCAGCACCTTCTGGAGATCAAGTGTACTAAACATCTAAGCAAATGAATAAAGGGCAGATGATTTACATGGTTTTCTATAGATACAGTATTGAATTTTGCCATCTGGACATTTGAAATATGAATATAGAATAGCAGGCCTATAAATGACCTTATTATGGCTAAGTCACACATCTATGGATCGGGCCAAATCTCCTCTTTCCAATGGCAGAGGTCAATCTGGATTTAGTACCACCAGGCGCCCCTGACAGGGGGGGCTGAGGGGTGACCATGTGATGGATGGGGGGGGGGGGGGGGGGGGGTGACCATGTGGAGGATGGGGGGCTGAGGGCTGACCATGTGGAGGAGGGGGGGTTGAGGGGTGACCATGTGGAGGAGGGGGGGCTGAGGGGTGACCATGTGGAGGAGGGGGGGCTGAGGGCTGACCATGTGGAGGAGGGGGGGCTGAGGGGTGACCATGTGGAGGAGGGGGGGCTGAGGGGTGACCATGTGGAGGAGGGGGCCTGAGGGGTGACCATGTGGAGGAGGGGGGGCTGAGGGGGGACCATGTGGAGGAGGGGGGGCTGAGGGGTGACCATGTGATGGAGGGGGGGGGGGGGGCTGAGGGGTGACCGTGTGGAGGAGGGGGGGCTGAGGGGGGACCGTGTGGAGGAGGGAGGGCTGAGGGGTGACCATGTGATGGGGGGGGGGGCGGGGGGGCTGAGGGGTGACCATGTGGAGGAGGGGGGGGCTGAGTGGTGACCTCGTCAAACAGCTTGATTCAGCTTGAGATCCGTCAGGCTTAAAGTTATGCGCTTGTGGTTGAACCGCAGTGGTTCAGACCAATCAGTGTCTATGAGGAACTGCTGGCAGCTACAGATCTGGTTTAGGTATTTGTTACCTTTGAATTAATTTTTTTTTGTTTTTTTGTATTCCTTATAGGGCTGTCCCCGACTAAGGATTTGGATAGTCGACTTTGATTGGGCGAAATCTGCCGATAGTCGACTGGTAGTGCAAAAAAAGAAATTATACTTTTTTTTTTATTAAAATTTTAAAAAATGTATTCCATTTCGGCTGTGGTGCTTAATGTCTGAAGGAGTCGACTGAAGGCTTCTTGTCCTCTGCAAAAGCATGCCACTGATGGATACATCTTGATATTACATCTTGATATTTGTCTAGTCTAGTGTGTTCATTAGACGGGTGAAATCCTCTGTCAGTGCCTCTGTGCCCATTTTCTTAGGCATATAGCATCTCTGGTATATGCGCCGTTAGCGTTAGCCACGCTTCTAGTTGTAGGCCTCTTTGCTTTTTTTAAAGAATGATTAAAAATATATATATAATTTTTTCTTTTTTGCATTCGACTAAGAGGTTGGCAGTCGACTACGGCTCCTTTCGATCGATTAGTCGACTAATCTGGGTCAGCCTTAATTCCTTACAATAATCGTCTACCGGCATGCTAACTACATAGCTGGCTTCCTCTTCAGCGCTCTCCTACTCCGTCATATGGTTCGTTGATTTGATTGGTTGAAGTTAGCCCGTGATTGACGGATGTTTCATCCAATCACCTGCCAAGTGTTTTATTTTTTAAAGTTCCCGCCCTTTTCCAAACAGTTTCCAAGGACGACTTCTCAGATGGTTCTGTGTCACAAACATCTGGTGCATAAGGTTCCTTCTCAGATGGTTCTGTGTAACAAACATCTGGTGCATCAGGTTCCTTCTCAGATGGTTCTGTGTAACAAACATCTGGTGCATCAGGTTCCTTCTCAGATGGTTCTGTGTAACAAACATCTGGTGCATCAGGTTCCTTCTCAGATGGTTCTGTGTAACAAACATCTGGTGCATCAGGTTCCTTCTCAGATGGTTCTGTGTAACAAACATCTGGAGCATCAGGTTCCTTCTCAGGTGGTTCTGTGTAACAAACATCTGGAGCATCAGGTTCCTTCTCAGGTGGTTCTGTGTAACAAACATCTGGTGCATCAGGTTCCTTATCAGGTGGTTCTATGTAAGTTCTAGGTATGTATGTAGGTTCTAGGTCAGGAGACGGGTTCTTCAAGGAAAATTAGATCTAATCTAATCATATATAATGCAGGGGTGGTAGTTTGTGACACAAGGCCCAGGTCGATAAGGTTGGTTCATGCTGGCTAGCTTAGCTATCAACCCCATCTGTTTCTAAACATGTATTGATCAGGTTGGTTCATGCTGGCTAGCTTAGCTATCACCCCATCTGTTTCTAAACATGTATTGATCAGGTTGGTTCATGCTGGCTAGCTTAGCTATCAACCCCATCTGTTTCTAAACATGTATTGATAAGGTTTGCAGCAACTGAACTAATTTCAAGTAGAACAGATTTGTGCTGCCTGTCCCTTTTTAAATCTTTTGTAGCGGAGAAGACAGTGCGTGAGACGTGCGTTTGGGACACTGGTTGTCGAGGACAGTAGCATTGACCATCAGCCTCTTTGTGTTTCCTCAGGAGAGGCTGTGCAAGAGCGCCCATCCACAAGCAGTGGAGCTGAAAACAACAGGGCCGTAGATGGTACCCTGGGAGACGCCTCGACAGAGACTAGCACCTCCACAGCCAACACTGGTAAACCTTCATACTCATACTGTAGTCTGCTCTACCTCTCAGTGTTGGAAAGGCTAGTTTTTATTGTTTAAAGAGCCCATATTATGCCCATTTCCCAGCTTCATATTTTCAAACATTTGCATGATTTTATGGTCAAAAAGCACCTAATTACAGCTGTACAGGCTGTGTGTGCAGAACATCATGCTCAATCAGTCTGGAACAGGCTGTTGTGGCTCCTGTCTCTTTAAATGCAAATGAGATGCTGCTTCCCACACCGAGTGCGCAGAGGCATCTGGCTCAGGAAATTCAGATCGAACTGTGAAACTAGGCATTGCAGATCAAATATGAATGAAAATCCAGCAATTGCATATCCCATTTCTTGCCTAAAATATTGTCAAAACATATTTTAGTGAACAGTTTAGGTAGAAAAGGGAGAATGTTTACGAGTGAGCCGCCATATTTGAAAACAGACACTGAAGTCAGGACTAGAATGTATCGTTGTAATACTGTTACACAGTGCAGGAGATGTGTAATGGAAGAAAAACAAGGCATTCTAGCAAGAAAGGCTGGACTACAAACAAGGCATTCTAGCAACAAAGGCTGGACTACAAACAAGGCATTCTAGCAAGAAAGGCTGGACTACAAACAAGGCATTCTAGCAAGAAAGGCTGGACTACAAATGACGAATTCTAGCAAGAAAGGCTGGACTACAAACAAGACATTCTAGCAAGAAAGGCTGGACTACAAATGATGAATTCTAGCAAGAAAGGCTGGACTACAAACAAGGCATTCTAGCAAGAAAGGCTGGACTACAAATGATGAATTCTAGCAAGAAAGGCTGGACTACAAACAAGACATTCTAGCAAGAAAGACTGGACTACAAATGATGCATTCTAGCAAGAAATGCTGGACTACAAACGAGGCATCCTAGCTAGAAAGGCTGGACTACAAACAAGGCATTCTACCAAGAAAGACTGGACTTTCAAACAAGACATTCTAGCAAGAAAGGCTGGACTACAAACGAGGCATTCTAGCAAGAAATGCTGGACTACAAACAAGGCATTCTAGCAAGAAAGGCTGGACTACAAATGATGAATTCTAGCAAGAAAGGCTGGACTACAAATGATGAATTCTAGCAAGAAAGGCTGGACTGCAAACCAGGCATTCTAGCAAGAAAGGCTGGACTACAAATGATGAATTCTAGCCAGAAAGACTGGACTACAAACCAGTCTTTCTAGCAAGAAAGGCTGGACTACAAATTATGCATTCTAGCAAGAGAGGCTGGACTGCAAACAAGGCATTTCAGGAGTAGAGTTTTCTGTCGATTACTCCCTTTGGCGTGGACTTTGGACTTTGTAACTGCAGACATTTCACATGCACCTCCAACTGTATAACACACTAAAGGAAAGGGAAAATAGCATAATGGGACCCATTTAACACATTCTGTGCCACGCCTCTTCCGGGAAGAGCATAGCCTCATGCCACCCATTAAACCAATGTAATCCGTCACCTTGTTAGTAGAGCTATATTCTATATTATAGCTATGGATATAATACTATAGTCATTTGACACTGGGTTTCTTCCGGTCAAGATTCAAAAAAGAAAAAGAATTCCATCCATACATTCCCGTGTTATACCGTGGTGAATATAAGTATGGTTTTAGAGCGGCCTAGCGTAATTAATGAAATGCTGAGTTATAGTCCTACACGTCGATTACATTGTAGACGCTAGCGTTTCTTGCCTGAACCCGCTATTGTTCCGGATTCAAATCTACAATATATGTATTATGTTCCATCATGAATGCATGAAAGTGGGGGTGGGGTAGTTTCTGATTATTTGATCGTCAGTAACGGCATTCGCATTGAACACTAAAAACGGTTATCAGCCCGATCGGTATGAAAGCATTGCAGGATCAAGCTAGAATTGTCGTCAAATCGCCCTTACCTGTGGCCGAGAGTAATCCAAAAAGAATATTCCAATTTCTTGATCGCCATCTGGTAGATCCAATGTCCATTTGCTCGACGGCATAAACGACCATAACATACGGGCATAGTTGACGGGCTTCAATGTAACCGGCACAACTGTGCGCCTCGCCCCAGAAGAAAATTTTTTATCCGAGACCTGGGGTCATCCCACAGCCCAGGATACAATGTTAGAAATGGTGCTCGATACCGCCGCCTGGTAGGATGCGGCCGGTACTGCACCTTCGGATTCCCAGTATGCATTTTTTTCAGGCAACACAGCTCCCTGAGATTGAATAGGGTATTAAAATCGGGGGGGGGAAAGGAAAATCGACCCAGAAACGAGAATCTTCGTTTATGGCACTGAACAGTTGGGGCACAGAAACGAGAATTCTCGTGAACGGCACCCAATGTGTTAAGCTAGTTCGCATAAGTAATACAATTTAAAAGGAATCAGAAGATGTGCATCATCTGAAACACTTTTCCTTTGGGAATATCTGTTACTCTGGCAGTTATCAGATTTATTTCCTGGATCTATTTATTTATTAAAACATTTTAGAGCCCTAGTTCTGTTTCCTACTTACCAATTATGTTTTTGGAAGAGTCGTTTCTCAGCACAATCCATGCTGTTCCTCATACTAACTCCGGCTAGTTAGCCACAAACCAATGCAAAGTCAATGGGGTCGAGCTCCCGTACAAGCTGACTGAAGCTCACTGAAATCTACTTTGTGCGCACTGTGGACTAGATTTTAGTTGCCTTCAGTCAGCGTGTGCAGACAGGAGCTTGACCCCATTGCATTAGCTTTAGTTTGTGGCCAACTATTTGGAGCTAGTATGAGGAACAGCATGGTGATTGAAAACATCATTGGTAAAGAGGAAATAGGGCTCCAGATATCTGAGCTATCCCTTTAAGTAAAACAAATTGTGGGCTGTCGGGACATCCTGGCACCACCGTGTCCATCCACCACTTGGTCCAAATAAAAAGACTTCTGGTCCCGGCGCTGTGCCGCCACAGTCATCACAACTTCTGCCTTGTTGCCATGGAAATGTCAATCGTTTGTCGCAATCAAGTAGACCCATTAAGGATCCTGATAGGTTGGCTATTACCTGCCTCGGTTAGCATAATTCAATCTGCTCTCTTCCCCTCTGGCCTGTCATTTCCTCTGGTCCTCTGCTGTGGTGTCATTATCCGTCTGCCCCAGCAGCCCTCACGGTCCTGTGGGGTTTCCATGCTCTGGGACTGGATCTGCTAACCGCCTTCCCCACCGGCTAATTAAAAGGTTGTTCTGGCATGTAGGTCCTTCTTGCCTCGGTAGCTGCTGCAGTGTGCTGCACAGAATGCCGCTTATTCCCCCCAATCAAATTAACACTAGCTGCCCATTAAAACTAAGGCGCCAAATTCTACTTGGAAGGGTACTTGTTGCCTCTAAAACAAATGACAGATTACTTTAAAATATAATTTTGATAGAGGCCAGTATTGGCTTATGTATGGCACGTTTGTTACCGGTTGATTATCTGTTTTGAAACGGAACTGTGATTAGCCCAGTTATTCAAACTATCAACAGGTCTATTGAAGCTATAATACATTCATTGATCATTGGCTAATTGCAGATTTGTACAGATAATTACTTCTTATTCACCAGCACGAAAATACACACATTAGGTATATCTGAGAACTGTGAGCTTCCCAGAACCTTTATTGTGACAAGGCGGACTGGCTGGAGAAGAGATGCTAACTGTTGGGATGGGATTGTACAACTTCTAGGCAGTTTGGAGCTCCATCGCTGCAAATAGAATCAGGCTCAGATTCTGAATAGCGTTCCCTCTTAACACTTTCAGTGCCCAGCAGGGGGCGCACATTTAGTGCTTGAATGCCCACCATCCACTTCAATGTTAGCATTAATATTGCCTAATCTATGTTTTAAATTATGGCTATGTGTCTAATCTGCCCGTCGCATTATCAATGACTCATTTCCAGTCAACATTGTCGAAGCGGATTGTTTTTTTATCGGTTCATTTCCGTTTTATAGCATTTTGAAAAGCCCTCGTTTTCAAGAGAAAAAAGAATATTCCATGATGATCACCCTGTACTGTAATATTCTAGAACGTTGTAATTTTTCGGCCTATTTATGAATCGTTTTCAAATAAACGCTAGATTATCGATAGTATAAGTGTACGTGTGCACGCTGGTGCCGCGCGCTGAAAACCGATTATCTCAGTTCCTGATCGCTCTTACAGTCAAACAGCCATATCACATTATAGGGGAAAAGCTTATATCTCCGTGAAAACCAATTCCAATTCCTGATCGCCATTCCAAAAATCGATCCTTTTATTGATCCCACGCGTATACTGTAAAACACATATTACACGCTGTGCTGAGAGAATGAAGCTGATCGGCTCCGGTTACATGCGTGAGAAGTAAAATGTGGATTCCGGAGTTTTTTTTTCTCATGCATTTTCATTGAGTCCAATCCAAAAGGGTGCATTACCATCTGGGAGACGATAGGGGGCGCTTTTTTCACATCTGAGCGCCTGGCGGGGCTGCTGTACCAACGGTAGACTCGGTTGATGAAATATGAATTCAGATCGCTAATAAAAAAAATAAAACGAGAATTCTCGTGATGGGCATTCAACCCGCGGGCTGATATCCCGAGATATCTCGTGATGGGCATTCAAAGTGTTAAAGAAGAGATTTCTGCGTTGTGACAATTGGTCTTCCATCAAAATGTGTCGATAGAAAGGTATTTGTCTGGATCTGGGGCTAATGGCACAGAGAGAATGGTCTGCAGCAAAGCAAGAATCTCAAATGACCCACATGTCAAAAAACCACTCAAATTAAGTTTAGCGCAGTGGTTCCAAAACCTTTTCACTCTGGACGCATTTAGGCGCTCACATTATTCTCGGAGACAACCAGCCTGACGTATTGTGCAAAAACCAACTGGTATGCACTTCTATACGTTTCAGTGAATCAAGTGTGGAATAAACCGGGGTATAGACAGCTGCTACTCATAAAAGTATAAGCAAAGCATAATGGCAGATGAACATTATTTGATCATACAGTATGTTCTCACACTTTTATTTTGTAGGCAGAATGACCTCAGTAGACCGGAAGGTTTGCCTCGTCATGCTTCATTGTTGCTTTTGTAACGTGAGTCATTAACAATGTTAACATAGTGTGTCATGGCTGTTTCAGCTTCTCTCTTACTTCCTGACTTGTCAAAACATTTAGTTTTCTCATTATTCTTTTCTCTCCCTGGTTGGATAGCTATGGTAGCATCAGTTAGCTAGATCATTATCACAGATAACAGATTTTATGTGATGGAATCCTATCAACTGTTTGTTTACAGCTGTGTGGAATGCATTTGTTTGTACAACTGTCTAGAGGTGACCATTTACATTTCCTGTCATACGACACTAAGAAATAGCTCCGTTTAACATTAAGTCATTCCTGCTCCCATTCAAATCCCAAACCGAGAGCTACATTTGAGTTTGTTCAGGAGAGTTGGGAGTCCGGCTGTCAAGTCAGTCAGTTTGGGGAATGGCAATTTGGGGCAGATTTAGTTTTGTCTATGATAGAAATGGATTAAAGCAGCGCCTATGTGAGCGTCAATATCTCTGGATAGCGGTTCATTACCAGCAGGAGATCCAGGAAGGCAAGAGCAATTCCTTCTCCCCAAAGCATTGACTCGCAGGTACTTTGTTATTTCAGTGCATCAAGCCATGACATAATATTTCCTTTCATAGTCACTTCAGCAACAAAGTAATTTCCAAACAGACACAAAGCAGAATTGTGAAATAATGATCCAACACGTCCACTAGACTGTACACTACAGGCTACACAGAGGGAGGGACCTAAGTGAAGGCATTAGTGAAGCATTTAAAGTCGATGTTTTTCTGAAATGCATGATTTAAAACACCATGTTGTGTTACCTCCCCCTGCCTGCAGGGGATGCTCCAGAGTACGCGTCGGGGGAAGACGCCCTGGCGAGGATCCGCCGGCTGATCGCTGAGGGCGGCATGACGGCGGTGGTGCAGCGGGAGCAGAGCACCACCATGGCCTCCATGGGCGGCTTCGGCAACAACATCATTGTCAGCCACCGCATCCACCGCGGCTCCCAGACGGGGGCTGGCCGGCCCAGCGCTGACCACGCCCCGCTGGCCTCTTCCTCCTCGCCTGGCGCCGCCGTGGCCTCCTCCTCCTCCTCTTGCCCGCTCACCATCACCATCACCCAGCCCAGCCAGGCGCAGACCCTCACCCAGCGCCTCAGCATCACCCCCCAGCCCAGCCAGGCCCAGACCCTGACCCAGCGCCTCAGCATCGCCCCCCAGCCCAGCCAGGCCCAGACCCTGACCCAGCGCCTCAGCATCGCCCCCCAGCCCAGCCAGGACCAGACCCTGACCCAGCGCCTCAGCATCGCCCCCCAGCCCAGCCAGGCCCAGACCCTGACCCAGCGCCTCAGCATCGCCCCCCAGCCCAGCCAGGCCCAGACCCTGACCCAGCGCCTCAGCATCGCCCCCCAGCCCAGCCAGACCCAGACCCTGACCCAGCGCCTCAGCATCGCCCCCCAGCCCAGCCAGACCCAGACCCTGACCCAGCGCCTCAGTCTGGTGCATCCGGCACCCCGTGAGCCCCAGCTGGCACCCATGCTGGCACCCATGCTGACACCCATGTGGGGACCGGCCCTGCCCACCCTCCGCTCAGACCAGAGCCCGGCGCTGTCTCTGGCCATGGACATAGACGACGTGTTCGAAGCGGGACAGATGGAGGACGAGTCCCTGCCGGGCCCGTCCTCCGCCTCCCTGCTCTTCTCCTCCTCCCCTTCTTCCTCCTCCTCCTCCTCGTCCTCCTCCTCTCACGCGCCCTTCCCCAACCCCGGCGGCGGCGGTGGCGGGAGGAATGGCAACAACAACAACAGCCGCAGCAGCCGAGACGGTTACTCTGGTGACCCTTACAGCAGGTAGTCACCACCGCCGCCCACACAGGACTCGGGTCAGGACTAGGAGAAGGGCTTTCCAGTCGCGTACAACAGGAGATCAATCCTTCTCGCAGCAGCCACACCATCGAGCTACACTTGGAAGCAGCAGATAATGTGTTAAAATAAAATAAAAGGCCCAAAACGGACCTGTGGACGCTGGGTTTCAGCTTCTCCTCTACAGCCTTATGTCACTGGGAGGAGCAGGTGCTGCTTCCACTCTGCACAGGACGTCCTGAAGGGACCCAGGAAAGGAGCCCGCACCTCCCTCCTCTGCATCGGCTCCTCCCTCCTCTGCATTGGCTCCTCCCTCCTTTGCATTGGCTCCTCCCTCCTCTGCATCGGCTCCTCCCTCCTCTGAATCGGCACCTCCCTCCTCTGCATTGGCACCTCCTTCCTCTGCATTGGCTCCTCCCTCTGCATTGGCTCCTCCCTCCTCTGCATTGGCTCCTCCCTGTGCACCGGCGTGCACTTGGCATCGCACTTAAGGAAACTAAATTAATAGGAGCTGAAACACGCCCCTGGTTGTATCGATCATTCCATGTCAGAAAGGTTTCTACTTGAAGACCAGCCCAGCTGAGGGGGGGGAGGGGTTGGTCCCTTTCTCTAGGCAGAATGGCATGACAGAAGACGAGGTTACTCAACTCAAAGTGCCATGTGAACAGGGCCTGGAACACGGTATACACCCACCACACACGAGACACGAGACACGCGCAAACAGACTCGCAGAGACCACAGCTTCTCCTATGTGCAGCATTCGGTGCCATGTGATATATATATATATATATATATATATTTGTTTTTTTGATGTGAAATACGTGTGATTGAGGTGTTAAAAAGAGTGAATTCAGCATCGCTGAAGCCTGTTCTTTTGTACCATGTGTAATTGTGTCCTATAGGATTATGTTGACAAGTGAGAATTGTAACTGTGGGAATCTTGTTGGAAGGAGCGTGTGTTTGTGGGGTGGCTGGGGGGGGGGGGCAGCAGCTGATGTGTTCACCAACCATCTCAAAATCAGTTCTCTTCAGTTGCCGTATCCACGTCGTTTTCACCTGCAGTTTTTTTAGACACTTTCTTTTTTTAGTTCCAAGTAAAAGAAAAAATATATATATATATATTCTGTTTTTTTTCTCTTTTTTTTTTTTTTTTTTTTTTTTTACGGATCCCCTTCCTCTGTTCTCTTCCCTGACCCCCCCAGGACAGACAAGTCAATCATGATGGACGGCTTTGTAACACGACGGTGAAGCTTAACCAATCACAGCTCTGCTGCATGTTCTTTTTTGTTCTTTTTCAAAAAATTATAATAATTATGCTGCAACATTTATCGTTTCTGAACAAAACACGGATTGTCACGTGACGGACACGCGGTCTTACCGGTGGCACGTTCTCATCAGGGAGGCGTCCGCGCGGACGAGTCTGAGCTCCACACGGGCTCCAGGTCAGACGAGCACCATCACCCCCACCCACCCTTCCACTTGCACTGCTGTGCTTTGGTGCCAAGTGGTGTGCACTGGGGCGGGACCTACGTCAGGACGTGTGCACCACCCGTTCCTTCTACTTGTCCATCTCCTCTGCCTTTACCCCCACCACCCCTCCTCCTCCTCCTCTGGGCTCAATGGATGATGGGAGGAAGCTGAGGCCACGCCCTGATGTTGGAGGGATGAGGTGAAGCCCCCCCCCCCCGACCTCTGACCCCGTCACGACTCACCGTGGTGGAGGTTGGAGGGTGTTCACTGAGGTGCCTCTCAAGCTCTGCCCCCCACTGGAAGCACCGAACACCCAGCGCTTGGCGAGCACTGAAGAGGAACTCTGGACGTGTCTGTGTGTATTTCTGAATGTGTGCGTAGCTGCGTATGTATGCGTGTGTGTATATTTCTGAATGTGCGTAGCTGCGTATGGGTGTATATTTCTAAATGTGCGTAGCTGCGTATGTGTGTATATTCCTGAATGTGTGCATAGCTGCGTATGTGTGCGTGTATATTTCTGAATGTGCGTAGCTGCGTATGTTTTCTGAATGTGTGCGTAGCTGCGTAATGTGTGTATATTTCTGAATGTGCGTAGCTGCGTATGTTTCTGAATGTGTGCGTAGCTGCGTAATGTGTGTATATTTCTGAATGTGCGTAGCTGCGTATGTGGACGAGTGTATATTTGAATGTGTGCGTAGCTGTGTGTGTATTTTTGAATGTGTGCGTAGCTGCGTCTGGATGTGTGTATATTTCTGAATGTGCGTAGCTGTGTGTGTATATTTCTGTAGCTGCGTATGCGTGTGTATATTTCTGAATGTGCGTAGCTGCGTATGTGTGTATTTCTGAATGTGCGTAGCTGCCTGTGTGTGTGTATATTTCTGAATGTGCGTAGCTGCCTCTGTGTGTGTATTTCTGAATGTGTGTAGCTGCGTCTGGACGTGTGTTCTCTACACGTGCGCTTGTTTCCTCAGCGTCTGGGAACACGATGTAGCATCTCTTCTAGTCTTCAAGCCCCTCTTCCCGTTGCGGGTGTGACCATGTGACCACGGCAGAGCGAGAGAGCTTATACTTGCCCCGCCTCCTGCTCTCCCCCCCCCCCCCCCCCAAACAACTCCGGCTGAACCAGGAAACCAGAGACAAAACTTGAATATTTTCTTCTTCTTTTTTTTTTTTTTTTATCAACCGCTCTTGTTTTTATTTGTGTCTGATAGATTTCTACTGCTTCGTTGCTGTGTGGGCCGGTGAGAAAGAGAGAGGCGTCCTCAGCATATCACTTGACCTTCAGCCCCTCAAGACGGCTTTTAGATGGGCTCCTTTTTTCCGTTTTTTTATTTTTATTTTATTTTTAAATACCCATGTGCTTAGCTATTCATATTTTAAATGCTTGGTAGGGTTCTGTATGGTGAGGTGAGCAGTGTGTTTGTGTGGAGAGGTGCTCCTCCATCTCTGGCTCTGGAGCCTCGCGGACATTTAAATCAGCCACTGATCATTTGTACTAAAAGCACCATATAAACCCACGTCAAACAGCGGTCCCGAAGCCCTGACACCCCCGGTTCACTGTGTCAGTTTTATAATACAATGCGACCGCTGTACGACCTCTGTGACCCCCGCGGGCTCCTGTTGCATAGTGACATTACTGTGGGGGGTCTTCCGCTCGGGGGGGGGGGGGGTCGTGGAGCTGTGGGAAGGACCTGCAGGTAGTGAAGACCGTACTCTCACTGGTTTGTCGTCGTGGAGCTGTGCGCGTGCGGACCGAGAGACGAAGCTGTTTACTGCATGTATGGAATAAAAACCTGCTAATAACCGTCTTAGTGGTTTAGAAAGAAAGTGACAAATTTGTGCTGCAAGATGAAAAAGAGACAAATTTATCTGAATGCTCCTCCTGGCTTTACTTGATTAATGAACTTTAAAAAAAGAGACAAAAAAAAGTTTTGGCTGTTCATGTGTCTGTTTTGTGTGTGTGTGTGTGTTGGTGGGGGGAGGGGGCGGGGCTATACTGAACCACTTCTACCCTGACTGGTCAGCATTACAATACACTAGTAGGGCCACGACATTTAGAACATGGCAACTGGCACACAGAGACAAACTGTCACCAAATATTACTGCTATATCAGACTGCTATATCGGTTTGTACACTTCAAATGCTTTTCTTTTGCTTTTACTTTTATGTGATGTAATTAAAGAGCTTTGTTGACATAAAGGTTGAATGGAGTGCTTGTTTTCTTCCTGGTCACGCGCCGCCCATGTGCTGAGATTTAAACATTTTAATATATATATATATATTTTATAAAAAATTTGGGATTTCTGTATTTTTCACCCATCCCAATTTAGTTGTTATGCCAATTCCCTTCCTGGTCGTTGTGCGCATTGCCCCACTGTCGGCCTGGGGAAGGTGTAGAACTACCACATGCCGCCTCCGATACATGTGGAGTCGCCAGCCACTTCTTTTCACCTGACAGCGAGGAGTTTCACTGTGGGAACATAACGTGTGCAGAGGTTCACGCTATTTCTCACAGATCCCCTCCCCGCTGAGCAGGCAGGCGCCCTGACCGACCAGTAGGAGTCAGTTCATTCAGCCATTCGTTAAAAACCTGGGCATGCTCTTTGACCCAGAGTTTTCCTTCAATAGGCAGGTAAACTCGGTGGTGAAGGAGTGTTTTTTCCAGCTCCGGTCCATAGCCAGGATCAAGGCCATTCTCAGACCTGAAAAGAGTCATTCACGCCTTCATATCTTCACGCTTAGACTACTGTAACTCCCTGTACCTGGGGCTTAATCCACCATAGCCCATCTACAACTACCCCAAAACACTGCCGCTAGACTGCTCACAGGTACCCGGAAGAGATCTCACATCACCCCTATACTTGCCTCCCTCCACTGGCTCCCGGTGCACTTTAGAATAGACTTCAAGGTCCTCCTATTGGTCTACAAAGCCTTTAATGGTAAGGCCCCTGCTTACCTAGCAGACCGCCTCACCCCCTATACCAACGCCAGGGCCCTCAGATCGGCTGACAAGGGTCTCTTAACCACCCGTAGGTCTAATTTCAAGTCTAGGGGGGGACGTGCTTTTGCGGCCGCAGCCCCTGACCTCTGGAACAGCATATGTCCATTAAATCTGCCCCCTCCATCGAGTCTTTTAAATCAAAACTCAAAACCCACCTATATCGCCTGGCCTTCCCTGACTCACTTTGACTCTTGCCTTGCTTGTTGACGTGGTGTTCTGTTTTCCTTGTCTATCCGTTGTTTTTTTATTTTAATTTTTTTCTATACTTTTCTTTGTTCTTAGCTATGTGAAGCACTTTGGTTGACAAGTGTCGTGTCTAAATGCTATATGAATAAATTTGATTGATTGACTAGAATGGTCTTATCTTTGGGCTGTACTAGAGGCCATGAGACTTTGTAATGAATTTATACATATGATTAAAGTGCTCTACTCCCCACCGTCAGCAAATATGCTCCACACTCTTCCTGGTCTCCAGATCTTCAAGACAGGGTTGTCCTCTGAGTCCTGAACTATTCACGCTTTCCCTCGAACCATTAGCCCAATTTATTAGAAAAAACTGATAAAATTGACCCTATAATAATCAACGACGCACAACACAAAATTGCTCTTTATGCGGATGACCTACAATTTTTTATGAAAGACCCTTCCCACTCGGCCACAAATGTACTCAATATAATAGACTATTTTGCCAAACTATCAGGATTCAAAATTAACTGGCCCAAATCAGCTTGTCTACCTCTGAATGAGTTGACCAAGGTGGTGCAACTACCGGCTGACATCCCCATAGTTGACCACTTCAAGTACTTAGGCATAGAGATGTTTCCCACGCTAAACCAGATAATAATAATATAACTTTACAGGCACATATAATAAAATACACCAAGATCTGGATAGATGGTCGGGCCTACCTAACTCGTTACAGGCACGAGCATCCATAATAAAAATGAATATACTTCCTAGGATAAATTGTTAGCTCAATGCTCCCCCTTCCTCCTCCAATAGACCACTGGCGCAAGACACAAACCATAATATCCAAATTTATTTGGAATAACAAACGCCCAAGACTCAAAAGAACTATCACTCAACGTAAGAAACAGGTTGGAGGATTTACAATCCCCGATTTTAAGTTGTACTTTTGGTCCTTTTCGCTGAGACCCCTAATGAGCTGGTTTAACCCTGAAATTGCTGTGTCATAGCAATCCTTAGAAGCAGCAGCGATCTCACCACAAAGACTACAGGATGTAGTATACTCTAATACTCTTATATCAAAATGCCAACTACGATATGGTCCGATTGTATCCCACGTGATTCAAACATGGCGTAATTTACAGAGGTCTCCCCGGAGTATCATTCTTTCTCTACCTGCAGTTGAGGGCGGCGCTCAGGGCTCATGCGTTGCTCCCACACCTTTTTGTCGGGCTTATCGTAGACGGGACAAACTCGAGAGGTTTTGTCTCAGAGTTTTAACTCTTAATCCAATCCACATAAAAAACTATCGTTGGATACAATATGGCGAAGGGACATCCCAGAACTCTATGCCCCCGACAAGTGACACATTGTACCAACACTGCAAAAGGGCAAATTACCAAGCAGTTATAATGAGACATTCATTGAAAGCTATAATGTGTGCCCCTTCACCCGTTGGCAATGGGTGGCACATCGAGGATGGCGAGTAAAAAGTGACCTGGATGACTACAAATCCGGCCCCTGATAGTGTGTTGCAGGTAGTCCACTGCGGTTGCAAACAAGGAAAATGTGAGACAGGAAGATGTTCCTGTGTGTCTGCAAAACTGAAGCCCTCAACAGCACTCCTGCACAGAAGACAACACCCCCCCCCAGGTTACCAGGTGCTGTCCCCAGCCAGCGTGAGACAATCCCTCTCCAGGATCAACGCTCGCAAAGCTGGGGACCCAGACAACATACCCGGGCGGGTGCTGAAAGACTGCAGCAGAGCTCACTGATGTCTTCACAGACATCTTTAACACCTCCCTGAGCCAAGCCGCTGTCCCCCACATGCCACATCTACTTTTTCTCCCATTTTCTATTTTTCTCCCATCCCAATTTCGTATCGTTCAATTCTACCCTCCCCTGTCTCGAACGTTGTTAGGCCATGCCTCCCACAAGCCGGCTGCAATGTGGACTAAGCCTTACATCACGTGTCCCCTCCGGTACTCGAGGAAGCGGCAGTCGCATCTTTTCACCTGCACAGCGCGATCTCTCAGCGTCGGGGATCTGCGTTTTGGAGGGCACACCGCCCCCGTCGCTTCCTGATTCTGCTGCGCAGGCGCACCAACCGACCTGTAGGAGTCGCTGTCCACAACGTCCGATCCCCACCCATCAGCTTCCCACCCCCTAATACTGCCAATTGTTTTTTTTTGATCCACTTTTTCTCCCATTTTTCTATATTTTCTCCCATCCCAATTTCGTATCATCCAATTCAACCCTCCCCTGTCACGAACGCTGTTTCTTGCCTCCCACAAGCCGGCTGCAATGTGGACTAAGTCATACATAGCACAAGTCCCCTCTGGTACTTGAGGTAACGGCAGTCGCATCTTTTCACCTGCGCAGCTCGATCTCTCAGTGTCGAGGAGTAACGCGTGGGAGGCTCACGCTGCCCCCGACACTTCCTGATTCTACTGCGCAGGCGCACCAACCGACTTGTAGGAGTCGCTTGTTCACAACGCCCGATCCCCACCCTTCAGTTTCCCTCCCCGTAATACGGCCAATGTGTATTACTGCGGACGACCAGCTAAACTGAAAACAATGTGGAGAGCTGGATTCGAACACGCGAATCCTAGCGTCTCCACACTGGTGGCGAGTGCCTTGCCCACTACACCACCTAGCCGCCCATACTGCCAATTGTATTAGTATGAACGACCAGCCAAGCTGATAGCAATGCGGAGAGCTGGGCTCGAACCCAGCGTCTCCTGCATTGGTGGTGAGCGCCTTGCCCACTGCACCACCTAGCCGCCCTCCTGTCCCCACATGCTTCAAAGACACTACCATCATCCCGGTCCCAAAGAAGGCTTCTCCAGCCTGCTACAATGACTACCGTCCCGTTGCTCTGACACCCATCATCATGAAGTGCTTTGAACGGCTAGTCATGCAACACATCAAATCCACCCTCCCTCCCTGGACCCCTTCCAGTTTGCATATCGGGCCAACCGGTCCACCGATGATGCAATCTCCACTGCCCTCCACTCAACTCTCACCCATCTGGACACTAAGGACTCATACGCCAGGATGCTGTTCATAGACTTTAGTTCAGCATTCAACACTATCATCCCCCAACAGCTGATAGTGAAACTGGACCTGCTGGGGCTGAGCGCCTCGATGTGCAACTGGCTGCTGGACATCCAGCACCATCATCCTGAACACTGGGGCCCCCCAAGGATGCATGCTCAGCCCCCTACTCTTCACACTACTGACCCACAACTGCACACCAATACACAACACCAACCTCTTCGTCAAGTTTGCGGACGACACAATTGTGGTGGGGCTCATTAAAAACAATGACGAGTCTCACTACTGGGACGAGGTGAGCCAACTGACCACGTGGTGCAGGAACAACAACTTAATTCTTAATGTGGAGAAAACAAAGGAGGTTGTTGTCGACTTCCGGAGAGTGCACACCCAGCACCCTCCACTGACCATCAACGGTGCAATGGTGGAGAAAGTGAGCAGCACCAAATTCCTGGGTGTGCACCTCACACAGCCTGGAACACCAACACCACATCACTCGCGAAGAAAGCTCAACAGCGCCTCTATTATCTCTGCAAACTGAGAAAAGCTGGTGCCTCTGTGCCCATCCTGTGCTCCTTCTACCGGGGCACCATCGAGAGCCTCCTGACCAGCTGCATAACCGCGTGGTACGGCGGCTGCTCAGCATCCTGCCGCAATACCCTGCAGCGCACGTTCAGAACAGCTGAGAGGATCGTTGCTGCCCCCCTCCCCTTCCTCCAGGACATCTTCAATACACGCCTGGCCCGCAAAGCACTACGCATCGTGGGTGACATCACCCACCCCTCACAATGTTTTTTCATGAGAATGAGGAGCCTCGGAGCCAGGACCAGCAGACTGAAAGACAGCTTCATACACCAGGCTGTCAGGAACCTGAACTCTCTCCCAGCTCCCCAGTGAGGAGCAGTGAGGAACAGCATGGATTGTGCAGTTTGACTACAGAGCTAGCCTTCCTCACCAGCTTGTTCAGTTTAACTCACTACAGAGCTAGTCTTGGATGGATGATGATGGCGCGACCCAGGTCAGTCGCCGTCGGTTTTGCTCCGTGAAGATTGTGCACACTTTTAGTTATTATGTTTATTTGTAATACCTTTTTTATGAAAACTACACTGGCGGGGACGTCATACGACCGACAGTCACTTATAGACCTAAACTCCGGACTTAAAGAGGAGTTTAGCAA
Organism: Notolepis coatsorum; assembly: GCF_963971535.1. Classification (NCBI taxonomy): domain Eukaryota; kingdom Metazoa; phylum Chordata; class Actinopteri; order Aulopiformes; family Paralepididae; genus Notolepis; species Notolepis coatsorum. The sequence continues at coordinate 23,082,161 of NC_140182.1, forward strand.
CACTTTATGCCAAGATTGGCCATCAGAGATCAGGCGGGACAAAGACAAAGAAGGCGGCAGGACAAATAAGAAACACAGGGGAAGGAGGAGCGGAATCAGAATAAGGCAAAAAAGTTGTGCTTACCGACCGGCGATTCCATCCATTTTACTGGCAAATGTACGTTCGACTGGACTAGCCCAAAGGAGATTAAGATACTCTCCAGTTCATGCTCCCCGGATCTCGAACATCTTTCCATTCAATGTCGACCGTTTCATCTCCCCCGAGAATTCACCGCCATTATCATGACGGCGGTGTACATCCCACCCCAAGCGAATACCGTCAGGGCCCTGGCTACAGGGGCATCTCAACATCCACCAGATCAAACATCTGGACGCAGCCATGATCATAGCTGGCGACTTTAACCAGGCGAATCTGAAGAAAGTGATGCCATCCTGCTCCACCAGGGGAGGAAATACGCTGGATCATTGCTACACCCCGTTCAGAGCCGGCTACAAGGCAATACCGGTCCGCCACTAGCGGGAGCAACAAGCACATCGGACCATGACTCCATCTTTCTCTATCCGGCTTACAGGCAGAGATCACGTGGTGCTGTCGTGTCACGTGAGGTAAAGAAGTGGTCCGACCAATCAGACGGCGCTACAGGACGCACTCGATGACGTCGACTGGGGTATGTTTCAGACGAGCTCCAGCGGCGTTAGCGAGTTTGCTGATGTTGTTGTTAGTTTTATAACAACACTAGCTGATAGTATCGTCCCCACGAAAAAGGTGCGGGTTTACCCGAACCAGAAACCGTGGGTTGACAACAGTACTATCAGAGCAGCTCTGAGAACTCGCACCACTGCTTATAACCTGGGCAGAGAGTCAGGAAACGTGGAGGAGTATAAGGCAACAGTCTATACTCTGCGCAAGGTTGTAAAGCTTGCTAAGAGGTCATACGCGGACAAAATGGAGACACAAATGGCACAGAATGACACAAGAGGCTTATGGCGAGGGCTACGGACGATAACTGACTACAAAGTCAGCGCCCCCTCAATGGGGAGTGCCGACGCCTCTCTCGCGGACCAGCTCAACTCCTTTTACGCTCGGTTTGGTGCAGACAGTAGCGACGCTAGCTCACCGGCTAGTGACGTCACTGACGCGCCGGCCGTCGTGGAGGGGGGGGGGGGGGGGCATCCGCGGAGGGGCGGGGGCACTCTCTCATTGACATACTTTTATATAAACTGAAGGCTATGGGTTTTAACAGTATATCCTTTTTTTTTTTTTTGATCCACTTTTTCTCCCATTTTCTATATTTTCTCCCATCCCAATTTCGTATCATCCAATTCAACCCTCCCCTGTCACGAACGCTGTTTCTTGCCTCCCACAAGCCGGCTGCAGTGAGGACTAAGTCATACATAGCACAAGTCCCCTCCGGTACTTGAGGTAACAGCAGTCGCATCTTTTCACCTGCGCAGCTCGATCTCTCAGTGTTCGAGGAGTAACGCGTGGGAGGCTCACGCTGCCCCCGACACTTCCTGATTCTACTGCGCAGGCGCACCAACCGACTTGTAGGAGTCGCTTGTTCACAACGTTCGATCCCCACCCTTCAGTTTTTCCCTCCCCGTAATACGGCCAATGTGTATTACTGCGGACGACCAGCCAAACTGAAAAACAATGTGGAGAGCTGGATTCGAACACGCGAATCCTAGCGTCTCCACACTGGTGGCGAGTGCCTTAGACCACTACACCACCTAGCCGCCCTTTTAACAGTATATCCTTAAGGTGGATGGAGTCTTATCTGAGAGGCAGGAAACAAGTAGTGGAAATTAATGGGACCATATCCTCCTCACTCCAACAGACGTGCGGGGTGCCGCAAGGAAGTATTTTAGGACCACTTTTATTTCTTTTATATGTCAATGACATGAAAACTGCATGTGATTGTAAACTGTTTTTATTTGCGGACAATGCTGCACTCATGGTCTCCCATCAGGACAAAAGAGAAGTAGAGAGGTCACTCAGTCTAGAGCTTGTCAAGATCAGTCATTGGCTGGTCGAAAACAGGTTATCCCTACACCTGGGTAAAACCGAAGCTATCCTTTTTGGCTCGGCCATACGACTTAAGAGGTCTCCTGGGTTCAAGGTAGTGGTAGGAGATATCGAGGTAACAGCAAAGGAGGAAGTCACATACTTAGGATGTATTTTGGACAACACCTTATCAGGGGTGAGCATCGCACAAAAGGTGGTCACAAAGATCAATCAGAGAATACAATTTCTCTGTAGAGTGTCCACCTATATTAACAGGTCAGCAATGGAAGTCCTGGCAGGGGCACTGATCCAATGTCATTATGACTATGCATGCGCCTCCTGGTACACTGGCATCACAGTAGCACTGAAAGGTAGGCTACAGACAGCTCAGAACAAATTAGTTAGAATGATTTTAAAACTCCATCCCAGGACTCACCTTACACAGACACATTTTAACAGCCTCAAATGGCTCAGGGTTGAGGAGAGGGTCTCTCAAATAAAACTCAACATAACACAGGATACTCGGGAATACTGTCCCTCAGTACCTCAGTGGATATTTTAACATGGTAAGGGATGTACACGGACACGCCACCAGGGGGAGCCCTACAGACATCGTCCCAGTGAGATGCAATAGGAAAATAGGTCAAAACGCATTCCTATATTCAGCAGCAGTACAATGGAATAGCCCAGTGGTTCCCAAAGTCGGGGTCCCGACCCAAAGGTGGGCCGCGAGCAGCCACGGGAGGGCCGCGAGATGATTTCCAAAACATTTTATTTTTATTTTCTTAATTTTTTTGAGGCCACTGAACTTAGAAGCAGGCCAGGACAGTGTTTCTAGTTGTATTCTAAAATTCTATTCTATTGTATTCTAAAATGTAACTATATGGTTTTATATTAACTTAATAAATAAACAAAAACGAAAAATCTACTTATTTCAACGAACATTTCAAACTAAATAACAGATTATGCACATAAAACGCTGAAAACAACCGAAGCAACAATAGTATTTTAATGAGGCTATTATTATTATCATTATTATTTTGCAACAAGTTAGCCCTCTCATAAATAGCACATATAAATGAATAACTAACTTGAACTAACTTAATAGGATTGAAGTTATATTTGGCTTAAAAAATCGGTCGCCTGACAAAAAAAAATTAAAGAAAAAAGCCTGACGATGTGCATTGGGCCGCGGCTCTCTGACGCCTTATTTTCTGGGTCCCGGCCTGAAAAGTTTGGGAACCCCTGGAATAGCCTGCCAATGGAGTTGAAGACCATAAGCCCCTTCTCCACTTTTAAATGAGCTATAAAGAGGTGGATCATAAGTAGCAGAAGCTGGGAGTAGTGAACAAAGGGTTTTTAATATGTGTTGTTCCTTTTTTATTCTTTTATTGTCTATAAAATGGAATATTATTGTATGTATTTTTTTTGTTTTTATACCACACATCCTGACATACAGACACTACAAACACCCACGTCCACACACCAGTACATAAATCCACTGACACCAATGATGAAGGACCACAATGGAAACAAGCCTATGGCTTTATTGTGTTTTATGAAATCCTATTGGTAAATGGAGAAAATGTATACCTGTTTCATATTGTGATCAAATGTATATGTGTGATTTCCATTCTAAACCAATAAACTATTCAATCAATCAATCAATGGAACACATTGTGAGAAGAGCATTTATGCGGGTGAACACCAGAAAGGCAGCTGGCCCAGATGGGATAACGGGACGGATACTTAAGTCCTGTGCTAACCAGCTAGCCCCAGTGTTCACCACCATATTTAATCTATCCCTGGCGGAATCCGTGGTCTCTGCCTGTTTCAAGGTGTCTACTATAATCCTGGTACCAAAGAAATCCTCCCCAACAGGTCTTAATGACTACAGACCGGTGGCACTCACCTCTGTGGCCATGAAATGTTTTGAGAGGCTGGTTAAGGATCACATTTGTGCCTCGCTCCCCAGCAACATGGACCCTATGCAATTTGCATACAGGCCAAACAGGTCCACTGACGATGCGGTCTCCCAAGTACTGCACAGCACCCTCTCTCACCTAGACTGCCAGAAGGGGGGCTATGTGAGACTGTTGTTCATTGACTATAGCTCAGCGTTCAACACCATAGTCCCCACCAGACTGGTGGACAAGCTGATCGAGCTTGGTCTGAGCTCCGCTCTGAGCGCCTGGATACTGGACTTTCTGAGTGAGAGGCCCCAGGCGGTCAGGGTGGGGGGTCAGACCTCCAACACCATCACCCTGAGTATCGGGTCCCCCCAGGGCTGTGTCCTGAGCCCCCTGCTGTATTCACTATACACACATGATTGTGTGGCCAAGTTCAGCTCCAACTCCATAGTGAAGTTTGCGGACGACACAGTGGTGGTGGGGCTGATCTCTGACAACGACGAGAAGGCCTACCGGGAGGAGGTTGAGGTACTGGAACACTGGTGCCAGGACAACAGCCTGCTCCTGAACATTGGTAAAACCAAGGAACTGATCGTGGATTTTAGGAGAACACAGCAGGGGACACACACCACTGAGGATAAACAGGGCTACCGTGGACAGGGTGAGCAGCTTCAAGTACCTGGGGGTCCACATCTCAGAGGACCTGACATGGACAACACACATAGACTCAGTCGTAAAGAAGGCGAAGCAGCGCCTCTACCACCTGAGACAGTTAAGGAAGTTCCGAGTATCGGGGAAGATACTCCAGTCCTTCTACTCCGGGGCTGTAGAGAGCATCTTGACTGGAAACATCACTGCCTGGTATGGAAACAGCACGGCACAGGACAAGAAGGCCCTACAGAGAGTGGTACGCTCAGCTGAGCGTACTACGGGTATTGCACTACCACCCCTGCAGGTCTTATATAAGCCTGCAGAATAATGAAAGACCCTCACCACCCCAACAACAGCCTGTTCAAGCTGCTGCGGTCAGGCAAACGCCTGCAAACACCAGCAACTAGGACAGAGAGACTTCGGCTCAGCTTCTTCCCCCAGGCCATCAGTCTTGAACACTGAACTCTCCACACACAAGCACACATGAGCACACACACAACACACACACTGTATACGCTCACACACTAGCAGTCACTTTAACATGAACACACACACACATATGCTGCACACGCTCACACTATGGTCACTTTACACAATGAAAGGTCACTTTAAAAACAAGAACAGGAGTGGTTCTTGTATAGTAAATAGATGGATAGCAAGCTAGCTTTATGTTATTATGTTATTTGATACTATCTTGTCTAGCACAGTCTCTGGAGCGTAACAGTAAGAAGCATTTTGTATGAAAGTATTCTGTACTTCTGTATGACAACTATTAAAGAACTTGAACTTGAACTAGCATAAGGACACATAGTATAACTGTAGATTGTATAGTAAAGCATGTATAGTAGTGTACATAAGACCCAATGCCCCATCCGTAGCTAACAGTGTATTGCACTATCACAGGACCTAGCATGTCTTAACATGCTTTTGAAAAACTCATGTACATATACCTATGTCTTTACTCTTACGACTTGTATTATTGCACAAATGTCGCATTCTCATCCCTTGGATTCTTATTATTGTATTATTGTACTATGCACAATCGTTGCGGGCAAGACCCCCCTCATTTCACTGTATACTTGTATGCCGTGACAAATAAAACTCTTGACTTGACTTGACTTGTCTTCCTCACCAGCTTGTTCAGTTTGACTCACTACAGATCCAGCCTTCCTCACCAGCTTGTTCAGTTTGACTCACTACAGAGCTAGTCTTCCTCACCAGCTTGTTCAGTTTGACTAGTAGTAGTAGTAGTAGTAGTAGTAGTTTATTGTCACGAATATAGTACAGGTACATTACAGTGAGATGCTTGGTTCATACACATACAGCTCATTTTAGTAATATTCCACAATTATTACAGTTGATAGTAATAATGGCACACACATAAATTCACACCAACATGCGCATTTGTTGATACATGCAGGACTAAGTCTTGAGACAGACATATGTGTATCACCGCGCCATGTTCCCGGCGCAGAACACCCGCGGGAGGGAGGGAGGAAAAGAGTTGTCCTGAATCACCGTTGCAACACAGGAAGGGGCGGGGATCATGCTCTGACTACATTTGCTGTCAGCTGGGGTGTGGGACTTTGGTGATGAGACAGCCTTGGCTCCCCCCTCCAGCATGCATACGAGTTAGCTGCCGTCACCAACGTGAGGCGCAGGGCATACACGTAGGAGGGGGGGTGGGGGGTCCACATGCCACTCTTATCTCCAAGAGGGCCTTCGACTCCAGCAGCTCTCAGTTCGACCTTGGAGTCGTCCATGAATTTGTTTTGGCTGACTGACTGGCAACATTTCCCCAGTCACGTCGATTTAAATTTGATTTTGAGTAGAGTGAATTATAACTATTGATTTGAGTGGAGTGAGTTTTAACAACTCCGTCCAAATGACTGAATGCATTAGTCCAAGTGTCTTAACCAGTTAATTTTGGTAGGTCCTGTGCGCGGTAAACAGATCCAAAATCTTCTTATTGCAATCCCAAAAGCTTCGATAATCCAAATGTCCGCGACTTCAAGTTGATTCAAATGTCCCAAGAGGCAGAGAGGGTTAGCCTTATTCTGCTTCCTTGACGAAAATATGCAATCCACTGATTAGATCCATTTCGAGTTGATTTGAGTATAGTCCGACAACCGGCATGAAGCACGGAGCACAGCAGCGTCAGGCTTCATGGAGGCAGTAGGTAGGAACGGCCTTGAGGAGCCTGGGGAGAGGAGAGAAATGCGACTGTTCTCTGGGAAGGGTGGACTACAGAGCTAGCCTTCCTCACCAGCTTGTTCAGTTTGACTACAGAGCTAGCCTTCCTTACCAGCTGGTTCATTATTTTTTTTTATCTACTTTTTCTCCCCATTTTTCTATTTTTCTCCCATCCCAATTTTCGTATTATCCAATTCTTCCCTCCCCTGTCTCGAACGTTGCTAGACCATGCCTCCCACTGGTCGGCTGCAATGTGGATGAAGCCTTGCATCACGTGTCCCCTCCGGTACACGAGGAGGCAGCCGTCTCATCTTTTCACCTGTACAGCGCAATCTCTCAGTGGCGAGGAGTAACGCGTGGGAGGCTCACGCTGCCCCCGATACTTCCTGATTCTGCTGTACAGGCGCACCAACCGACCTGTAGGAGTCGCTGTCCACAACGTCCGATCCCCACCCACCGGCTTTCCCACCCCCTAATACTGCCAATTGTATTAGTATGAACGACCAGCCAAGCCGGAAGCAACGCCGAGAGCTGGGCTCGAACCCAGCATCTCCTGCGTTAGTGGCGAGCGCCTTACCCACTGCGCCACTTAGCCGCCCAGCTTGTTCAGTTTGACTACAGAGCTAGTCTTCCTCACCAGCTTGTTCAGTTTGACTACAGAGCTAGCCTTCCTCTTCAACTTGTTCAGTTTGACTCACTACAGAGCTAGCCTTCCTCACCAACTTGTTCAGTTTGACTACAGAGCTAGCCTTCCTCACCAGCTTGTTCAGTTTGACTACAGAGCTAGTCTTCCTCACCAGCTTGTTCAGTTTGACTACAGAGCTAGTCTTCCTCACCAGTTTGTTCAGTTTGACTCACTACAGAGCTAGCCTTCCTCACCAGTTTGTTCAGTTTGACTCACTACAGAGCTAGCCTTCATCACCAGTTTGTTCAGTTTGACTACAGAGCTAGCCTTCCTCACCAGCTTGTTCAGTTTGTTGGTGTCCCTTGAGTTGATGTAGCCCCCCCAGCAAACCACAGCATAGAAGAGGACACTGGCTACTACAGACTGGTAAAACGACTGCACCAGTCTATTGCAGACATTGAAGGACCTGAGTCTCCTCAGGAAGAACAACCTGCTCTGGGCTGTGTTGTCTAGTTTACTGTTTAAAGGTGCTATAGATAACATTCAGTAATTTAGCCAATCAGATGTATTCCACATGGGGAAATTGGAAGTAGGGAGGGGATACATGTAAACAACAACATTAATTTTGGACCTGCAAAAACATTTTAAATGATAAATTCATTAATCAATACTTTCTTGGGTGGAAAAGCAATACTTATATTCTGCACCTTTCTAAATGTTCTGTGGAAGTATTATTATTATAAAAGGATTACTCTACATATAAATGTTATCTATAGCCCCTTTAAGTGTACACCCAGGAACTACCCTCAAGGTCTATGCTGGTGCCATCTCTTCTGGCCATGTTGACTATGGAGAGTAATCTTGAACAATCCCTTGGTGAAGAGATTCTCCTGCAGGGCACAGACAGGAGGAGGCTGGTTGTGTCGGTGGGAGCTGTCCTTTGTCCAGAAGACATTCACAGCACGACCTATAGAGCAGATTCCTCTCTGAAGTCTCTCTGTTCAGACAGTGCTCCTTTTCTGTCTCACTTCAGCTAGAAGAGGCAGTTAATCCATTGAGAAAGAAGAAATGTCTAACTTAACAAGCACATTTGTACAGAAGCCGAGGACGGCCACGTCTTTATTTATTATTTGATTGCTGTTTTCTCGTGATAATGGATTAATTTATTTCAGTAAGTTGTTCAGTACAGCAACAGACAGCCAGTGGCAGCTCTTGAAGGCTGAAATCAGGATGGCGTGATCACATGAACCAGCTGCAATCATCTCTGAGTTCTGCACATGGTTCTGGATAATTATGTTATATCGAGATAATGAAATGAATGAATCGTTATCACGAGAAAACGATCTTTATATCGAGATAATGAAATAAATGAATCCGTTACCACGAGAAAACAATATATCGAGATAATGAAATAAATGAATCCGTTATCATGAGAAAATGTACTTTGTTATATCGAGATAACAAAATCATAAGTCATTATCACGAGAAAACAGCAATAAAATAATAAATAAAGACGTGGCTGCTCTCTACAGTACAGTAGTTAATTTAAGTTTGCTAATAACAAAGTATATAAAAGTCATAACAAATTCAATGTGTAAAGTTTCACTCAGATATCGTGAAAGGAACTTAGGAGTTGTTACCTTGGTCTCAAGGTTCCCTCCTCACTTACCTTCTCCATTGACTTCCATAGTGAAATTAGACTTGAGAAATACATTAGAAGAAGGTATTGATTACTGTGTTGTATTCTGATGTGAGTACAATATACAGACTAAATGTATTAAGAGGCGCTGGTCTCTGCTTTTTCAGCAGCAAAGATAAAATAATCATGAATGACCACTTAAAGTTAATCAGAATATACATATACATCTATTGGATTTTGTTCAAAATAATTTCTTGGTTTGCTTTTGACATAAATAACTGTCATGATTTTAAAAAGAAAAAGATTTTTGAAAATGTTTAACTCATGAGTGTCAGATCAAGTTGATAACCAACAATTGCATTTTGAAGCCGAGAACGGCCACGTCTTTATTTATTATTTTATTGCCGCTTTCTCGTGATAACGACTTATTATTTTGTTATCTCGATATAACAAAGTCTGTTTTCTTGTGATAACCACTTATTATTTTGTTATCTCGATATAACAGTCTGTTTTCTCGTGATAAGGACTTATTATTTTGTTATCTCGATATCACAAAGTCCGTTTTCTCGTGATATCGGATTCATTTATTTAATTATCTCGATATAACAAAGATCGTTTTCTCATGATAAAGGAATCATTTATTTAATTATCTCGATATAACAGATAATTATCCAGAACCATGTGCAGAACTCGAAAATTATTGCTAGCTGGTTCATGTGATCACGCCATCCTGATTTCAGCCTTCAAGAGCTGCCACTGGCTCTGTTGCTGTACTGAACAACTTACTGAAATAAATGAATCCGTTATCACGAGAAAACGTTGTTATATCGAGATAACTAAATAAGTAGTTATCACAAGAAAACGGACTTTGTTATATCGAGATAACAAAAGTGCTGGAGGAGGTGAAGCAGTTTCGCTATCTGGGAGATGTGATGGACTGTGAGGTGGAAGTGGAAAGGGCGGTGAGGGCGAGAGTGGCAGCGGCGTGGAGGAAGTGGCGGGAAATTAGTATACTGTTGAATGGAAACATAGTTGTAAAGATCAGAGGAGGGATATACATGTATGAAGCATGTGTGATATCAGTTCTCCTGTATGGTTCAGAAACGTGGGCAATGACAAAAAGGGTGATGGTGGTGTTAAGGAGCTTTGATCGGAAGATGTTGAGGTATGTGGCGGGAGTCAGATGGCAGGATGGGAGGACCAGTGCCGAGGTGGATGAGATCTGTGGTGTCAGATATGGAGATATGGACGTCTCAGGTGGTTTGAACATGTGAGAAGATCGGAGGAGGGGGGGATGTTGAAAGGGGTGGAGGAGATGATTGTGGATGGGTGGAGGCAGAGAGGGAGACCGAAGCAGACATGGAGGGGATGTGTGGAGAATGATGAGGAATCTGGAGATACATGTAGACATGGCACAAAACCGTGCCCAGCGGCGTGGAGTCAGCGCCCGTCCAACCTCACTGTAGTGGGAAAATAAAACGATGATGATGATAAATATCTACTCAGCTTTTTTGTGTTTGCTGAAGCTATAAAGGTGTCAAGTTACCACATATTGGACCATGATAGTTTGGACCTATTAGTGACATCACACATGGGACCTTTCAGAGAAGTACTGAGAAGCTCCTTCCTCTCCAGGGGGAGAATGTGAAAAAGACGCTCTCTGGTGGCAATATCTGCACAAATAACAATCTGTATAGTCAGTCACAAATAACCAGCTGTATAGTCAAAGTCACAAATAACAAGCTGTATAGTCAAAGTCACAAATAACAATCTGTATAGTCAAAGTCACAAATAACAATCTGTATAGTCAAAGTCACAAATAACAATCTGTATAGTCAAAGTCACAAATAACAATCTGTAGTCAAAGTCACAAATAACAATCTGTATAGTCAAAGTCACAAATAACAATCTGTATAGTCAAAGTCACAAATAACAATCTGTATAGTCAAAGTCACAAATAACAATCTGTATAGTCAAAGTCACAAATAACAATCTGTAGTCAAAGTCACAAATAACAATCTGTATAGTCAAAGTCACAAATAACAATCTGTATAGTCAAAGTCACAAATAACAATCTGTATAGTCAAAGTCACAAATAACAATCTGTATAGTCAAAGTCACAAATAACAATCTGCATAGTCAAAGTCACAAATAACAATCTGTAGTCAAAGTCACAAATAAAAATCTGTATAGTCAAAGTCACAAATAACAATCTGTATAGTTAAAGTCATGCCTCCAAGAGGAGTTACAGTAACCATGAATAACAATCTGTATACTAGTCAAAGTCATACCTCCAAGATGGGTTAACTATAAAGAAAATACGTTTGAGTGTAGGGGATCTTTAATAACCATTGATTGATTGATTGACATTTTTATTAACAGATTGCAGAACGGGTACAATACGGCTCAATGCACACAATTGTTAAGGGGATGCAGACCAGAGAAAGACTTTTCAATTACTTTTCAATATTCAATTCATCATCTGACCCATGTAAGTGACAGACGATTTAAGGTTTTATCAATCAATTCATGTTTTGATTTTCTTAGAAAAGAATTTGAGTTGCCTTGAGCCTCTAGTCTGTAATACAAATGTATTTCAGACATGCAAATATTAGTAATTTTATACCTATTCTTTCTGATTTGTTCAAGCAAAATCAATCTAATCTAATGTAACGTGTAATGTAGCATTTAATGTAGTCCATAAATATTTACTTTTGCATTCGATGTTTGACTTGATTTAAATAATACATTTAAATATTTTTTTAATATAGAATTAACTTGACCTGTCTGGCCTTTCAAACCCCCAGTCCGTCCTGCAGCATAATGCCATTACGTCCCACACACACAGAGGAGGTTGCCGTCGCTCTGAGATGTCATTGGTGGACTTGATTGATTGATTGATTGATTGATTGACATTTTTAATTAACAGATTGCAGAATGGGTACAGTACAGTACAGCTCAATACACACAATTGTTAAGGGGATACAGACCAGAGAAAGACTTTCGTCTTGTTTACATCAGGGTCCCCCATTTTCAATTCATGACATTTGTGACATACACAACATACAGATATTCAGATATAAGAATCTAATCTAATCATCTAATCTCTAATCTAATCATGACATTTATGACATACAGATATACAGTACTGTTACCTTTGTGACATACAAGATATGCAAATATACAGTACTGTTAAACAGATCCTAACAGTAAATATATACATACGAGGGGGAGGGAAATGTACATTAAGAGGGGGTGGGTGGGGAGCTCCAGTAGCTCACCGCATATCTCGGCGCTATCTCTGCGTCGGGGAAAACCGTGCTGCGTCACGGATCTGGTGGACTCGAGTTCGATTCCCGGACCCGCCGTCATTTACCAGAATGTCTTCCCCTGATCTGTATTCCGTTTCACCCTGTATCTGTCGGTCATGCTTGACCAGAAAAGCGATAAACGCTAAAAAAAAGAAAAGTAAAAAAAAATAAAATAAATAAAAATAGTCTTAAGAGGGGGTGGGTGGGTGCGAGGCTGTTTTTTTTTTTTTTTACAGAGATCCTAACAGAAAATATAATGGGGGAGGAGACTGTACATTGGGAGGGGCGGGGAGGGGGGTGCAAAGTGCAAGCATAGGGAGGGGCAACCACTGATTATGTGGAAAATTATCAATTATCTGAACTAATTGGGAAGCACAGAGGCAGAACCCTCATAGTGAACGAGCGTGGCCTTCCTGACGCAGGCTGCTTGATGGTGGACACTAGGTTGACTGTAGGTCTTCAGGTCTGCTTGTGTTGCTGCTGGATAATGAGCCGTCTGGTCCTTCAGCATGAACAACGCAGGATCTACACAGGTTGCAGAGAGGCTTCCGTGGAACATTAGTGGTAAGTTGGAAACTGTCTTAAAGGTGCACTATGATGCAGTTTGAAGGGAGGGGGATTTGTTTAGGCTTGCAGAGTCTCAGATTAATTTACAAAACACATTTATACATATAATTCTTGCAAATATTCGATCTAATATCTCAAAGAAAAACCATTGCACGGCACTGTGTGAAGCAAACATTAGCGTATATGTTTGGATACAAAACAATAACTTTTCTGGTGGCTTTTATGAAAATACCTTGGAGTTCTTCACTTCTCTGACTCTCCCTAAATGACAATGCACCTTCAATAGAATGCTTTATACAACATGTTAATAGAATGTTTTATGCAACATGTTAATAGAATGTTTTATACAACATGTTAATAGAATGTTATATACAACATGTTAATATAATGTTATATACAACATGTTAATAGAATGTTATATACAACATGTTAATAGAATGTTATATACAACATGTTAATAGAATGTTATATACAACATGTTAATATAATGTTATATATAACATGTTAATAGAATGTTACGTATATACAACAGGTTAATATAATGTTATATACAACATGTTAATATAATGTTATATACAACATGTTAATAGAATGTTTTATACAACATGTTAATATAATGATATACAACATATTAATAGAATGTTATATACAACATGTTAATATAATGTTATATACAACATATTAATATAATGTTATATACAACATATGAATATAATGTTATATACAACATGTTAATAGAATGTTATATACAACATGTTAATAGAATGTTATATACAACATGTTAATAGAATGTTATATACAACAGGTTAATATAATGTTATATACAAAATGTTAATAGAATGTTATATACAAAATGTTAATAGAATGTTATATACAACATGTTAATGTTATATACAACATGTTAATATAATGTTATATACAACATGTTAATAGAATGTTATATACAACATGTTAATAGAATGTTATATACAACATGTTAATAGAATGTTATATACAACATGTTAATATAATGTTATATATAACATGTTAATAGAATGTTACGTATATACAACAGGTTAATATAATGTTATATACAACATGTTAATAGAATGTTATATACAACATGTTAATAGAATGTTATATACAACATGTTAATAGAATGATATACAACATATTAATAGAATGTTATATACAACATGTTAATATAATGTTATATACAACATATTAATATAATGTTATATACAACATATGAATATAATGTTATATACAACATGTTAATAGAATGTTATATACAACATGTTAATAGAATGTTATATACAACATGTTAATAGAATGTTATATACAACAGGTTAATATAATGTTATATACAAAATGTTAATAGAATGTTATATACAAAATGTTAATAGAATGTTATATACAACATGTTAATATGTTATATACAACATGTTAATATAATGTTATATACAACATGTTAATATAATGTTATATACAACATGTTAATATAATGTTATATACAACATGTTAATAGAATGTTATATACAACATGTTAATAGAATGTTTTATACAACATGTTAATATAATGTTATATACAACATGTTAATATAATGTTATATACAACAGGTTAATATAATGTTATATACAACATGATAATATAATGTTATATACAACATGTTAATATAATGTTATATACAACATGTTATGTTATATACAACATGATAATATAATGTTATATACAACATGTGCTCTGGGAGCTTCCTCTCACCTTTAGCTCCAATGTGTGCCTTTCATGTTCAATTATGGTGCATGTCATAAAAACAGTTGTATCTCTTTCTGCTACAAAGATAATATTTGTATATAGACCCAAACTCGACGGAGTCAGGTAGAGCTAGTTCCATTCACTTTCATTCTGCTGGGATTGTGTACGTTTTTACTAGAATTTTATTTAACTTGTCATGTTCATTCATCCTCTTCATCAAGAACTCCGTTCACTTTTTTAGTTTTTTAAGCAACTGAAGAGTCATAGACAGTGTGTTTACCGTGTAGCTCAATATTAGCCAGGTTAGATTCTCCAGACAGGGACTAGCGGGGGAGGTGGTGTTAGCCAGGTGAGATTCTCCAGACAGGCACTAGTGGGGGAGGTGGTGTTAGCCAGGTGAGATTCTCCAGACAGGTACTAGTGGGGGAGGTGGTGTTAGCCAGGTGAGATTCTCCAGACAGGCACTAGTGGGGGAGGTGGTGTTAGCCAGGTGAGATGCTCCAGACAGGGACTAGTGGGGGAGGTGGTGTTAGCCAGGTTAGATTCTCCAGCCAGGGACTAGCGGGGGAGGTGGTGTTAGCCAGGTGAGATTCTCCAGACAGGGACTAGTGAGGGAGGTGGTGTTAGCCAGGTTAGATTCTCCAGACAGGGACTAGCGGTTGAGGTGGTGTTAGCCAGGTGAGATTCTCCAGACAGGGACTAGCGGGGGAGGTGGTGTTAGCCAGGTGAGATTCTCCAGACAGGGACTAGTGGGGGAGGTGGTGTTAGCCAGGTGAGATTCTCCAGACAGGGACTAGTGGGGGAGGTGGTGTTAGCCAGGTGAGATTCTCCAGACAGGGACTAGTGGGGGAGGTGGTGTTAGCCAGGTGAGATTCTCCAGACAGGGACTAGTGGGGGAGGTGGTGTTAGCCAGGTTAGATTCTCCAGACAGGGACTAGCGGGGGAGGTGGTGTTAGCCAGGTGAGATTCTCCAGACAGGGACTAGTGGGGGAGGTGGTGTTAGCCAGGTGAGATTCTCCAGACAGGGACTAGTGGGGGAGGTGGTGTTAGCCAGGTGAGATTCTCCAGACAGGGACTAGTGGGGGAGGTGGTGTTAGCCAGGTGAGATGCTCCAGACAGGGACTAGTGGGGGAGGTGGTGTTAGCCAGGTGAGATGCTCCAGACAGGCACTAGTGGGGGAGATGGTGTTAGCCAGGTGAGATGCTCCAGACAGGGACTAGTGGGGGAGGTGGTGTTAGCCAGGTGGCGTGAATATTTTCCCTAACAGAGTTGCACTTCCGCGTTCGGTTTGGGCGATCTGATTGGCCACTGACGTTTCTGGTCATGTGACATCTGCGCCAATCATGTGACGCCTGTTTCTATCACTGGTTAAGCTTAGGCACTCTTTCGAAGTTGGTTAAGGTTAGAGTTTGTCTTAGAGCAGGGCGATAGAACACCAGCCCTGATACTCTAACCTTAACCAACTTCGAAAGAGTCGCCTAAGCTTAACCAGTGATAGAACTAGGCGTTAGGTAGTTTGCAGGCTGTTAGAGGCGGAAATAGGCGCAGAAACAGGCGTCACACGATTGGCGCAGATATCACATGACCAGAAACGTCAGTGGCCAATCAGATCGCGCAAATCGAACACGGAAGTGCAACTCCGTTAGGTAAAATATTCACGCAGCCAGGTGAGATGCTCCAGACAGGGACTAGTGAGGGAGGAGGAGGTGTTAGCCAGGTGAGATTCTCCAGACAGGGACTATTGGGGGAGGTGGTGTTAGCCAGGTGGCCTGTACGTTAATGCCAAGCAAGCAGTGCAAAAATGCTTCCGCATTCGTCACCGCACGCTAGTGCGGTAAAGCGCCCTTCTTTTCAGACAAATGCTACCGTGCGTGCACCGGCGGCGGCGTGCTCGCTCAGGTGCGTGCGTGCGCCGGCGTGCTCGCGCGAGGTGCCCGCGCATGCGACACGAGCGGAGCTCAATATATATAAGTCACCGCCCCTAAATTCAGTATCTAGCAATAGCTCAATTGGCAAGGACACATGGCTGTGGATCCTATGGCTTGTTTGCTGGCGAGTTCGAATCCCATCGAAAATATTTTTTAACGTGATTTTTTTTTAACGTGTATTCTTTCGCCGATTAAGGTTAGGCATTGTTTCGGAGTTGGTTAAGGTTAGAACGGTTAAGTTTAGGCGCTGTTAAGGAGCTGGTTAAGGTTAGAGTTTGTCAAAGAGAATGGCAATATAATTTCTATGGTTAAGGTTAGGCATGGTTTCGGAGTTGGTTAAGGTTAGAACGGTTAAGTTTAGGCGTTGTTAAGGAGCTGGTTAAGGTTAGAGTTTGTCAAAGAGAATGGCAATAGACAGCCTATTTCCGCGCGACCTGGGCGCTGGGCGGCGGAAAATGAAAGGCGCATTACTGCATGCCACTACGGTAAGTTTTTGCACTGCTTGCTTGGCATAAAGCTAGATTCACTAATGGGGGAGGTGGTGTTAGCCAGGTGAGATTCACTAATCGGGGAGGTGGTGTTAGCCAGGTGAGATTCTCCAGACAGGGACTAGTGGGGGAGGTGGTGTTAGCCAGGTGAGATTCTCCAGACAGGGACTAGTGGGGGAGGTGGTGTTAGCCAGGTGAGATTCTCCAGACAGGGACTAGTGGGGGAGGTGGTGTTAGCCAGGTGAGATTCTCCAGACAGGGACTAGTGGGGGAGGAGGTGTTAGCCAGGTGAGATTCTCCAGACAGGGACTAATGGGGGAGGTGGTGTTAGCCAGGTGAGATGCTCCAGACAGGAACTATTGGGGGAGGTGGTGTTAGCCAGGTGAGATTCACTAATGGGGGAGGTGGTGTTAGCCAGGTGAGATTCACTAATCGGGGAGGTGGTGTTAGCCAGGTGAGATTCTCCAGACAGGGACTAGTGGGGGAGGTGGTGTTAGCCAGGTGAGATTCACTAATCGGGGAGGTGGTGTTAGCCAGGTGAGATTCTCCAGACAGGGACTAGTGGGGGAGGTGGTGTTAGCCAGGTGAGATTCTCCAGACAGGGACTAGTGGGGGAGGTGGTGTTAGCCAGGTGAGATTCTCCAGACAGGGACTAGTGGGGGAGGTGGTGTTAGCCAGGTGAGATGCTCCAGACAGGAACTAGTGGGGGAGGAGGTGTTAGCCAGGTGGCTTATATATTAAAGGCAGCCCAAGAGTGCTTCCGCGTTTCTCTGATTGGCCATGACGCCCACGTGACAGCGCGCTAGCACGCCCCGCGGCAGAGCGGCAGCGGCAGAGCGGAGCGGCAGCGGCGCATAGGTTGCCGCGGCATTATGCATTACGTTTAATTAATTTATCATCTCTCTATATAATAATAATAACTTTATTTGTATAGCACTTTTCATACAGAGGTTGCAGTTCAAAGTGCTTCACAACAGTAAAAAATACAGGCATAAGCGAGCATAAAAAGATAGACGGGTAGAATCACAGTGTTTCACATTAGGATCTAGCATCCCAATAGGCTCTCCGCTTACAGTTTTCAGTAACACAAATAGTAAAAATAGTTTAAAATGATTCAGTTTAAAAATAGTCAAAAAATTATAAAATAGAACGGACATAAAAAATACAGGCATGAGCGAGCATAGCAAGATATGGCAAATCACAGTGTTTCACATTAGGATCTAGCATCCTAATAGGCTCTCTATTCAGTAATACTCCTGTAGTTCATGAACAAATAATCACAGTGTTTCACATTTGGATCTAGCAAATAATAAGAATAAAATGATTCAGTTTAAAAATAGTCATAAATAATCCTGTATGCATCGTTGTTTAGTGTGTATGTGTGTTTATTGTGTTGTGTGTGTGTGTGTGTGGTTGTACTTCAGCTACTACTACTCTACAACTACCACTCCAGGACACAGTTAACCTAGATCAACGCTACTCTACAACTACCACTCCAGTACACAGTTAACCTAGATCTACTACTACTACAGCTACTACTACTCTACAACTACTACTCCAGGACACAGTTAACCTAGATCTACTACTACTCTACAACTACTACTCCAGGACACAGTTAACCTAGATCTACCAGGACACAGTTAACCTAGATCTACAACTACAACGCTACAACTACTACTACTCTACTCCAGGACACAGTTAACCTAGATCTACTCTACAACTACCACTCCAGGACACAGTTAACCTAGATCTACTACTACTCTACCCCAGGACACAGTTAACCTAGATCTACCAGGACACAGTTAACCTAGATCTACATATCTACATATAAACGTAACTAGCGTCTGTCTTTCTTTCGCCGGTTAAGTTTAGGCATTCTTTCGGAGTTGGTTAAGGTTAGAGTTTGTCGCAGAGCATGGCAATAGAATGCCTGTCTTTCTTTCGCCGGAGCAGCAGCCTATTTCCGCTCTGCCGCGATAAGCCGCGGTCACATGCGGCTTGGCCAATCAGAGAAACGCGGAAGCACTCTTGGGCCGCCTTTAATATAGATGCAGCCAGGTGAGATTCTCCAGACAGGGACTAGTGGGGGAGGTGGTGTTAGCCAGGTGAGATTCTCCAGACAGGGACTAGTGGGGGAGGTGGTGTTAGCCAGGTGAGATTCTCCAGACAGGGACTAGTGGGGGAGGTGGTGTTAGCCAGGTGAGATTCTCCAGACAGGGACTAGTGGGGGAGGTGGTGTTAGCCAGGTGAGATGCTCCAGACAGGGACTAGTGGGGGAGGTGGTGTTAGCCAGGTGAGATTCTCCAGACAGGGACTAGCGGGGGAGGTGGTGTTAGCCAGGTGAGATTCTCCAGACAGGGACTAGCGGGGGAGGTGGTGTTAGCCAGGTGAGATTCTCCAGACAGGGACTAGTGGGGGAGGTGGTGTTAGCCAGGTGAGATTCTCCAGACAGGGACTAGTGGGGGAGGTGGTGTTAGCCAGGTGAGATTCTCCAGACAGGGACTAGTGGGGGAGGTGGTGTTAGCCAGGTGAGATTCTCCAGACAGGGACTAGTGGGGGAGGTGGTGTTAGCCAGGTGAGATTCTCCAGACAGGGACTAGTGGGGGAGGTGACGCTTGTTCAGTTGTCCCTCCCTGCTTTTAAAAAATGTTTCCTAAGCCTGTTGTCAATATTATATTAACATAACTGGATATTTTTAAAACCTGTATCTCAATGTTTTAGAAGGTCATCAAAGTGTTTTTTTCGTGTGTTTGTGTGACCTGTTCTCCAGGTAATATGGGGCATCCATCCAGAAACAAGCTCAACGACAGCTTTAACGAGCTCGGCACCCCCGTTAACGGCACCCGCCAGTCTCCCGGTGGAGCGGCCTGTCCGTACGACACGCCTCAGCTCGTCCTCATCGTCATGGTCACCGCCTCCCTGAGCCTCGCCACCGTCCTGGGCAACACGCTGGTGATGCTGAGCATCAGAGTCAACCGCAAGCTACAGACCGTCAACAACTACTTCCTGTTCAGCCTGGCGTGTGCCGACCTGATCACCGGCCTGGTGTCCATGAACCTGTACGGCCTGTACATCACCCTGGGCCGCTGGCCGCTGGGCGCCGCGCTGTGCGACCTGTGGCTGGTGCTGGACTACGTGGCGAGCAGCGCCTCGGTGATGAACCTCCTGGTCATCAGCTTCGATCGCTACTTCTGTGTGACCCGGCCGCTCAGCTACCCGGCCCGGAGGACGACCAGACTGGCCGGCCTGATGATCGCCGGAGCCTGGCTGTTCCCACTGCTCCTCTGGACGCCCGCCATCCTCTGCTGGCAGAGCCTCACGGGCAAACGCATCGTGCCCGACGGGGACTGCTACATCCAGCTGCTGTCCAGCCCTGCGGTCACGCTGGCGACCACGCTCCCGTCGTTTTACCTACCAGCCGTCGTCATGATCGGCTTGTATGCCTGCATCTCCTTAGCCAGCCACAGGCGCCTCAGGGGCGTGACGAGGACCTCCGGCGGTGCCGTCGAAGGTGTTCTGCTCAAGAGGAGGAGCTCGAGGAGGAGGCGGGGGGTGGGCGGCGAGCAGGAGACCAGGAGGAGCTCGAGGAGTAGGCGGGGGGCCGGCGAGCAGGAGACCAGGAGCTCGGACACGGAGACCGACTACGGCGCTCTGACCGAGACGCAAAATGGCTGCTCGGCCCACATCCAGCAACGCACACTGGCCTCGGCTTCCCTCAACAACACCCTCGCCGGCTTCAGCAAGTCCCAGGAGAGGACGAAGCGTCGGATACTGGCGAGGGAGAGGAAGGTCACCAGGACCATATCGGCCATTCTGTTGGCCTTCATCGTGACCTGGACGCCGTACAACGTCATGGCCGTCGTCGGGGCCTTCTGCCACGTCTGTATCCCGGACGCCGTGTGGATCGTGGGCTACTGGTTATGCTACGTCAACAGCACCGTCAACCCAGGCTGCTACGCCATGTGTAACGTCACCTTCCGAAAGACCTTCCGGAGCCTTCTGCAGTGTCGGTGTGGGGACACGAGTCAGAAGGAGAGGCAACGGGCTTCCGATGCTTCCTAACAATCTTTATATGCTTCCTAACAATCTTTATATGCTTCCTAACAATCTTTCTATGCTTCCTAACATCCTTTCTATGCTTCCTAACATCCTTTCTATGCTTCCTAACATCCTTTCTATGCTTCCTAACATCCTTCCGATGCTTCCTATCATCCTTCCTATGCTTCCTATCACCCTTCCTATGCTTCCTATCACCCTTCCTATGCTTCCTAACATCCTTTCTATGCTTCCTAACATCCTTTCTATGCTTCCTAACATCCTTCCGATGCTTCCTATCACCCTTCCTATGCTTCCATGCTAATATCTGAAATTGGAGAGCAGTCAGTGTGTTTGTGTGTTTGTCTGTCTGTGTGTCGCCTGGTGGAGATTTGCTCTCTACTGAGCACACTGTTCTAGTTCCAAATGAGCCAATTGCCCAATTAGCCTTGTATGGAACCAATATCTATATCCAACACCAGTATCGGTATCAGGCCATCTCTATATGTAGATGTATATATTTTTTTCTCAGTGAAAGATGCAGATTTTGGTTGCTGGATGTCAGATGATGTGTCTTGTTTTTTAAAGCCCATAATCTCACACATAAAAAAAACAAATAATGAACTGTCTCACATCCACATCAAAGATACTCGAAAAAGATTTTGTAAATATAATTTGATTGATTGAAAAATATGGGTTATTGAGTGACCATCAATATGGTTTTAGGAGCAATAGATCAACATCCTTAGCAGTGATAGATTTTGTGGAAAATATATCAACAGCAATTAATGAAAAACAACCCTCAATAGGTGTATTTATTGACTTATGTAAAGCATTTGACACAATTTATCATTCCCTGCTTTTACAAAAAATGGAACGGTATGGAATAAGAGGTGTCACTCATCATTGGTTAAGAAGTTATTTAAATAATAGGTTTCAATATGTAAACATTCACACTTTGAGCGCCAGGGGTCGCTATGGGCGTTGGGCCGTTGTGTGCCAGCGCTCTGTTCAATGGGAATAAGTTCCGGTGTTTTCAGTGCTAAACCTATATTAAATATGATAGCTATGGATCTAATAACATGTCGATTGTCAGTGAGTTTCTTCCGGTCAACATGCAAAAAACCAGATAATTTTTTCATCCATACATTTCCGTTTTATACCGTGGTGAATATGAGTATAGTTTTAGAGTGATCCTGTGTAATGCCAGGAAACTCCGGCAAACAGAGTTTCAGTGCATTTCATTATAAATTGTGCCATTTCTCGCCTGATTATTGAATCAATCTGAAATCAACGCTAGATTATCGGTATTATGTTTCATCATGCATGCACGAAAGGGTGGGGAGGGGGGGGGGGTTCTATGCTTCGAGCGCCACCAACGGCATACATTACACAGTACATTACAGACACACGCTGCAATCGCGGGGGAAAAAAATCATCGGATCAACGCAAGATTGATAACATATAGTCCTTACCTCGTCTATGATGTACTGCAAAAAGAAGAATCCAATTATCTGATCGCCATTCCAAATACTGATCGAGGTCGTGTGTCCAACGTTCATCCACCAAAACACATGAATCCACGGTGCTCGAGTTTCCCCAGTCCGTGTGTTATAACGTTACTCATGCCCGAGAAGGAAAACCTGGACCGGACTTCTTAGATCAGCGTACAGCCCAAGCCAGAGGCTTTCCAATGATGTGCAATACCGGCCACAAGGCGTTAGGCGGCGGTATTGGCCGTTTGCGATCTCAGAGCCATTCCCAATGATAACATCAGGCTGGATGGATGAATTATGAATGGATATAGCGAATAAAAGAAATAACGACGCTCAAGCGATGGCGAGTTAACCCGACTTATCTCGGGCCTGGCGCCGAATGTGTTAATAATACAGAATCACATCTTAGAAGAGTAACTTGTGGTGTTCCACAGGGTTCCGTATTGGGACCCAAGTAATTTATACTTTATTTAAATGAAATTTTTACAGTATCGAATATTTTGAAAATGTTTACATTTGCTGATTATACTAATTTACTTTGTTCAGGGGAGGACATAAAATAATTATTGACAACAGTAGAAAGGGAATTGATAAAGTTAAAGAAATGGTTTGATAGGAATAAGTTGTCTCTTAACTCACTCAGCACCAGACCCGAGGATAGTCGGGTTAACTCGCCAACTGTTCAGCGCCAGACCCAACTATAGTCGGGTTTTCATCGTTATTTCTTTTATTCTATATTTGTATTCATTTCTCTCCCACGGACCTCTGGGTTACCATAGGGAACCACTCTGAGATCGCTAGAGTGCAATACCGGCCGCATCCATGTAGTGGCAGTATCGCCCACCCTTCAAAACTTTTTTTCATACACAGTGTTACATTCAAATGTCTCCGGGCGCAGTTTTCTTGGTCAGGCAAGTCTATCGGTTCACTCGATGGCATTGGAACACGTCCAATGCCCCCGATGCATGTGTTGTGGTGGATTATGTTGGCGACACGATGGACACAAATACTGGAAAACGCGATCAGACAATTTGAATATTATTTTTGGGGTACCTCCTAGTGAAGGTAAGGACTATATGACATCAATCCTGCTTTGATCCAACCATGATTTCACATCGATCGCAACAACCATGTGTAACGTTACTCCACAACGTATGCCGTTGGTGACGATCAAAGCATAAAAAAAATGACCCCCCCCCCCTTTCATGCATTCATGATGAAACATAATACCTATTATATACATTTGATTTGGAAATAGTAGCGTGTCCAGGCTAGCAACGCCAACGCTTTTAGTGAAATTCACGTATTGCTCCATAACGCCGTTTTCTGGGATTAGCCAGGATCAATCTGAAACTATACTTATATTCACCACGGTATAACACGTATGCATGAAAAAATGTATTCTTTTTCACATATTGAACGATAGTTGATGTCAAATGGGCCATAGTATTGTATCCATAGCTATAATATAGAATATAGATATAGCCCTGCAAACACTGCCTATCTTTGTTTATTTAGGATCCCCATTAGCTTTTGCACTTGACAAAAGCTATTCTTCTTGGGGTCCGGCACACACAACGATACAACAATATTCAATACATTACATCATTATCAACATCAACATCAATTACATCATCAAATAGTGCTTCCTGAGCAGCACTCACTGCCATCAACATAAATACAACTAACAGTCAATTGGTTTTCACCGCTACGCCATAAGGGCTCAGTGCATGCTCGTTAGTAGATGGCACTTTAACTTCCTCTTGAAAGTGGCCTTGGATTCTATTTCAGCTAAGTAGCTTGGCAATGAGTTCCATTCCATGATAGCTCTGTAAATCACAGAAGATTTTAGTAGATTTGTTCTCGATTTAGGTGCCATTAGATGGCCTGACGTAGCTTGTCTGGTCATATGGTCATGTTCTTCTCTTATGTAAACTATATGATCATAAAAATACTGTGGTTTTTTGACAACTTGAACATTTCTGAGAAAAGTAATGAGACAGGATTGCAGATGTTTCTCAACCGGAAGCCATGATAATTGTCTGTGCATAACTCCAATGTTAGTGCGCTTTGAACAGTGGAGAGCTAGCCTGGCAGCCTTATTTTGAACTATTTGTAGTTTCTGTATGTGTTTTTGCTGCTGATGACCATATGACGGGACAGTACTCAAGATGTGACAAAACCAGAGCCTGGATGACTTCTTTCAAAAAGAAGTCACTCTTATCCCTATCTCTTAGAGCGTTGGCCCAGTAGGAACTAAGATGCTCTAGGCCTCCGGCACTGAATGAGTTAATGAAAACAAAACTAAATGTATGGTATTTGGTGGTGTTCCTACCGACTGTGAAATTAAACTGAATTTAAATGGAACTGAAATTGAAAGATTATATGAAACAAAATTCTTAGGTGTGATTATAGATCACAAACTGTTGGAAGCCACATATACAATATATCAAAGGTAAATGAGCCAAATCTGTTGGCATTCTGTACAAAACAAGGGAGCTGTTAAATCAGAAATGTTTGCATATATTGTATTTTTTACTTGTTGTGCCATACATGTCATATTGTGTTGAGGTCTGGGGGAATGTATATAAAACAAATATAGATCATATTATTAAACTACAGAAAAGAGCTATTAGAATAATAAACTAGTTACCTTGAATCGACAAATCCATTATTCATAAAGTCCTGCATATATACAAATTTGGTGTACATAAAAACCTTGGAAATAATTGTTCGTGCTAAGAGTAAAAGCCTACCAGTTTGTATTCAATGTCTTTCAACCAAGAGAAGCAAAGTATAATTTAAGAGGGTTATGTATTCTTAAAACGTGTAAAAAGGTAAGAACTAATGTAAAAGCTAGATGTGTTTCAATTTTGGGAGAGGTTGAAGTTGTGTACTTCTCAGGGGAGATTTAAAAAAGCCTTAAGAAATAATTCAGGAGTACAGTTTTGAGTAAAACATCAAACATTCGTTTTTTCTTTCAAAAGAATTATATCTTGCAGCATATTTTAAGTTTTTCTTTCTTATATTAAAATATATTTAGTTTTTAAGAATTTGTAAAGGATAGGCAAAAATAAGCATGTGCTTCAGCCTATTCCTTTTTTTTCTGTCGTTGATTTTGGATTTTGTGTGTGAGCTTGCCTTGAATATGTACATTTGTGATACGGGTGTGTTTGATTTGTCTGTAAACAAGACCGAAAAATAAACTTCATTCATTCATTTGGTTTGAGAGTTGAAGAGTTTAAATGTGTGATGTCACATATTCCAGGAAGTATTAAATACAGAATTAGAATGAATAAATTGATTGACAATAGACTAAGTGTGTGTTCCTCGTGCATTCAGCCAATATGCATAAAGAAAACATTGATCACAAAAAAGATGCATCAATGCATCAAGATTATCGATAATTGTTTTGTCATCGCATCGTAGCCCTCTGAATCCTAATCTAATCGTGAGGTGGCCAGAATCCCACCCCTATATTATATAATATGGTATAGTAGTTCAGTATAGTATAGTTTAACATAGTATTAAGTTCAGTATAGTGTAGTTCAGTATAGTGGTTTTGACATGTGTGTGAGACTATGGACATAATAAGCAGCTTTATTTTTTGCCATTTCTTTAAAAACAACCCAAGTGAAATTAGGCACAAGTAGAATCCCAGTCATGGTCATCAGCCTCTTTCAGTCTCTGGTACCAGATATGAATTCAAAGAATCAGTGCTAGTTATTGTGTTACAAATATTACCAGTTTCTAAATAATGTTCTTTCACTATACTGTAATACATAATATATATCTTAAATTCTTGAAATGTGAAATGTATTGTGTGTGCATAAGAAGTAACATTGACAAAACACAGTGTTGTTAAGTAAACAACATTATTTAATTTGTCCTTTTATACAAGCCTCATTTTACAATTATCCCAATAATCTCTACAGTTCAAAAATAGATTTCACAGAGGACTTTGCTATTTCAGATCCATCTACAGAGGTGAGAATGTCCACATAAGCATACTTGAAAACCTATTGTTCTAAAAACAAAAAGAAAGTTTCTAAGATAGACCTTGATAGAAACTTGATCATAGCGTGGCTTGAATGTTAATTTATTTTTTATTTTACCTACGCAGCATAGCTTTATATGACTAATCTAATGTTGAGTTCTTGTAACTTTTCCATTAAAACATATAAACACAATCTAGCGACTATAGGAAGAGTTATTTATGGTTACCTAGTAGAAGAAAACAATAACTTTACAGCCTAAAGCTGCGGTAAGCAACTCGGAGTGGGCAGAGTGAGTTTAGAGCTCTGCGTCACTCTTCAAGCCCTATGCTTGTGCAACACAGGTTTCCCAGACTCCCAGGGACACCAGCAGCTTTACCCTTTCACTGCCACACTACCAAGGGGTTAACCCTTTCACTACCACACTACCAGCAGCTTTACCCCTTTCACTACCACACTACCAAAGGGTTAACCCTTTCACTGCGACAATACAGAAGGTTAACCCTTTCACTGCGACACTACAGAAGGTTAACCCTTTCACTACCACACTACCAAAGGGTTAACCCTTTCACTGCGACACTACAGAAGGTTAACCCTTTCACTTCCACACGACAAAGGCTTAACCATTTCACTACCACACTACCAAAGGGGTTAACCCTTTCACTGTGACAATACATGAGGTTAACCCTTTCACTGCCACACGACAAAGGCTTTTAACCCTTTCACTACCACACCACAGGTTAGCCCTTTCACTACCACACTACAGGCGGTTAACCGTCTGTAGTGTGGTAGTGAAAGGGTTAACCTTCTGTAGTGCGGTAGTGAAAGGGTTAAGCTGAACAATAAAATAATTATAATAATAATAGTTATTATTTTTGTTTTAATTCAGCTGCTGGTGCCCCTGGGAGTCCTGGGAAACCTGTGTTGCACGTGCATGGTTAACCCTTTAACCGCTTCACTGCCACACGAGCATGGTTAACCCTTTATGTAGAGCATGGGGCTGGAAGAGTGATGTAGAGCATGGGGCTTGAAGAGTGATGTAGTAGTGGGGCTTGGAGAGTGATGTAGAGCATGGGGCTGGAAGAGTGATGTAGAGCATGGGGCTTGAAGAGTGATGTAGAGCATGGGGCTGGAAGAGTGATGTAGAGCATGGGGCTTGAAGAGTGATGTAGAGCATGGGGCTTGAAGAGTGATGTAGAGCATGGGGCTGGAAGAGTGATGTAGAGCATGGGGCTTGAAGAGTGATGTAGAGCATGTGGCTTGAAAAGTGATGTAGTAGAGCATGGGGCTTGAAGAGTGATGTAGAGCAGAGCATGGGGCTTGAAGAGTGATGTAGAGCAGAGCATGGGGCTTGAAGAGTGATCTAGTAGTGGGGCTTGGAGAGTGATGTAGTAGTGTGGGGCTTGGAGAGTGATGTAGAGCATGGGGCTGGAAGAGTGATGTAGTAGAGCATGGGGCTTGAAGAGTGATGTATTAGTGGGGCTTGAAGAGTGATGTAGTAGTGGAGCTTGAAGAGTGATGTAGTAGTGGGGCTTGAAGAGTGATGTATTAGTGGGGCTTGAAGAGTGATGTAGTAGTGGGGCTTGAAGAGTGATGTAGAGCATGGGGCTTGAAGAGTGATGTATTAGTGGGGCTTGAAGAGTGATGTAGTAGTGGGGCTTGAAGAGTGATGTAGTAGAGCGTGGGGCGTGAAGAGTGATATAGAGCATGGGGCTTGGAGAGTGATGCAGTAGTGCATGGGGCGTGAAGAGTGATGTAGTAGTGCATGGGGCGTGAAGAGTGATGCAGTAGTGCATGGGGCGTGAAGATTGATGTAGTAGAGCATGGGGCTTGAAGAGTGATGTAGTAGTGCATGGGGCGTGAAGATTGATGTAGTAGAGCATGGGGCTTGGAGAGTGATGTAGTAGTGCATGGGGCGTGAAGATTGATGTAGTAGAGCATGGGGCTTGAAGAGTGATGTAGTAGTGCATGGGGCGTGAAGATTGATGTAGTAGAGCATGGGGCTTGGAGAGTGATGTAGTAGAGCATGGGGCTTGAAGAGTGATGTAGTAGTGGGGCTTGGAGAGTGATGTAGTAGTGGGGCTTGGAGAGTGATGTAGTGGTGGGGCTTGGAGAGTGATGTAGTAGAGTGTGGGGCTTGGAGAGTGATGTAGTGGTGGGGCTTGGAGAGTGATGTAGTAGTGGGGCTTGGAGAGTGATGTAGAGCATGGGGCTTGGAGAGTGATGTAGTAGAGTGTGGGGCTTGGAGAGTGATGCAGAGCTCTATTCCTGCTGGGCAGGTAAACTCACTAATTTCTCTGAGGTTGCCTGCGGCAGCTTTAATCCAAATGAACACAAAGCATAACTGAAAAGATCAGAGGAATAAAAAGCGGAGAAAG
Organism: Notolepis coatsorum; assembly: GCF_963971535.1. Classification (NCBI taxonomy): domain Eukaryota; kingdom Metazoa; phylum Chordata; class Actinopteri; order Aulopiformes; family Paralepididae; genus Notolepis; species Notolepis coatsorum. The sequence goes on from NC_140182.1 coordinate 23,111,117, forward strand.
CCAAGAATTGTGTTGTTGTTGACGATGATGTTGTTGTTGTTGATGATTTCATCTCGTTTCGGAGGAGAGGAGTCTCGGCTGTGGACGTTTGGCAAAGGAGGGAAGACGATTGTTCTCTGAAGTGAAGTGAGAGAGGTCAAACCTGCTGAAATCAGCCCTCTCTCTCCCTCGCTTTATCTTAAGAAATCTTCTTTTTCTCCCCTGGGAATAAACAGAAAGTAAGGTGTGGATGAGTGTCAGTCAAATGAATTACATAAAAACATTTTTTTTTTAAAGAGCTTTTGCTTGTGTCCTACAAACACCTTCCATACAACTTTCAAACACATAGGGGTTTGTGTTTCTGTGCTTCAAGTGAACTTGTTCATCTACTGTAGTTTAGTCAAACAGAGCTAACCACCCCACCAATAAAAACAAGACATGAGCAGCTAGCAATCAATGTATCAAACAGGTGTTCTTTTGTTTAGTTTTTCTTATAATAATAAATCAAATTAATGATCTTTTAATAATGTTCCAAGTGGTCATAATGGCCTGTGAAAATATTTCCCTCTAATTTTTATTTGGTTACCAAAGTAACGTACGTCCACTAAACGTGGTTCTTTTAGCCACTGAAACAGAAATCTAGCACAAACAAGTCTCGTTCTGAAACCCCTTGAGGCGCGTGTGTTTCCCTGGATACAGGTGGATTTGCGAGCTATGTGTGTGTGTGTGTGTGTGTGTGTGTGTGTGTGGCACCCACGTATCTGGCTTCCCTTGCGCCATCTGTGGACGGATGTGCGGCTCAATGATCGGACTCAACGCCCACGAGAAGTGGCACCAGCGGCAGCGTCGCTAACCCCCCCCCCCCCCCCCCCCCCTCCCCATCCCTGGAGCAAGCGGCATCATCGAACGCGATGGACAGCTAAGAGAGTGAGAGTGAGTGTGTGTGGCATATTGAATGGTTGATCTTCCATTCATTATATCATCAACTATCCAGTTAGTATTTATAGTGTAACGTTTGGCTACTTTAAATCATTGAACAGAGAGAGAGAGAGAGAGAGAGGTAATGACTCCTCTACATTCTGCTTTACTGGTAATGCTTGAGGAGAACAGCAGTAGACTTACATGCAGCTCATTATGAAAATGATAGCTGACATCTTATTTTGAAATAACTTTAAAAGGAACACGCCAACATCATGGGGAAACAGAGTCAGACACCAATTTCCTCTTTGTGCGTTTACTAGAAAGCTATCCGGCTGCACATTAGCCTAGCTTAGCACAAATGAATGGAAGCAGAGATGGACCACTAGCCTAGCTTAACACAAATGAATGGAAGCAGAGACAGACCACTAGCCTAGCTTAGCACAAATGAATGGAAGCAGAGACGGACCACTAGCCTAGCTTAGCACAAATGAATGGAAGCAGAGACGGACCACTAGCCTAGCTTACAATTCTGGGAGAGGAGTCTTTGGCCAACTACACAATTGCTGGTCCACTACACATCTGCATTAATTTGTGCTAAACTAGGCTAGCTTGCAGCCAGATGGCTTTCTACTGAACAGACAGAGGGTCTTCTGGAGGAGACGTAAGCACATTTCCCATATTCCTTAACCCTTTCACTGCCGCACTACCAACCGGTTAACCCTTTCACTGTGACAATACACATAAGGTTAACCCTTTCACTGCCACACGACAGCCGGAAGGGTAAACCTTCTGTAGTGTGGCAGTGAAAGGGTTAAAGGTGGACAGTGTAGACCCACAGGTTATCATGACATTTCCATCAGACGTGGTGAGTTCTGAGCTTCTACAAAGTGCTGAAGGTACATTTTCAGATCCACTGGAGACCTATGGAAGTGAGGAGTCTGCACAAAAGGACTACCAAACAAGCATATTTAACAGATCTGATCAATTGACTCGTACAGTATCAATATTAGGGTTGCCCCACTTCGTTTAGTCGGTCGGTTTGGTTTTAGATAGGGATGTTCGATATTGGTTTTTTTCACCGATATCCGATATACCGATATTGTCCAACTCTTCATTTCCAATACAGATATATGCAGGCCCCCCCCCCCCCCCAAAAAAAACGTCTCTTTCTCCAATTTTTCTCTGTTTTTCTCCCCGTCCCAATTTAGTCGTTGTGCCAATTCCCCCCCTCCCCTACCTGGTTGTTGTACGCATGTTCTCCTACGAGTCGGTACAAGGGCGTCCCGAAGCCGATCGCACGCTTCCTCCGATACGTGCGGCGACTGCCAGTGACGTCTTTTCACTTGGCAGCGAGGACTCTCATTGGTGAAGTGTAACGCGTGGGAGGGCACGCTATCTCCACCAAGTCCTGCCCCCGCTGAGCAAGCGCCGAGACCTGACCTGTAGGCGTCGCTGTCCACAACGCCAGATTCCCACCCCCTAATACTGCCAATTGTATTAGTATGAACGACCAGCCAAGCTGGTAGCAACGCCGAGAGCTGTCATTATGCATACTTTTTTTTTTTTATTATTATATCTCTTCCCCCCTCCTTTTTCCGATTTTTCTCCCATCCCACTGTTAGTCATTATGCCAATTCCCAACCCCCTTCCTGGTTGTTGCGCACTTTCCCCTACTGTTGGTCCGAGAGGCCGGAGACTGTCACATGCTTTCCTCCGACGCATGTGCAGCCAGCCGGCAGCCAGCCTGGCAGCGCAGATTCTCACTGGGAGAGTGTAACGTGTGGGAGGCCGCACTACCTCTCTCCAGATCCTACCCTCGCTGAGCAGGCGCCCCGACCGAACTGTAGGGTTAGCTGTCCACAACGCCCAGGACCCACCCGCCAGCTTTCCCCACCCCCTAATACTGCCAATTTATTAGTGTGAACGGCCAGCCAAGCTGGTGACAACGCCGGGAGCTGGATTCGAACACGCGAACCCAGCGTCTCCAGCGTTGGTGACGAACGCAATCTCCGCTACGCCACCTGACCGCCCTATTATGCATACTTTTGACAATAAATAAAATAAGAATTTGTTCTTAATTGCTAGCCTGGATAAATAAAGGTTAAATAAATGTAAACAAATAAAAAAAAATTTAAACGATACCAATCATTTCCGATATTACATTTTAATGCTAATATTGGCAGATAATATCGGTAGGCCGATAATATCGGACATCCTTAGTTTTAGTCGACCAATACTTTGTTAGTCGATCGGTCAACTCAAAACGCTGGAATGAAAACTCTTAAAACGTCTAATTTCTGCAGACGGTTTACCTCTTGTCTTCTTGGTTTTGACGGAGCAGGGTTTGGACACATTGACGGTCTCCTGGCAGTCTGCGTTGAACATGGCCCTCTTCAAGGTTCCCGAGCGGCTCTTGGTGTTGCTGTCTGGCTCACACTCCCCCCAGTGGCTGAACTTGTACTTGCAGTCACCTGGAATCAACAGTCAGTGTCAGAACAACACAATATGTAGCTACAAAATAGGGCTGGGCGATATGGCCAAAAATGATATCACGATAACGATATGATAATGTTATCATATCACTCGATATCGATAATTCTCGATATTATTATTTTTTTTAACCCTTTCACTGCCACACGGCAGAAGGTTAACCCTTTACTATCACACAACCGACAATCGTGAAAGGGTTAACCGGCTGTCGTGTGGCAGTGAAAGGGTTAACCTGTGTATTGTCGCAGTGAAAGGGTTAACCGTTTGGTAGTGTATTGTTGAATGAGGCCCATTGAGTGTGCTTTTGGTCGCCTCAAGGCCGGATTTTCTGCACTTCGAAGGCCTATGGACAGAAACATGGCTGACCTGCCCTATGTAATTTACGCCTGCTTTGTCCTCCACAATATTTGTGAGGCCAGTAAGGAGGCTATGGATGATCACTCTGTGTTGGGAACAATACATGGTGAACAAGACTCCCAGCCTCCTACACAGTGCAATGGGTATCTTACTGACTGTAATGAGGGGGAGGGAAAGAGTGAGGAGAGTGCTCACGCAGTACCTGGAGTGACTGACAGACAGATAATATCATTAGAATATTATTCTTTTGGTAAAGTTTTATTTCTGACCAGCAGAAGTTTATGGCCCTCGTAACAGCGGGGCCTTTGCTCCACGTAGAGGAAGCAGTGTCTCCCTGGTTGGTGTTGTACTTCAGCACCTTACTTTAGAAAGCTTTATGTCATTGCACAATACAGTACAACAGAATTTGTATATACCTACATACAGTACAGTATGTATTCAGTCCCAGCGCCATGGGCGGGCATTAGGGGGCCGGGCCCGCCCACTGAGTCAGCTGTGCCCACCCTGGTAAATTTTTTTTTTTTTTTCAATCAAAGTCAACTATCCAAATCCTTAGTCGGGGACAGCCCTAGTGGGCACTGATGTCAACAACAACACTACTGACGCTAGCACGGCACTCTGTGAGAATTCGTTTTCTACCCTCAAGAACGTCTTTACAGAACATCGCCTTAGTATGCTTTATCGACACAACTAAGGCCAATTTAATTCAGTTGGCATTTGAGAAGGACTTAACAAAAAAGTTCAGGAATGAGTGGAGGGGCAGTGTTTTAAGAAGATTTCACTCTGTCCCCAAACACCGCTTGCCTCTCTACTTATGATGGAGAAATTGTTTGCTTTTTTATGCACCTTATTTTTGTCAGTTCAGTTCAGTTTGTCAGTGAATTCAGAAGTGTTGAATAAATGGAGACTTTTCAAAGATATAGAATAGAATAGAATAGAAATGTATTATCCTGAGGGAAATTTGACACTGCAAATCACTCAACATTAAACATTTAGACAGAACAAGTCACAAATAAGAATAACAAAACAAATGGCCTAAGAATAGAATAAAATGAAATAGAATAAAAATAGAATAAAAGATACAGTAAATAAATACAGTAAAAATATACTGAAGGCCACAGTAGGTGTAATATTGCACAGTGCTGTTTAAAAAGTAAGAGTCCAGGAAGATGGTAATTGTCACTCTGTGCTCAGTGATGCATTGTATAGTCTGATGGCTGTCGGAATGAAGGACTTCCTGTGCCGTTCAGTGCTGCATTTAGGTAGTGTGAGCCTATAACATGCTCCTCCTGTCAGCCAAGTCTGTGTATAGTGGGTGGGAGGGGTTTTCCCTGATGGCCTGGAGCTTAGCAAGGTTTCTCCTCTCCGCCACCCTCGCTAGAGTCCAGCTCCACCCCAACCACGCTATTGGCCTTCTTGACCATCTTATCCAGCCTGTTTGTGTCCCCTGCTCTCAGTCCAAAAACCATTGTGCCCCCCCGAGAACATTTTATGCCCCCCCACTAATTTGTTTCTGCAGCCTGGTCTGTATGTATTACTATCTACTACGCTGCTATGTCTATACTACTATGTACTATGCTTATACTATTACCTACTATGCTACTACAGTATGTCTATACTATTATCTACTATATACTAGGGCTGCACGATTAATCGATTTTAAATCGAAATCGCGATTTGGAATGATGCAATTATCAAATCGCAAAAAATAAATAAATAATCGCAATATTTTTTATTTTTTTTATTTAACCAGGAAGTCCCATTGAGATACAAGATCGGTTTGGGAGAGGGAGGTAAGGGGTTTTAGATTGTGTGTTGTGAAGTTTAGACTAAGTTCAGAGAGGGAGAGTAAAGTACAGAAAAAAAGGTATCTTTAAAAAATGCTGTCAATATGATTAGGTGACTAGGTTCAAGATTCAAGATATTTATTTGTCAAATGCACAGTTAAAACAGACGGTTACACAATACAATGCAACTCTTACTTTTCTAGTCCACCCTTAACACAAAGTCACAAACTATAGTCTTTTAAACTAGAATATGTTTTTTTTTTTTTTTATATATATATATATACTTTTTCTCCCATTTTCTATTTTTCTCCCATCCCAATTTCGTATTGTCCAATTCTACCCTCCCCTGTCTCGAACGCTGTTAGGCCATGCCTCCCACAGGCCGGCTGAAATGTGGACGAAGCCTTGCATCATGTGTCCCCTCCGCTACACAAGGAGGCAGCCGTCGCATCTTTTCACCTGCACAGCGCGGACTCTCAGCGGCGAGGAGTAACGCTCACGCTGCACCCGATACTTCCTGATTCTGCTGTACAGGCGCACCAACCAACCTGTAGGAGTCGCTGTCCACTAGGGCTGACCTTAGAATTCTTTTTTGGAATTCGAAGCTTCGGGACCGAGATTCGATTTTAATTCGAAGCTTCGAGATAAAAAAAATAAAAAATATTATAAATCTTTTTTTTATCTTTTTTCTATGTTGTGGGACTTGTACAGCACTTTTTTCAACGTTGTCAGTGCTGTAAAGTTTAAACCTTTTTAAATCTTAGACAAACAAAACACTTTGCTTTCATGAAATATTGTAAGCCGTCATTTGAGGCTTTATAAAAGCAGCACAATGAACACAAATCTGTCAGTGCCGAGTCCGACCTCATCTTAAATAACAAACAGCATTGCTTGTTGTAGTTAACAAAGAGAGCCAGAGTTGATTTTGCACAACATTTTTTATTTAATTTTCTTTTTTATAATCGAATTTTATTTTCATATTCGAATCCCATGCCCATCGAAGCTTCGAAGTAATTAAGACAGCCCTGCTACTGTCCACAACGTCCAATCCCCACCCACCGGCTTTCCCACCCCCTAATACTGCCAATTGTATTAGTATGAACGACCAGCCAAGCCGGAAGCAACGCCGAGAGCTGGGCTCGAACCCAGCATCTCCTATGTTAGTGGCGAGCGCCTTGCCCACTGCGCCACTTAGCCGTAGGCTGCAGCTGGTTTGAAAGCAAAAGTAAACCGGCTTCTCTGCTGGCTGTGGCTCCAGGGGAGTTGAATAGTTCTGGCTCTGCTAGTTTATTTTCTATCTTTTGGCGCTTTTTTGGTGGACAAACCACCGCACATGTGCACCGTGACTCACAACTGGAGACTAGCTCTGCTAGCACACATAGCCTACTGTGTACAGACGGTTTCAAACTGTATTTTAAAATAGAAAGCAAACAAAATAAATGGACAAGAGAAAAAGAAATCTCAATTTGGTCAGTATTGTCATTTGGACAAGCAAAGCCATTACTTTAAAGGTGACATGCATTATAAATGGCTTTTTTCAGTGTCTAGCATTGTATTATAGTAATAGGAGTTAGTATCAATGTGTCTGTGTCTCTAAATACCATATTGGCGGATTGCTCTCATTCAGGTCAGACCATTTCCTGCTCCAGTTAATTAGGTAATTCTGATTTGACTCCTCGCAACGTGACGTCACGATGCGCTGGTGGAGTATTTTCATTGTAACCTGACATTTCCCCAAAGGGGGTTTGACAGGCAGAGAACAGCGAGAGGGAGAGAGAGAGCTTGACTGCGTGTGTGTCGGGGACGTAGGCATAGTGTAACCCGACACTTCCTCAAACAGGGTTTGACAGGCGAGCGAGGAGAGAGAGGGAGAGAGAGATAGAGAGAGGGAGAGAGAGAGGGACTGCAGAAGTGTGTGTGCTCCATCTCTCTCCCTCGTCGGGTACACATACACAAACTTGACTGCGTGTGTGTTGGGGACATCTCTCTCTCTCTCCCTCTCTCTCGTATGTATCACGCTGTCACTAAAAGTGCTTATGGGCGGAGCCCAGCCAATAACAGGCTGAAATCCTGAGGCTGGAAAATGATGCTTTTGAGTACTCCATTAGAAATATAAAACAATGATTTTTTTTTCTTTTTTTTTTTTTTAATAAACCTTACATATGTCTTCCATAGACTCACAGGAATTGTGTAAAGTTGCCCAAATAGTGCTAGGAATAGCAATGCATGTCCCATTTAAGTTGCAGGCAAGAAAGATAAGTCTGTCAGTGTCCACTGTCTCTGGTTTTAAAACTGCCCTGTTGCAGGTCACAATTTTTTTTTTAAATATATATATTTTTTAAATTATCGACATATCGATTATTAAAATATATCGCGATAATTATCGTTATCGTTTAATCGCCCAGCCCTACTACAAAATGTATGTTGGTCTTTCGCTGGTCCTTTATCAGTGCTTTTATCCAAAGCTTTATACAATTTTGTTCCTCACATTCATCCATTCACTCACACGTTCACACACCGATGGCGGAGGCGACCATACAATGTGCCGACCTGCTCATCGGGAGCAATTAGGGGATAAGTGTTAAGGTTAGGTGCGGGAATCGAACCGGGAACCTTCCCGATTACCAGACTATGGCTCTGCCTCCTGAGCCAGAGCCACTGTCGCCCCGAATGTCTTGGTACGATGATGGGAGTGTGTCTGTCTGGGTGAAATGGCTACATACCCTGGAGTTCCAGGTACATTTCTAGGCTGCTGCGTTGTTTCTTCAGGAAAATAGCAAGACATTGATTTGGAATCAGTACCTGTCCTGAGGGAGCAGCCTACCCCTGCCCTGAGGGAGCAGCCTACCCCTGAGGGAGCAGCCTACCCCTGCCCTGAGGGAGCAGCCTACCCCTGCCCTGAGGGAGCAGCCTACCCCTGAGGGAGCAGCCTACCCCTGCCCTGAGGGAGCAGCCTACCCCTGTCCTGAGGGAGCAGCCTACCCCTGTCTGACACAGGTGTATTGGTATAAATGGCACAATGGTTACAAATACTGTCGGGTTGCTCTCGGATGCCCTAGATTCTGTTTCCCTGGCCTGATATTACTGCCGTTATCACCCCTCCCATGATATCACTGCCGTTATCACCCCTCCCATGATATCACTGCCGTTATCGCCCCTCCCATGATATCACTGCCATTATCACCCCTCCCATGATATCACTGCCGTTATCACTAGGGATGCACGATAGATTTTTTTGACACCGATATCGATAACTTTATGCTCCTCAAGCCGATATTTATTGTATTATAATTTTTTTTTAAATATATATATATATATTTTATCATTTTTTTTTTTTTTATTTATAAGCTCCAACGTCATCGGTACTGCTATCGGTACTCGAGAAATTATGGAGTTTTTTTTTGAGGAATTTAAACGTTGCAAACTAATCTTGTTGGCCGTTGTCTATATCTCTCCTGCCTCGGTGTCTCTGCCTGAGCGGGCTGTGCTGTGCTCTCTCCTCTCTTCCCCTCCCCCACACACCCACACCCACACCCACACCCACACCCACACACACACACACACACACACACACACACACAGGTGCCGCTGCTGCCGAGTACAGACAGCTCTGCTCTCATAATGGCGGACAGAACGAAACGTTCAAAAGTCTGGGTCTATTTTACTAAAGTCGATGCTGACAACGCTCGTTGCCACAAGTGCAACAAGACATTTGCCAGTAATGTATAAGCGCTGGTACTTGTCAATGTGGCTGGCGGGGAGATAACGTTAGCTCCGAGTAGAGTAATGGCTGACAATCCGGAGGTAAATAAACGAACGAGAGCTTCTGATTGGTGGTAAGAAGAAGAGGCGGGTGCAAGTGGCGGGACGTAATTGGCAGATCGACTGTCTGCCTCCGAATGTAACGTGACTACGTCACAGCCAAGAAAGGGAGCGCTGGATTTGTGAAAAACTCCCTGTTCCTAAACCACATGCTATCAGCTTTACCACAGTACTGGCAAAACGGGAGGAGGCTATAATAAAAACAAGCGCCCTTCATCCAAATCCACCCACACCGGATTTCTTTTAACCAAAAAATGTATTGCATATTATCGGAGCTATCAATAACGTTATCGGGTTTATCGGGATGACGTCATAATTGCTGATATCGTGCATCCCTAGTTATCACCCCTCCCATGATATCACTGCCGTTATCACCCCTCCCATGATATCACTGCCGTTATCACCCCTCCCATGATATTACTGCCGTTATCACCCCTCCCATGATATCACTGCCGTTGTCACCCCTCCCATGATATCACTGCCGTTGTCACCCCTCCCATGATATTACTGCCGTTATCGGCCCTCCCATGATATCACTGCCGTTAAACTTATCACCCCTCACCCCTCCCATGATATCACTGCTGTTAAACGTATCACCCCTCACCCCTCCCATGATATCACTGCCGTGATCACCCCTCCCATGAGAGATGGCCTTTGGTTCTCTCCCATGAGCCATCTCTTTTCTGGCGCCTATTTCGACACACTCTCTGGCCTCCTAGATTTGTTACCTCTGCGAGGGACGCCATCTGGATACTTATTTAGTAGACTACGAGTCGCAACCCAAATTGGGGTCTGCGCATTGGCATGTGTAAAAAGAAAAGAAAAAAAAGTTCTGGCAACACATTTTAGCTAAATATGCCTCGTTTTATAAATGTGTATTGATAACAGTGCTGTAATCAAATTTTCTAATAAATATGCATCATCAAGTTCAACAACGTGTGCTTTTATTTTGATATTCATTATTTCCACGTTGAAACGTGATACATTAACACATTGAGTGCCGACGACGAGATTAGTCGTGTTAACTCGCCATGCGTTGAGTGCCAATGACGTTTTTGCTTTTATTAGCAATATCCATTAATTTTTCATCCATCCAGGCTGCCTGACGTTATCATTGGGAATGGGTCTGAGCTCGAAAAGGGCAAATACCGCCGCCTATCGTTGGATTGGATTGGGTGGGCATGTGCATCAGAAAAAAACGTCCGGTCCGGGGTTTTCCCTTCTCTGGCAAGCAGTATCTGTTACCACATTCACTGGGGAGGCTGGGAGCAGCTTTCAATTATGTGTTTTGGACTATAACGTTCTATCAATATACGCGATCAATATTTGGAATGGCGATCAGGAATTGGATTAATCTTTTTGCAGAACATCTGATGTGAGGTAAGGACTCTATTTTACCAGTATTGGGTTAATCAGATGTTTTTTTCTCAGCCATCGCAGCGTGTCTGTGTGTGTGTATGACGTTAGTGCTGACCAGGTCATGGATAATAGATTTTTCAGCCTGCTTCTCTAGCGTGCATAAGTACACACATACTATCGATAATCTAGCGTTTATTTGAAAACTATTCATAAATCAGCCGAAAAATGACAACGTGTTTTGTGTATTCCACTAAAGAGCTATTATCGCGGAATTTCTCTGGAATTACTAGAACTCTCAAAAACTATACTCGTATTCAAAACGGTATAAAACGAAAATGTACCAATGAAAAAACAATCAGTTTCGTACATGTTGACTGCAAGCAAGTCATTGATAAGCGAGGGGTGTTTTAGACCCATAGCCATAATTTAAGATATAGTTTAAGCCTTCGCAAATTTCCCCGACCTCCCATTGACTTCAGTGCTGGCACTCTAGCCCATAATGGTCAAAGGGGCGTGGCACTCAATGTGTTAAGTGTGGGGTCCCCAAAAAAAATCCTAAATAAAATGGGGTCACGGTATGAAAAACATTTGAGAACCCCTGGTCTAGCTAACTGAAATGTTGCCACTTGGTGTGATTCAGCAGATGATGTTGACACTTAGCTTGATATACAGTACAGGTCAGAAGTCAGAAAAGACGGTCTCCTAACACTGTCAGCTTGGATCTATATCATTGTATTAATGCTTTATCTTCTAAGAAAACTCCTTCACTTTTCAACCTATGTCCTTGCGTGTCACCCAGCCGCTATCTGTTAGTAATCGGTGTATATCTGTTAGTAATCATTGTATAGTCATTAGTATCTATCTGTCTATCTGTTAGTAATCAGTGTATCTGTTAGTAATATCTGTTAGTAATCAGTGTCTATCTGTTAGTAATCAGTGTATCTGTTAGTAATCAGTGTATCTGTTAGTAATATCTGTTAGTAATCAGTGTCTATCTGTTAGTAATCAGTGTCTATCTGTTAGTAATCAGTGTGTTAGTAATTAATGTCTATCTGTTAGTAATTAGTGTCTATCTGTTAGTAATTAGTGTATATCTGTTAGTAATCAGTGAATCTGTTAGTAATCAGTGTATCTGTTAGTAATCAGTGTCTATCTGTTAGTAATCAGTGTATCGGTTAGTAATCAGTGTCTATCTGTTAGTAATCAGTGTCTACTAAATCTGTTAGTAATCAGTGTATCTGTTAGTAATCAGTGTATCTGTTAGTAATCAGTGTCTACTAAATCTGTTAGTAATCAGTGTATCTGTTAGTAATCAGTGTCTGTCTGTTAGTAATCAGTGTATCTGTTAGTAATCAGTCTATCTGTTAGTAATCAGTGTCTATCTGTTAGTAATCAGTGTATCTGTTAGTAATCAGTGTCTATCTGTTAGTAATGATTGATTGATTGATTGATTGAAAACTGTATTATCAGATTGCAGAATGGGTACAGTACAGTACAGCTCAATACACACAATTGTTAAGGGGATGCAGACCAGAGAAAGACTTTCAGCTTGTTTACATCAGGGTCCCCCATTTTCAATTCATCATAACATATATGACACACATGACATACAGATAGACAGTACTGCTACATCTATACATTTATGACATACCAGATTTGCAAATACAGTACGGTTTGTGATACAAAAGTGTCCAGAAAAGAGTGTATATACATTTGACGTAGAAACTGTACATTGGAGGAGGTTGGGTAGGTGGGGTGGGGTTGGGTGGGTGGGGGGGGGCTGTACATTGGAGGTGGGTGGGGGGGGTTGGGTAGGGGACACTGTACATTGGATTACTGACAAAGCCATACTTGGTCATTTACTGTACAACTGGGTTAGGACATTTGTGGGGGCCAATTTCGAATTGCAGTCTCCCATAGGTGTTCTTTGAGAGTGTTTTTGAAAGTGGGTAGTGATTCACATTCCTTTACAGCTTTGGGTAGGGCATTGATGTGGCATAATTGCTAAACGTGTTTAGTCCCTTGTTTGAGCCGAATCTGGGTTTAACATGATTTGTGGAGCTCCCTCTGGTGTTGTGATCGTGGTATTCACTGACCTTTGGGAAGTATTTTGACATGTACATGGGTACCTTGGTCGTGTAGTGTATCTTGTAGACCAGGCCCATTGCAAGTTGCTGTACTCTGTCGTCTACTCTAAGCCATCCTAGGTTGTCAAAGTGGGCAGGGGTGAGGTGGGTTCTAGGAGTAAGGTCAAGCAGTAGTCTGACTAGTTGGTTTTGAGATGTTTGTAATTTGGTTTTTAGTGCCTTTGAGGTGCTTTGGTGTCTATCTGTTAGTAATCAGTGTCTGTCTGTTAGTAATCAGTGTCTTCTTACTGATGTCCTTCTTCCAGTTGCAGGGGATCCTGCAGTCGATCTTCTCTGTGTTGTCCTGGCATGTGGCATCTCGCTCTCCGGCGCCACAGTCTCCGGCCTCCGGGACACATTTACCATACAGCGTGTCGGCAGGGCTGCACTCTGAGCCGGCCTTCGCCTTCTCATGTTTGCCTGTCACACAGAGAACAGCCAGGGTTATTATAACATGTCTGCCTGTCACACAGAGAACAGCCAGGGTTATTATAACATGTCTGCCTGTCACACAGAGAACAGCCAGGGTTATTATAACATGTCTGCCTGTCACACAGAGAACAGGTTATAACTAGGGCTGTCAGTTTATCGTGTTAATTAGATTAATTAATTACACAGCAAATTATCGCGTTATGAAAATTAACTCAACATTTATTTAAAAATATATATATATTTTTTTTATAATAATAATCTCATTCATTCCATAAGAACGTAGAATAAACATTTACAGATTTTCTTTTTTAAATGGTCCATTTGCATGTTCTTGGTATCTGATTCTAGGGACATCTATGGATCTCAGGGAATGTATTCCCAGTGTCAGAAATAATGTGTCTGTTACTAGGCTTGAGTAAATTGTAATGAACCAAATGAGAATATCAATTACATTTTATTTATTTATTTTTTATCTTTGACTGTGAATAACACCATGCTAAAATTGACCAGACCTGAAAAATCTAAGCAAATGAATAAATGGAAGATGAGAAGGTTTTGTAGATACAGTACAGAATTCTGCCATCCGGACACATGCAATTTGAAATATGATTATAGAACATAGAATATCAGGCCTAAAATGGTTATGTGATTAAAATGCAATTAATTAGATTAATTAATTACAAATCCTGTAATTAATTAGATAAAAAAATTTAATCGCCTGACAGCACTAGTTATAACATATCTGCCTGTCACACAGAGCACAGGTTAACTTATTACATGTCTGCCTGTCACACAGAGAACAGCCGGGGTTATAACATGTCTGCCTGATCCCCCCACAACCCACCCCTCAGTCAGTGACAAGACGTAACTATTCATCATCAGCACCAAAACCACCCTCAGCAGATCCGGACCCATCACACTCACCATTAACGACTCAACCATCACCCTCTCCCCCCTAGTTCGCAACCTCGGCGTCATCCTGGACCCCACCCTCTCATTTGACCTCCATGTCCGCTCCATCATCAAAACGTCCTACTTTCACCTCCACAACATCGTCAAAATCAGACACCGCCATACACGCCTCCATCTCCTCCCGCCTCGACTACTGCAACTCCCTCCTCACTGGCATCACCCATGACCACATCACTCCTGTCCTCCACTGGCTCCCAATCAAGGAATGCATAAACTTCTAAATACTACTCCTCACCTTCAAAGCCCTCCATAGCCCCCCCCCCCCATATCTGACTGACCTCTTTCTCCCCTACCGCCCCACCCGTTCCCTCCGGTCCTCTTCCACTGCTTCCCTCACTGTCCCGTCATCCAAACTAAAACATTTTGGTGACCGGGCATTTTCACGAGCTGCACCCCGACTTTGGAACACCCTCCCTCAGACTGTCAGAGACTCTCCCTCACTCTCCACCTTTAAATCCAGACTCAAAACTACCTGTTCTCCCAAAGCATACAACCTTCCCCACCCATAACCCTTCCCTACTTTCTCTCCGTCTCCTGTCCCCTCCCTCCCCTCGGTTTCCTTACTTCCCTGATCGTTCCCCTACTGGATTTTGTATGTGTTACTTGTTACTCGTGGTTTTATGTCTTGTGTATTCATTTCATACTGTTGCCTATTCCCTGTGGTTCTATGTTTCTCTGTTCATTTGTTTTGCTTATTGTCAGCGTCTTTGGGTTCTTGAAAAGCACTATATAAATAAAATGTATTATTATTATTATTATTATTATTAGAGAACAACCGGGGTTACTGGAACTACGACACGCTGGGTTTAAAGGTGCTCCCATAGTCGAGCAGACTGTACACAGAGCAGACTCCGTGGAGGTCGGCGCGGCTCTTTGAGCTTTCATAGTCGAGCAGATCTCAGCGGACGTCCGCGGTCTATTTCCTACATTTCTCGCACCAGTTTTACTACATTTCCCACAAAAAAAGTTTTACGCACTTGACTAACAGGTAGCGAGATGCAATGTACCGTATAGGCTTGAGGTGGACAGCGCGTGGTGCTGAAATGAAACACGCATTGCATGAAATAAAAGCACCAGTTTTATTTAAAAATATTGGAAACGGAGATAACATTCTATGTTATCTCCGTTTCCAATATTTCGAAATAAAACTGGCAATTTTACACACTTCATTTAGAAAAGCCATTCAAACATCTCTCTTGGCACGGAGCGAGTGGTCAGAGTAAAATGCAGATCGGCGGCACATTAAATGCAGTTCGATGTCAACCAAAACGCCGAGCAGCGTTTTGTGTGACACCAAGTCAGCGGCGCGGATGTCCGCGCATCAGAAAATAGTAGCTTCGCACCTGTGGGTCTGCTGTCCGCTGAGATCAAAGCTCAAGAGTCCGCGCGGACCTCCGCGGAGTCTGCTCTGTGTACAGTCTGCTGGACTATGGGAGCGCCTTAACGCATGAACTACAGTAACATCTATAGTAGTCATTGTTCTCTACACACAAATTACTATAGAAATCGCTCTAGTGTTCGTGTTCTAAAATACATGGAAGTGAATTAGTCATCTTCTCATTGAAATATGTTCATAACGATCTAAGAAAATAAAGATGGCGGCAAAGTGAATATGGTGAATTGTAACTGTAATGACTGGGTAGTAGTGGGTATGATGGGTACGCACTATAATCTACAGGAGTCATGTTGTGTATGTCATCGATAAGAATCTTAATTGTATTCAGATAAAGAATTTGTCTCGGTTCCATGTCAATCAGCAGTCAAGAAAGCTGACTTCATTACTGCCTACGCCCATAGTCTAAATCTGCAGCTCCTGGCTCTAACTGAGACCTGGATAACCCCCAATAACTCGTCAACACCTGCAGCATTATCTACAAACTATAACTTCACTCACACACCTCGACCCTCCAGACGGGGTGGAGGCACTGGCCTCATGACATCTCCTTCATGGGCTACAAACCTAACGCAACTCCCAGAACTGTCACTCTCCTCCCTCGAATATCATGCAGTATCTGTCTCTAATCCTTTCAATCTCACCATTGTTACACTCTATCGCCCTCCAGGTCCCCTCGATCACTTCACAGATGAGCTGGACATGCTTCTAAGCTCCTTACCGGAAGATGGTACCCCGCTCCTTCTATTGGGCGACTTCAACCTGCCTGACTCATCTCAGTCGGTCCCAGTGGTCTCCCTCCTACAACAATTTGACCTGACTCCCACTGCCATGCCTCCCACCCACAAAGCAGGCAACTCCTTGGATCTCATATTTTCCCGTAACTCCAGCATCATTAACACCACGGTAACTCCCCTACATGTATCTGACCATTCCTTCATATCCTTCTCACTAACTCTCATGCTTAACCGAAAAGTCTTCACCCCAACTCAAACCGTCTCACTCAGACGCAACCTGCCCTCCCTATCCCCCTCCACCCTCTCCTCTGACATAATATCCGCTCTACCTTTGAGTGACACCTTCTCTGCTCTCCCCACAGAGATGGCAACCTCCACCCTCCTCTCAGCCCTTGCAACCTCCTTCGACAAGCTCTGTCCCCTCGTTGAGAAACCTGCCCGCCGTTCCCCACCCAGTCCATGGCTGACGGATGCAGTGAGAGAACAAAGACAGGTCCTGAGAGCGGCTGAGAGGAAGTATAGAAAGTCACGCCTCACTGCTGACATCGACACATATCACAACCTCTTGTTAACATTCTCCAAAACCATTACTAATGCCAAAGCTTCTTTCTTTCACCATAGGATCGAGGCCTCTGCCAAGAATCTTCGCAAACTGCATGCTACCATGTCCTCCCTCCTCACTCCCCCCCCCACCTCCTCCTCCCTCATCTTTTTCTGCCGAAGACTTTGCGATCTTCTTTGAGGAAAAAGTGGAGAACATCCGCAGCTCCTTCTCCCAACCCCCACCCATTCCAAACGCTGAATAGAGAACCTCATCCTTCACTCTGTCATCTTTCTCTCCCATTACAGAAGCCGAGACCCTGACACTGGTAACGTCGAACCGTCCGACTACATGCCAGCTGGACCAGCTACCCTCCCCACTCCTCCAGACCATAGCACCGGACATCCTCCCATTCCTAACTGCAACCATCAACTCCTCACTCAACTCGGGGGTGGTCCCCACCTCCCTAAAACAAGCCAGAGTCACGCCCCTCATAAAAAAACCAACCCTGAACCCCACCGTCATAGCCAACTATCGCCCTGTCTCTCTTCTCTCCTTCCTTTCTAAAACACTTGAACGTGCTGTATCCAACCAACTTACTGCTTATCTCTTACAGAATGACCTCCTAGACCCCAATCAGTCTGGCTTCCGGACTGGCCACTCCACAGAAACGGCCCTCATTGCGGTCACAGAGGCACTTCACTTAGCAAAAGCGAAAGGCCTCTCCTCTGTCCTGATTCTCCTAGATCTATCTGCAGCCTTCGACACAGTCAACCATCAGATCCTCCTCGTGGCCCTCCCAGGAATGGGAGTGGCTGGATCTGCACTGACATGGCTGACATCATACCTCAATGACCGCTCCTACCAAGTGTCATGGAGAGGGACTCTGTCGGCCACCCGCCCCCTCCGGACGGGTGTCCCCCAGGGCTCGGTCCTAGGACCCCTTCTCTTCTCCCTCTACACTAAATCACTGGGTAACATTATCACATCTCATGGCTTCTCATATCATTGTTATGCCGATGATACTCAACTCTTCCTCTCCTTCCCTCCCTCAGATATCCACGTCTCTGAGCGGATCTCGGCCTGTCTGTCCGACATCTCCGCCTGGATGACGACCAACCACCTCAAACTGAACCTAAGCAAAACAGAATTGCTCCACCTGCCGGCCAAATCCTCCCCCCTGACCGACCTCTCCATCACAGTCGAGAATGCAGCTGTGACCGCGTCGCCGACCGCCAAGAACCTTGGTGTTGTCCTCGACGACCAGTTGAACTTCTCTGCTCACATCGCAGCGACAACCAGAACCTGCAGATTCCTCCTGAGCAACGTCAGAAGGATACGCCCCTTCCTGACAAAAGAAGCCACCCAACTCCTCGTCCAATCAACAGTCATCTCCCGCCTCGACTACTGCAACGCACTGCTAGCTGGCCTCCCGGCCACTGCCACCAAGCCTCTTCAACTCATTCAAAATGCAGCGGCCCGCCTGATCTCAAACCTACCGAAGTCAGCCCATGTCACCCCACTTCTTAGGGACCTGCACTGGCTCCCCATTGCTGCACGTATCCGCTTCAAGGCCCTCGACCTAGCATACCGTGCGGCAAAGGGAACCGCTCCCGCCTACCTCCGGTCAATGGTCTCTAACTACACACCCTCAAGACCCCTACGCTCTGCGTCTTCTGGCCGCCTCAGATCTACTCCTATCCAAGCTCCCGGAGGGTCATCAAAGAGAAGCCGCCTATTCTCAGTCCTTGCCCCACAATGGTGGAATGAACTACCCATCCCAGTTAGGACAGCCGAATCCCGTCCAATCTTTCGCCGTCGACTAAAGACTCACTTCTTCAACCATTATCTGAAATGATAAAAAAAAAAAAAAAAAAAAAAAAAATCTAACCCCGACTAACCTTAATGTCATGCACTTGTCCTAATAAACTAACCTACACTGTAACACGCAACACTTTGATGAACATTGTTACTCAGCTGATAGAGTTATACCCTTCTTGCTGTCTTGTCGCACAGAACTTGTAAGTCGCTTTGGATAAAAGCGTCAGCTAAATGACTAAATGTAAATGTAAATGTAAATGACTCACCTTTGTGATTCCTCTTTTTGTTGGCCTCTGTGGTGAGAAGGACCATCAGCAGAACCAGCGTCACGGAAAACACGCCTCGCATTCTGCAAGAGAACAACACCGTCATGCTACTGGTTCCACTTCAGTCTGTACATCTGTGGTTCTACAGGACTACACTCTGAGTCCTCACAACACCTTCAGTTTGTACAACGTGTCTGTGGTTCTACAGAACTACACTCCTGAGTCCTCACAACACCTTCAGTTTGTACAACGTGTCTGTGGTTCTACAGAACTACACTCGTCCTCACAACACCTTCAGTTTGTACAACGTGTCTGTGGTTCTACAGAACTACTTTCATCACAACACCTTCAGTTTGTACAACGTGTCTGTGGTTCTACAGAACTACTCTCATCACAACACCTTCAGTTTGTACAACGTGTCTGTGGTTCTACAGAACTACTCTCATCACAACACCTTCAGTTTGTACAACGTGTCTGTGGTTCTACAGAACTACTCTCATCACAACACCTTCAGTTTGTACAACGTGTCTGTGGTTCTACAGAACTACTCTCATCGCAACACCTTCAGTTTGTACAACGTGTCTGTGGTTCTACAGAACTACTCTCATCGCAACACCTTCAGTTTGTACAACGTGTCTGTGGTTCTACAGAACTACACTCCTCACAACACCTTCAGTTTGTAACATGTCTGTGGTTCTACAGAACTACACTCATCACAACACCTTCAGTTTGTAACATGTCTGTGGTTCTACAGAACTACTCTCATCACAACACCTTCAGTTTGTACAACGTGTCTGCGGTTCTACAGAACTACTCTCATCACAACACCTTCAGTTTGTACAACGTGTCTGTGGTTCTACAGAACTACACTCCTCACAACAGTTTAGCATTGAATTTAGCATTATTTCACTAGCTGTTGTCATGATTCAACATCTTGTCATTGGTCAAGTCAAGATGTACCTTTGTTAAAATTCAGTTGTCATAGTGACATGGGGGAGGGGGAGGGAGGTACAGGCGATAATAATAGTAATACTAATAATAGGGTAGAACATGATGATAATAGTGGAATGGCAGGATATTCTATCAATGATAATAATAATAATAATATACATGGTGTACCGATGTAAAGATCCCAAGTAAAAACAAATAAAAAGTATAAGATTTATTTTTTAGCATTTATTGCTTTTCATGGTCAGACATGACCGACAGAGGAGGAGAGGATGAACGGGAGAAGAGGCGGGGAAGACATGCGACAAATGTCACCGGGAGGTGAACCCGGGACGGCCGCGTAGGTGTGCGAGGCACTATGCGGTGCGCCACGAGGGCTCCCTATAATAAGTATACTTAAGTAAATACATTTTAAGTCAATACTTTTCATATACTCAGTAAGTATGTATATAATGTTGTGTTGAATTGAATTGAAATCATATAATTTGTACCTAGTATGTTAAGAGTTGTACTTAAGATGTGCTTAAATATACTGAAATTATTATTTTGATGTACTTTTGGTTACTTTCGCCTACGAACATAGTACACTTTTAATACGTTTACTAAAGTACAACTTTTACACAGATTTTTTGTAAGTGTATTTGGATTAGACTCACAGCATATTAATGACTATCATATTAAACATGTGCTTTGAAAGCACAAACGAAGTACCAAAACGACATTCAAAGTACACTGTCATAAAGTACAGTAGAAATGTACTTTAACACATTTAATATACTAAAGATATATTTTCAGCATGGTACGATATCCTGATGTTTGACTACTAGGGATACACAGTAATGGATCTCTTAAATTCCTCCAAGTCTTTCATGCATTATTTGTGCGTAACAACCAAAATGCCATGTTAATTTTAATTTGTCCTTTTGTAAAAACATCATCTTATTACAATCATCCCAATAATGTTTACAGTTCATAGATTCTGCAGAGGAGGTTTGGTGGGAGGTGTTTCTATTAAGTTGGAACTGGTGTTAAAATGTTTATAGGAGAAATCTGTATAAAAGACACATGATTCCATTCACTCCAAAGACCCTGACCTTTGATTTGACCCCCCGACCTTTGTGATGTTCTGTACAGTCTTTGGTCTCTGATCTAAAACGGGGTGTGTTTGTTCAGGCCAGATGGTTCCTAAGGTCCAGAATCGAGTCTGAGACGGGACAAAAAAAACGTAACATGCTTAAGCCAACTAATCTGACTATTGCAGTTCTGCCAGCCAGCCAGCCCACCCCCTCCCTCCCCATAAGGATTAGAAAAGTAGGCTAATGTATTCCGATGTTCCTATTTCACATTCGGCTCATGTTTTTACAATGCATTTTTATTCTGTACATACTTTAGTTGGTTAATGACGTTCATCAAGTCAGTTAGTTGACTTGCCAATGAAGCGTTCTACCGGATGAGCTGAGCCACAGGCCCTGCATCTAACAACGTAGACAAGATATGTAGGCCACTGGCAGTGGCACCCCCTTAATTACATTTAATGTGTCAATAATCCATACATCTCTCTCTCTCCCTCTCACTCTCTCCTATTGTTCTGAATAATTACAGACTCTTCTAGTCTTTCATGACCTCCATTCCATTTAAAACTGTGCCGTTCTTTCACACTTCAGCAGCTCCTCCGCACAGCGCCAAAGATGTAGTGTTTCTGCGGCTTTAGGGTTCTGTGGGGGGGGGGGGGGGGCTTTTGTGTGAGACAGAACGGGCTCTCAGCAGGGCCCCTGTCTACGCTCCATCAATGCGGGAGGAGGAGGCCAAGCGCTGGGCTGAACGGGCTCTCAGCAGGGCCCCTGTCTACGCTCTGTCAATGCGGGAGGAGGAGGCCAAGCGCTGGGCTGAAAAGCCCTTCAGAGTCTCCCCCTCAAAGGAACCGATTCATTGGTTCAAAACAAAGACCCTTCTCGCCCTGTTTTTATTTCTCCCCCAGAAAGCCCCCGAACACAAATTCCATGCCACGTCTTGGGAGCCCCCATGTGCCCAGAGGGGCCTGCCGGCTGAATATAAACCTATTTGCATAAAAAGACAATGGAGTCTTAAGATGAAGAAAGGGAGCGTGATGCTCTCTTTGGTTTTATACCGAGGCAGTACATTTTTAGAACTTCCTCCTGAACCTTAGGGTTCACTCTCTCCTTCGAGGGACAAACTCGGTGAAACCCATCATGGGAGATGACGACGTCCAGATGATCCAGGTTTGTGCCGATGACGGCATGGACACATTTTGATGCCACACCATTGACTTAATTGATATTACAACCACTGACCAAAAGACACCCACACAACCGAGAACATCTCCCCTACACTCCAAACAAAGAACCTTCCTTCTTAAGACAACTGTTACCAAACAAACAAGTAGTAGGCTTCTAACTGTAGTAGGGCTGTACCGAATGTCATTTTTTAACATTCGAAGCTTCTATTGAAGTATTCGAACGAAGCTTCGAATGTCTGTCGTCATATTTTATGACGAAATCCAAAAAAATTATTCAAACTAAATCCTCAATTTGAATAAAGTGATTAATCTGATTAAATTAGTATTTTCTTTTTATTAAATCAACTTTCTTTAATGAATATAACTCATCAGTTTCATCAACATAAATACTCCAATAAGGGCACGGTTGGTACGAAAGTGATGGTGACGTCTTGATGGAGCGCCGAGTACCAAGCGGATGCAGATAGGCTACATCATTTATGATAAATGTTTTATAAAAAATGTTATGACTACGGTAGTCATATACTATAATAGTTAGGGGTGGAACGGTACGCATTCGAACCGTACACCGTTCGGCACAACCTCCGCGGTTCTGGGCGTGTGTGTATTGTTCGGTTCAGGGGATGCGACTTTAAAAACAGAGCCATTAACATTACATAGGCCTACACACACGGTTTGTACAACACAACGCATATTTAACTATGGTAGCCTGCCAGGTCTAATACAGCCAATGAAATGTTACCGTAGCTACTAGCTAGCAGAGGAGAAAATGGGAATTTGGGAGGCGGGGTGTTGAAAGACAATGATAGGCGTTTATTCAACATCCAAGAAGGCTAACATACAACTGTGTTTACTAACTCCATCCGGGACTATTGCCGCTTTTCCACTGCATGTTATCAACTCGATTCAACTCCGCTAACGTTAGAGTCGAGAAGGTCCAAAGGTACCACACGCTAAATTGTCTGTGCGGACCCCCCAACCCATAGACAGTTCCAACTTACCGAATTACGTTAATCCACCACAGTTTCACAATAATTACTGTGTTGTAGGGCTGGGCGATATGGCCTGAAAATAAAATCCCTGATTATAAATTTTTTTATCCGATTTACGATTTTAATCGATTTTTTTCTCTTGAAAACTAGAAACGCCAAGGAAATCATTCAAATGTATTTGACACAAAAAAAGTATCAAACCAAGATGAATTTCCCTATTGGGATTTAAAGTGCAAACCTAACTTTCACCAATCTTCACTTAATTTTTTTTTTATATATATAAAAGGTTACTCTTGATCAAACAAAGATGAATGTCCCTATTGGGATTAATAGTGCAATAACTTGCTTTTTCATCAAACTTCACTTAAAACAAATAAAAGGTGCCTCTTGATCATCAAACAAGAATGAATTTCCCTATTGGGATTAATAAAGTGCAAATCTAACTTTAAAAAACATCACTTTTTGTAAAATAAAAGGTGACCCTTGAAAATCTTTATTTTTAAATGTTTTGAAAATCGATTTAATTTTTTTTTAAATCGTCCTAAATCATTCATTCGAATTAATATCGATTAATTGCCCAGCCCTACTGTGTTGCACTCAATATTTAAATAATGTTAGTCTAAATAAATGTAGACAGACAATGTACGTATTTTAAAAATAGATAGAACAGAGCAGTGTTGTTTTGAAACAGTACAGTGTGTGTTAGTTTGATTTATGCTGCATTTTATATTGATGGCCTTCTAATTTGTTTGTTTATTTATTTTAAATAACAGTGACACATTTCCTTTTGATAAGAAATCCAGCCATATTCCTTTCATTGTATTTCAAATACTGCACTTTAATTTCAAGCGGAAAACTAATCTTTCCATTAACTCATTCAGCGCCAGTCACGATGATAGTCGCCGGGTTAACTCGCCATCGCTTGAGCACCAATCACGAGTATAATCGGGTTTTGATCGTTATTTCTTTTATTAGTGATATCCATAAATTTTCATCCATCCAGCGTGATGTTATCGTTGGGAATGGGTCTGAGCTCGCAAAAGGGCAAATACCGCCGCCGTATTGCACTCCACTGGGAATGGTGTGGTTTCTTTTCTGGGACGATCCGAGCCACGCGGGTGGGGTTTAAATACTCAGGCGAGGTAGTCAGATACAACGATGCATTGGAACAGTAACCCCGCCCGCCCGTCATTGTGAAACGGTCGGTAATGTGGTACGGACCTCCACGAGCAGTATTTGGAATGGCGATCAGATAATTGGATTATTTCTTTTGCATTACATCAGATAAGGTAAGAACACTATATATAAATTTGATCGTTGATCTGATTTTTATTTCTACCCCGATCGACGCTGCCTCTGTGTCTGTATGTGTGGCTGTTGCCGGTGCAGGAGGGGGGGGGGGGGGGGGGGGGGGGGGCGCCGGTCTAAACCACATTGCATGCTTGCATGAGGAAGGATAATAATGATGATCTAGCGTTGATTTCAGGAAGATTCAATAATCAGGCGAAAAATTACAACGTGTTTAGTGTATTCCACTAAAACGCTATTATCGCGTCTTTCTCTGGAATTACTCAGAAGCACCCAAAGTTATACTCATATTCAAAAGGCTATAAAACGGAAATGTACAGATGAAAAAACAATCCGTTTTGTACATGTTGACTGGAAGCAACTCACTGATAATCGACGGGTGTATTAGACCCATAGCTTTAATTTAAGATATATTTTAAGGACTCGCAAATCTCGCAGTCCCCCCATTGACTTACAGCGGTGGCGTACTAGCGCCATCTCGTGGATTAAGCGATGGCGGCCAGGGACCGAAACTAAAGCCCGCCGCCCGCGGGCTGTTTTTACCTTTGGCGCATGACACTTAGAGGGCTGCCCGCAGTGTGGCGTGTAGACGTGTAGTTCATAACTTCATAACGATACTCTTGTGCGAGTACAGATTATAGCCGCTCGTCTTTTTTTTCTCCGCCGCGAGATCGTTAAAAAACTACAAGTCCCACATCGCACTCAAGTCAACGGTCCAATCACAGTAGAGTGACGTAACTGGTTTCATGAGAAAAAAAGCAAATGACCAATCGGAAGCTATCATTTGGCTTGTTTACTTCCATCTGCTCTAGTCTATATCGGACCTCCAAGAGCTAACGTTACTGTTTAAACAATGACCCAGTCAACTATTCACTTTTAGTTTAATACATGACGAGGCATTGTCTAACGGTATCTAGCTGGCTAGCTACTGATAGCTGCTGATATCAACAAATGCTCCAGCAATAGTCTACTCGAGTGCATAATACCTCCGGTCCCTCGTTAGCTAGCTTAGCTAGCTCACGTTGATCCATCTGTCCCAGTAAACTAAATTGTCTTAACGTTATCTACCGGGCTAGCAGTAGCTACAGATAGCTCCTGATATCAATGTCTTATAACATTGATTGAATGCGTATTCTAGCTGAGGGCATGTTGAATGTGATTTGACAAAAGAACGGTAACGTTATAAATAGGTCCAGCTGCATCGCCGGAGAATCCTTGCATGCTGAATGTAGGGTCTAGCTGAATATAGGGTCTAGCTGCAGGGCCGGAGAATCCTTGCTGGAGCTGGAGGCTACTCAAGTATACACACAGACAGTGGAGCTGTTTGCAGATAGCAAGCATTTTGACTTATTGCGTGGTGGCGATGTCTCGCAGATAATACAACTACAAGTATGATTATATAATATATATTTTATTTAAAAAAAAAATTTATATAAAATATATATATTGTTTTTAATCAAAAGAATTTTGGCAGGTAAGAAATATGCTTGGCGGGTAGACTCTTCCCATCTACCCGCCACTGGCCGGTGAGTCAAAAAGTTAATTTCGCTCCCTGGATGGCGCAGAATGAGTTAAGAACTGACAATTAGGGAATTTAAACATTGTTGACATTGTTTTTTTGTGTTTATTTTAAAGAAAGGAAAGTCTAGTGGTTGAGCATATGCATACTTTATGTTGATGGCCTTTGTCTATAATGTGGCCACAAAAATAGAAAGGTTTAATTATTTTGTTTGTTTGCACTAAGTTAATACTTTGACAAATGTAACCTATATTTTTCAGTCAGTTCAGTCTTTGTGTGCCAAACATTATTTAAAGCAAACCGCTGTAAACTTTAAATTTTTTTAATAAATGAGAAGCATGTTTACATTTTTGGAGTGTTAAATAAAAAACAACATATATCGAACCGAACCGAAAACCGTGAGCACAAAACAGTGATACGAACCGAACCGTGGATTTTGTGAACCGTTCCACCCCTAATAATAGTATAACACTATAATATTAGTGTAGCCTAATCTTTATCTGCAACTGTGAAGAAAAACCCCATTGGTTTAAACAGAATGAATAGACACATACAAAATATATTAAAAAATAACAATAATAATAAAAAATTCGAATGTTGATTTAGAATTCGAATGTCAACATCGAATGTTATGATCGAAGCTTAGGTACAGCCCTAAACTGTAGGCTACTTCCAGTTCTAGACCGGCGGCAGCCACCAACACTCCTGGGAACGGCACTTGTTGTCTGACCACTATTCCAGGAAGGAATAATACACCACAATGGTGGAGCTGAAGAAGAGGAGATCAGGATTAAATGTTGCAGAAGATGGGTGGCCCAGGTCATTCCAGCCCCCTTCACAGCTAGGCTAGTGGTAAATAAATAAGAATGTCCTGTTCACTTTGATTTGTTTGTAGATTTTAATCAATAAAAAAAGACACTGCCCTGTATTTAGTTGAGCCCGTTCTCCACCGGCGCCGCTGGTAGTCGGGTCTGTGACGACATGAGTGTTGCTTTAGTCTAATTGGAGTGAAATTAAGCCCTGCGGCAGAGCAGGGACAAAGAGCTGAACCACCACAGACAAAGAGCTGAACCATCAGACAAAGAGCTGAACCATCACAGACAAAGTTGAACCACCACAGACAAAGAGCTGAACCATCACAGACAAAGTTGAACCACCACAGACAAAGAGCTGAACCATCACAGACAAAGTTGAACCACCACAGACAAAGAGCTGAACCTTCAGATAAAGAGCTGAACCATCACAGACAAAGAGCTGAACCACCACAGACAAAGAGCTGAACCAGGGCTTAACCACTAGGGCTGACCTTCGATTTTCTTTTGGAATTCGAAGCTTCAGGGCCGAGATTCGATTTCAATTAGAAGCTCAGAGAAAGAAAAAAAAGTAATTATATAAAAAAATATATATTATTTTGTGGGACTTGTAAAGCACTTTGTTCAACTTTGTCAGTGCTGTAAAGTTTAAACCTTTTAAAATCTTAGACAAACGAAACACTTTGCTTTCATGAAATATTGTAAGCCGTCATTTGAGGCTTTATTCGGGGTCATCTTCGACAGCAATTTTAAATTCGACAAACAGGTCAGCGCCGTAGTCAAAAACTGTTTTTACCTGGCGAAGACAAAGGCATACCTCTCCCAAAGTAACCTAGAGACGGTGATACATGCCTTTGTCACCACTCGCCTCGACTACTGCAATGCCCTCTACATAGGCATCGACAAATCCCTGCTTCGCCACCTACAACTGGTGCAGAACGCCTCCTCACCAAAACAAAAAAACATGCGCACATCAGCCCAGTTTTGGCCTCGCTCCACTGGCTACCTGTTCGTTTTAGAATAGATTTTAAACTAGCCCTAAATGTTTTTAAATCACTAAATGGCACGGCCCCTCCCTTTATCTATCTGAGCTCTTGCACCGCCACACCCCCCACCGATCCCTCAGATCAGCTGACCAGCTGCTACTGGTGGTGCCTAGAACTAGGCTCAAGACTAGGGGAGACAGAGCCTTCTCCACCGCAGCGCCTAGATTGTGGAACAGCCTCCCCCTCAGCGTACGAGCCGCCCAGACCGTGCAGGCTTTTAAATCACTTTTAAAAACCTACCTGTTCTCCTTGGCCTTCCCCCCCACTTAATCACCACTAGACCCCTGGCCCTTCTATCCTCTTTGTTTTACTGTGTCCTACCTGTTTTTATTACTTTCATTGCTTTACTGTGTTTTAATCTTATATCTTGCATCATATTATTTTGTTTTTATCAACCTGCCTGTGAAGCACTTTGGTGCCAGCTACTGCTGCCTAGAAATGTGCTATACAAATAAAATGTACTTGACTTGACTATAAAAGCAGCACAATGAACACAAATCTGTCAGTGCCGAGTCCAACCTCATCTTAAATAACAAACAGCAGAGTTGATTTTGCACACACAAAAAATAATAATAATAAATATATTCTTATTTATTATTATTATAATTTTTTTATATATTCAAATTTTATTTTCATAATCGAATCCCATGCCCATCGAACGAAGCTTTGAAGTATTTAAGACAGCCCTATTAACACATTTGGTTGCCAGCCGGATATGGCGATTTATCGCTTGGATGCCACCACGTTATTCAATGGGAGGACGAGCACATTTGCGAACGCATAAACTATATCTTAAATTATGTGTCTAATACACCCGTCGCTTATCAATGACTTGCTTGCAGTCAATATGTACGAAACGGATTGTTTTTTCATCAGTACATTTCCGTTTTATACCGTTTTGAATACGAGTATAGTTTCGGAGAGTTCTAGTAATTTCAGAGAAATTCCGCGAAAATAGCCATTTACTGGAATACACACAACACGTTGTCATTTTCCGGCTGATTTATGAATCGTTTTCAAATAAACGCTAGATTATCGAGAGTATTTGTGTTCTTATGCACGATACAAAAGCGGGCTGAAAAATCATTTATTCGTCCCGCGCTCAGCGCCGAACGCCACACACACACACACGTTGTGCAATCTGTGAAAAACAACTCTGATTAACCCAAAACTGGTAACATAGATTCCTTACCTCAGATCAGAAGATGTTCTGAAAAAAGATTAATCCAATTCCTGATCGCCATTCCAAATAGTGATTGCGTTTATTGATCCAACGTTATAGTCCGAAACGCATGATCCAAGCTGCTTCCAGCCTCGCCAGTGACTCTGGTAACACGACACTCAAGGAACAAACTTAACTTTTTGACTTACCAGCCATTTGGCTGGTAGATTTTAAAAACTACCAGCCGGGCAGATTTTTTACCAGCCAAAAATCCAATTAGTATTTATATTGTAACGTTTGGCCACTTTAAATCATTGAACAAAGAGAGAGAGAGGTAGATAGATAGATAGATAGAGAGAGAGAGAAGGCAGGCCTGAAAACCGGTCTGTTCAAAAAGGCCTTTGACTGTTAGCTTTTTATTTAAATTTTATTGCGCTTGTTTTTAAATTGTCTGTTTATACTATGTTTTTAATTAACTATGTTCTATTTTTATCTTATTTTTATTCTGTATTTTATTTTATTTGTTTTACTAATAACTATTTTATTTCTATTTTTTTAACTGTTTTAACCATGTAGTGTGGCACTTTGGGATCCCAGTGAACAAAAAGTGCATTACAAATCCAATCTATTATTATTATTATTATTATTATTATGTGTGGCTGCCGCCCTGGCGGACATCTGTGCTCTACTGAGTGCACCTTTCTAGTCTAGAGAGAGAGCGCTGATTCTCCGTAGCTGAGCAGGGTTGCATTTTGTCAACACAAGTTGGAACCCTGGAGGAAGCGATATAAGGAAACGAATTGCCAATAAATGTGAAGTTATCTTTGAACCTGTTGCAGGGAATATGCCTCCACATATTTGGTCAAATCAAATGCGAAATAGTAAAATATCAGAGCACAATCAAAAACGCGATTGCAGGGTTTTCTTGTAGGCTAAAGAACGGGTGATGTAAGACCTCATGTGCGTCTCATGTTACAAACTTGACCTCGTGAGCAGAGCGCATCTCATTTACATTTAAAGGTTCATTGTTTGTAAACATTAGAACGGACATGTGACACACACACACACAGTTTCAACTCACCACCGCCGCATCATATTGACGCCGAGCACAGCCGACCCATTACGTAGATGCAGTGTATTTTGTTAGCCGCCAGGTGGCGGGCAGACCTTAAATTCTAATCGCCAAACAATAAATCTACAAGCCAATGGCGCTGGGCGTGTACTTATTTTGTACCCTGACGACACTGCTTGCCAGAGGGGGGGAAACCCTGGGGCGGAGTTTTTCTCTGATGCACTTTTTCACTCAATCCAATCCAATGATGTGCATTACCATCCGGGAGACGATAGGGGGCGGTATTTGCCCTTTTCGAGCTCAGAGCCATTCCCAATGATAATGTCAGGCTGGACGGATGAAAAATGTATGGATATCGCTAATAAAAGAAATAACGATTAAATAACGAGAAATCTCGTTGTTGGCAACCAATGTGTTAACTAGGGATGCCCCGATCGATCGGCCAGTGATCGGTATCGGCCGATAATCAGTATAAATATGCGATCGGGGAATTCCGATAATGACTCATATTCGCCGATCGCGGAAACTGATCAAGTGGACTTCTCATTCGCTGTCTGTCTCAGACGCACAGGACCTGCAAACTGCCGCTGCTCCCTAGCCCCGCCCGCACCCGTGTAGAGTTTGTAAACAGAGGAGGCGGCTCCTCTGCATTCGACCTGAGCTAACGTTAGCTACCTAGCTATCGTTACTGTTTAAACAAAATGACCCAGTCAACTATTCACTTTTAGTAGGCATTGTCTAACGGTATTTAGCCGGCTAGCTACTGATAGCTCCGGATATCAACAAATGCCCCAGGAAGTCTAGTAGTCCATGTTGATATCTCCGTTAGCTTGCGTTAGCTTGCGTTAGCTGACGTTAGTTCTGTTCAAAACGAAATGTCCCATTGAACTAAAGTTCTGTCTTAACGTCATCTAGCCGGCTAGCAGTAGCTATAGATAGCTCTTGATATCAATGTCTTATAACATTGATTCAATGCGTATTGGAGCTGAGGGCTTGCTGAATGTGAAATGACCAAATAACCGTAACGTTACCAATAGGGTCCAGCTGCAGCGCCGGAGAATCCTTTTTGGAGCTGGAGGCTACTAGAGTACACAGACAGTGGAGCTGTTTGCAGATAGCGAGCATTTTGACTTGTTGCGTGGTGGCGATGTCTCGCAGATAATACAAGTACAAGTCTAATTATATAATATATATATTTTATAAAAGAAATTAAAAAAACTTTTTATATAAAATAAATTTTAATTTCTTTTTAATCAAAAACAATCGGTATCGGATCGGTATCGGCCGATATGGCTCACAACGATCGGTGATCGGTATCGGTGGCAAAAAACGTGATCGGGGCATCCCTAGTGTTAACCACCACAGACAAAGAGCTGAACCACCACAGACAAAGAGCTGAACCACCACAGACAAAGAGCTGCTGAACCACCACAGACAAAGAGCTGAACCATCACAGACAAAGAGCTGAAGTTGCTGAACCATCACAGACAAAGAGCTGAACCATCACAGACAAAGAGCTGAACCATCAGATAAAGGGCTGAACCATCACAGACAAAGAGCTGAACTAGGGCTGGGCGATATAACGTTATCGTGATAAAATTATCAAACTCGATATCGATAATTATCGTCGATATACATTTCTGTCAAGTTTAATTAACTTCTTATGCCCGGCGCCGACGGGCTATTAATAGACTCACTTGTTTTGCTGCGGTAGAACTCAACGTCACTACGAGACGAGTTGGAGAGCCGTTGCGTGTCGAGCCAACCCTTTGAGAAGCGTTGTGGTCCCGGCTTGAATTCTCCATGAATGTGTCCAAGTCCATAATCCATATAAATCCATTTTGTTATATCCAACACAGTCTGAATGAATGTTTCTTGTGATTATGCTGCGTGATTTCAAACCACCAAAACAACTGAATGTCTCGAGTTGATGTCGTCATCAGTCCGTGCACGTTCTTCTACGCAGTAAACACGGCCCAGTGCATAGATTATTATATTCCACCAGGGGGCAACCTACCGCCACTGGATCATATGCATTATAAGAATGGAACACAGTTAGCCAGAGCAAGCGGTGTATCCCACGACAATGTACTAACTATCACCCTAAAATACTCCGTTCTGCCCCAATACATTGCAACAACGTCCACCGCATACCCCACAGTACTACTCTAACCGTTACCCTCAGAATTCACGCCACACACCCACTCCGCACGTAAACTATAAAAAAGCGGCATGCAAGCTAATGATCCTAGCCAGCCTTGTTTCCTACCCAGAGGTGCACCGCGGGTCTCCTTCGCTGTCGCCATCTCCTTCACTGATTGGTTGTTAGTGCGTGTGCTAATATCCAAGCTTGGAAAATCGATATATCGAAACTTTGCGACCACGTTTCATGTTTATTTCGTGGAAATAATTTATCGCGATGATTATCGTTATCGTTTTATCGCCCAGCCCTAAGCTGAACCATCAGATAAAGAGCTGAACCACCACAGACAAAGAGCTGAACCACCACAGACAAAGAGCTGAACCACCACAGACAAAGAGCTGAACCACCACAGACAAAGAGCTGAACCATCACAGACAAAGAGCTGCTGAACCACCACAGACAGAGCTGAACCACAACAGACAAAGAGCTGAACCATCACAGACAAAGAGCTGAACCATCACAGACAAAGAGCTGAACCATCACAGACAAAGAGCTGAAGCCTGCCGCGATAAGCAATAAATCGATTAATTGCCGCGATAATTAAAATGAATGCAATGATTTTGACGGGCGCGATTAATTGCTATTTGCGCGTTTGTTTTAATGAGGCGGACCCAGTGCCCCTTGTCAGTCACTGTCCGTGTTGGGAGGCGGGCCGCTGGCTTTACTACAGAGCACAGCACATTGTGTCTATTCTACTAGCATTAACGTTACTCATACAAACAGAGTAAACACAGTTTTCAATCAATCAATCAACAACAACATTAACGAGACCCTCGTTGTGTCTATTCTGCTAACGCTAACGTTACCTCTCATTGTGTCTATTCTACAAGCGTTAACGTTAGCTAGGCTGTCTATGCTAACGTTAACGAGCATTAGGCTAACAAGCTGTAACGTTACCAGTCGCGTCTATTTGCTAACGTTAGCATTAGGTAATAACCGGTTTAAAATGGATGGTGATTACCTCACGTTGTGTCTATTCTACTAGCATTAACGTTACTCATACAAACAATCAATAGCGAGTTATATTGATCACGCTATGTACGATAGCCATGCTAAAACGCTAGCACAACATTAGCACCTAACCTAACAACAAGCCTTAACAAGTCAGCGATCTTTTTGCGAGACTAAACTCTCCGCTCGGTGGCAAATTGTGTTGATGTCGGTTTTGTTTAATCAATAAATGAGGCAGAATACACAGTGACTGTATCCTTTGTTTATTGCACTTGTGCCTGCTGCAAACATAATGATTATGAAATCCTAGAGACGCGTCTCTATTCAGTGGTCTGCAGTGTTTCACGTGACTTTTCTGGTACCCAAAAAGTACCTGAAATAATCACAACAATACTTCCGGTCCGGTCGGTGGGCTTCAAAATAAAAGTCTTAAACACCGGAAAAGACGGAGCGGTGGGCTTCAAAATAAAAGTTTTGGGAAATAAATTTCTCCAAAAAAAAAATTCTCTAACCGGTCGCAATAATATCGCTTATCGCGATATTTTCGGGGGCAATTAATCGCCCAGCAAAATGTGTTATCGTGGCAGGCCCAAAAGGGTTGAACCACCACAGACAAAGAGCTGAACCATCAGATAAAGGGCGCTGAACCACCACAGACAAAGAGCTGAACCACCACAGACAAAGAGCTGAACCACCACAGACAAAGAGCTGAACCATCACAGACAAAGAGCTTAACCAGGGCTGAACCATCACAGACATGAAAGACTGCGCCGACCAGCTGACGGGGGTCTTCACTAAGATCTTCAACCAGTCCCTGTCCCAGGCCATCGTCCCACCTGCCTGAAAACCTCCATAATCATCCCGGTCCTGAAGAAGAACTCCATCAGCTGCCTGAACGACTACCGTCCAGTCGCACTCACCCATGAAGGTCTTTGAAAAGACACTCAAGCCCCACATCATCTCTAGCCTCCCACCCGGACTAGACCCCCACCAGTTCGCCTACAGAGCCAACAGGTCCACGGAGGATGCCATCGCCACAACTCTCCACTCTACCCTGTCCCATCTGGAGAGGGGGGGGGGGGCTACGCAGTACGCACGGCTGCTCTTCGTGGACTTCAGCTCGGCATTCAATACCATCCTGTCTGACAGACTAGTGCCCAAACTCCTAGATCTTGGACTAAACCACCCCCTCTGCCGGTGGTCCAAGTAAGGACTGCCTGTCTGACCACCCCCAGAGGGTCAGGAATCAGGATACTGAGGATAGGCCCCCACACCTCCACAGCCATCAGCACCGGATCCCCCCAGGGCTGCGTGCTGAGTCCCTTATTTTACTCCATTTACACCCACGACTTCACCGCAGTCCACCACAGCAACGCCATCATCAAGTTCGCTGACGACACCACCGTGGTGGGCTGTATCTCAAAAGGTGACGAGACCGCGTACCGCGATGAGGTAGAGCAGCTGTCAGCCCTGTGCAAAATCAACAACCTGCAGCTGAATAAGCTAAAAACCCAGGAGATGATCGTGGGCTACAGGAGGAAGAAGACCGACATACAGCCCCTGTACATTGACGGGGGATGCGTGGAGAGAGTCTCAGTCATCAAATTCCTGGGCGTCCACCTGGAGGATGACCTGACCTGGAGAACCAACACCAAGGCGATCGTGAAGAAGGCACAACAGAGACTCTACTTCCTGAGAATACTCAGGAAATACCACCTCAGACAAGACCTGCTTGTGTCCTTTTACCGCTGCTCCGTGGAAAGCATCCTCACCTACTGCATCAATGTGTGGTTCCTCAGCTGCACAGCCGCAGAGAGGAAGGCGCTCCAGAGGGTCGTCAACTCTGCCCAAAAAATCATCAGATGCCCTCCCCCCTCACTGGAAGAACTATATAACTCCCACTGTCTTAAAAAGGCAGTCAAAATACTTAAGGACCCACACCACCCTGGCAACAAACACCTCATATGGCTGCGCTCGGGCAGGCGTTTCAGCGTCATGCCCACCCCGACTAACAGACTCAAGTTCAGTTTTTATCCCAGGGCCATAAGTGCACTAAACTCAGCAAAAATTAAAAGCAACAATCTCCCCTGCACCCCCCCCCCCCCCCC
The DNA here is from genome assembly GCF_963971535.1 of Notolepis coatsorum. Classification (NCBI taxonomy): domain Eukaryota; kingdom Metazoa; phylum Chordata; class Actinopteri; order Aulopiformes; family Paralepididae; genus Notolepis; species Notolepis coatsorum. The sequence goes on from NC_140182.1 coordinate 23,146,498, forward strand.
CCCACGCACACAACACCAAGGGAATAGTGCAATCTTCTTGTATACCCCCCCTGTTTATGTCTATTATGTCTTTATTATTTTAATACTGTGTTTTAGGACTGTGTTTTTATTATCTAGGATTGTGTGACTGTTAGCACCTAGGGCTGCATTTTTTTTTTCGTTGTACCATTCTTGTGACAATGACAATAAAGATCATTCATTCAAATACATCTCCACATCTCCACAGAGCTCTTGACAGCGGAGGCAAAACCATAAGCCATAAGTGACTCCGTCCTTTTCACTATTCCCTGGTACTTCACTGGAATTCAAATGTCCAGGTTGAACTTGTTTCAGTGACATGCTGGATGTTTTGACACAGGGCTATGCAAGTGAAACATAAAAAAGACACTTGTATAGACTGTCCATGTTTAAATCCACGATGCACTCAACCAACAGAGCTGAGCCTGAGCTGCATCCTGAAACATGTTGAAGCAGGTTATGAACATGTTGTCATGTTGAAGCAGGTTATGAACATGTTGTCATGTTGAAGCAGGTTATGAACATGTTGTCATGTTGAAGCAGGTTATGAACATGTTGTCATGTTGAAGCAGGTTATGAACATGTTGTCATGTTGAAGCAGGTTATGAACATGTTGAAGCAGGTTATGAACATGTTGTCAATCATGTCATGTTTAGTTTTAGTATATTTATTTAGCACATTATTTAAAAAACAGTGCTAGGAGTAGGAGGGAACAAAGCCCAATGGGCTTGTGCAAAGTTCCACTCCCGTCCCATCAATGTCCAGAATCAAATATGAACGAAATACATGTAAACATGGTCAAGAAAAGAAACTCAAAACAAGATCAGAGACATAAGGCAAACACTATAACGAAAAAATGGAAGATAGACACGGATAGATATCATGTTCAAAACACAGCAACAAGAGCCAATAACAAGAAGAAAAAAAGAAAAGTACAAGAAGGCGAAGGAGAGGAGAATAACATGTGAAAAATATATAATGAAGAAAAAGAACAAAAAAATCAGCCATATAGGTAACACTGTTACACAGGATTAATTTAATAATTTCATGATTTATGATGAAATTAAATGGCCTTTTAGTTGCTTTTTAAAGATAGATAAGGAGGTTGTTGACCTAAATGGTGAACTTAGAGTGTTCCAGATTTTAGGACCTCTAAAACTAATGTTGAATTGATGGCTAGATGTCCGACAGTGGAGTTGATGATTACTATGATTGGTTGGATATATGCATGAGTGAATTTCTGATGAAAAAATAAAGAAACTATGGAAACTATCAGGAAGATCTTGCCTATTGTTTATGAACTTATATATATTATGAATGAGCATGTTTGAAAAGCATTTAGTTTGTCAATTGATAATAGGGAATATTTATTGAACAGAGGTGCAGATGGGTTCATATCTGGTAGACTGAGAAATCATCCTGAGGAACCTCTTCTGGATTATGACTAATTTGTTTAGATATGATGGATACGTTGCAGCCCAGACTATATTACAGTAGTTAAGGTAAGGAAATAAAAAGCTATAATACAAGGTTAGATGGGCAGATGGAATCGATGGATCATCATGGGGCAGACCCTTCTCAGTATACCAAGCATCATCATCGACTTTTTTGCAGACATGATCAATGTGGTTATGCCAATTTAAACAATAACTCCTAAACATTTTGTATATGGCACTTGGAGAATTCCATTTCCATTCATTAATATTTTAGATTATTCTTTAATGTAGTACTTGTTTTGTTGCAAAATACCCTGAAGACATTTAGAGTAAGCTTGTTAAGTTGAAACCAATAAATTAGAGAACATTTCTAATTCCTCATTCACACATTCAATCAGGGTCCAGGGACTTGAAGCAGGTTATGAACATAATTGTGTTCATGTTGAAGCAGGTTATGAACATAATATTGTGTTCATGTTGAAGAAGGTTATGAACATGATGTTGAAGCAGGTTATGAACATGTTGTCATGTTGAAGGTTATGAACATGTTGTTCATGTTGAAGCAGTTGTAGTTTCCCCCACTCACCCGCCTACCCAACCCCCCCCCCCCCCCCCCCCCCCCCGCGTGAATATTTTAGGCAACCAACTTGTGTTTAGCGTTTCTCTGATTGGCCACTACGCCCATGTGACCGCGGCAGCGCGAGAGAGCTGCAGCGCGGAAATAGGCTGTCTATTGCCATTCTCTAAGACAAACTCTAACCTTAACCAGCTCCTTAACAGCGCCTAAACTTAACCCTTCTAACCTTAACCAACTCCGAAACAATGCCTAACCTTAACCTTAACCTTAACCAACTCCGAAACAATGCCTAACCTTAACCATAACCAACTCCGAAAGAATATTGCCATTCTCTAAGACAAACTCTAACCTTAACCAGCTCCTTAACAGCGCCTAAACTTAACCCTTCTAACCTTAACCAACTCCGAAACAATGCCTAACCTTAAACCAACTCCGAAACAATGCTTAAAGTTAACATGCCTAAACTTAACCGGTGAAAGAATGCATGTTAAAAAATAATAATAATAATAATTGAAGGGAATCGAACTTGTCACCAACGGACCGCAGGATCCACAGCAAGGCGGCACTACCAGTTGAGCTAGTTGTCGATGTTAAAAAAGGGGGGATTACTGCTACATAATGCTGTCGCCGCGGGGGCGTGGCTAGACGCAAGTTGGGCGTGGCTAGACACAAGTTGGTTGCCTTTAATATTTAGGCCCCCCGCCCCCACCTCCAATGTACAGTCCCCCTCCTCCAATGTACAGTTTCTACGTCGTCAAATGTATATACACTCTTTTTTAGACTATTTTTATATCACAAACAGTAGGCTACTGTATTTGCAAATCTGGTATGTCATAAATGTATAGATGTGTCTATCTGTATGTCGTGTATGTCATATAATTATGTTATGATGAATTGAAAATGGGGGACCCTGATGTAAACAAGACGAAAGTCTTTCTCTGGTCTGCATCCCCTTAACAATTGTGTGTATTGAGCTGTACTGTACCCATTCTGCAATCTGTTAATAAAGTTTTCAATCAACCAATCAATGATGAACATGTTGTCATGTTGAAGGTTATGAACATGTTGTTCGTGTTGAAGCAGGTTATGATGAACATGTGTTCAAGGTCAATATCCTATTTTATTTCCCAACGTAAAGTCTGCATCATGGTGTAAAAAAGCACAAACAAACCACAGCTCTCTGACCAAGGCGCGTGCACGTGCAGCATCACTCAATACGCAGACGCGCGACTATTTTTAAGTCGTGTAATAATGAGTGTGGAGACCCTGAGCAGACTGTTGACCACATCCTGACCATCTGCCCCCTATACAAACCACCCTCGGAAGCCAGCCTCTTTGATGTGGGACCAGAGTTAAGGGCATGGAGGGCATGGCTACAAGATACAGAGTTGGACCTCTGACGTTACACGAAAGAAGAAGAAGAACGACGAGACAATCGGACAACGGATAATTCACTTTTCACTTTTAAAACACCAGTGACCTAAAATGATGAAACGAACAAACAAAAACAACTTACTTTCTTGTTGAAAGGGCTGCAGTCAGTCAGCAGAGGTGGAGCTGTTCTGTCTCCTCGACCCGCTGGTTACTGGGGGCTGTGCCGCGATTTAAAATCAACCACTCCGTGACGTCACCAGCACATGTGGCGCAGCCTAATCCACACAATGGGGGGAAATAGTCCCACCTCATTTGCATAATAGTAATTTTAAACCTCTTTAAGCCCGTTGTTGTTGTTGATGTTCCCCCACATCCTAAAACGCGTTAAGACAATGGTATTTCCTATTTAGACAGGCATTATTTCAACTGCCTTGTATAAACCGACATAACGATTTGTGAACCTCCTTTATTGTTTTTTGGTAAAATCATCAGCCTTTTTTTATTCAGGCTAACTGAAATACACAAAGCCAAATCAAAGATCAATACTATTCACTCTCAATAATCAGCATACCAAACAAGAAAATAATAACAAAAAGAAAATAACAAAAAGG
>NC_140182.1:23150713-23258213 GCF_963971535.1 Notolepis coatsorum
AATAACAAAAAGGTGTTAAAATATATGTTTCATATTACATAATTTGTACAGCTTACTGGGCATGTTCATGCATAGCTCTGTTTAAATACATATTTATCTGTACAACGCTTCAACTAGTTTAACTAGTCAAGGCACTAGCGACAGTCTGACGGTTAAAACAACTTAAGGGTCAGGACAGCTCGACTTGGATATGACATGTCCAAGAAAGTCCCATCTTGTTCTGTCCTTTACATCAATCTTGTGTCAGATACGACATAAACCCCTAATATCATCTTTGTTTTCCTTTCTTGTCATATGTGTTATTAATTTGTCATCTTTTGTCATCATGTAAAAAAAACTATGTATTTATTGTAAGTCTGACCAGAGCTTTTTCTCACTTTCTGGTCAAACGCTTGTGCACACTTGTCTAAACTGAGGACTTGTCTGTGATCACAGAAATAAGACTATGTTCTTTTGGTACAACTTGAATCACCTGAATTTCTAGTTTCACTGTTTGGCTCCTTTAAAATATTCCACAACAAAGGCCTTTCCTGGTAAAGGACATGGAGATAATAAATGTAACCATGTCTAATATTCCCTTAATAATTACACAATCATCATTCAGGGTTGTTTTATTACCCACACGTTCGGTAATGCCGTCAAACAGTGACCTCTAGGCTTAAGTGCCCCGCTTGGTAGCCTACTGCCTTTTGTTGACACGTTTTGTTTTGGTTTGAGGTGTGTGGGGATAGGGGGGCTCTGCCAAGAGAGATCTGGAGATATTACCAGTATAATAAATGATATATATATATATATAGCTAATGTATTGTAGCGAAAATCAGGCGGCAGCCGGGTATCAAACCCATGTCGTCCAGACCAGGTGATAGTGCTAACCAGCTAACCAGTCAACTAGAGAGGGTCTGACCAGACCAGGTGACAGTGCTAACCAGCTAACCAGTCAACTAGAGGGTCTGACTCGTTAAGGGCTAGCAAGTCTAGGCATCTGTGGTCATTACAATATTATGAATATATACAGTATGTTATATAGTAGTAGTAGAACACAAGTTAAAAAATATATATAAATAAAAATGTCAATCTCTGGCATGAGAGCATCAGACTAGGCTCAGAACTGGGGCCCACAATCGGGGTTAGTCTGCCAGCTCTAGAAGATATCTATGATGCCAGGCTGCTTTCCCGTGCCATTGGCATTATCAACGACCCCTCTAGTCACCCAGCCGCAGGCCTCTTTGTCCCCCTCCCGTCGGGCAGACGCTACCGCTCTATCACATGCTCTACCTCTCGGTTTACTAAGAGTTTCTTCCCCAGTGCTGTGTTGTGGAAAACAACAAACGATAGGTTTGGACCATTCCACCATTCATTCCTACAGTTGAATGACTTCCACAAAACTTTCCACAAAGCACATCATTTCCGAAGAAGCTGATCGATTTGAGGTGTACCTGTTACTGTGGTACTCTGGGAGGAGTAATGTTTTCTTTTTCAACGGACTGACAGAGAGAGATAGACAGATAGACAGACGGATAGATAGACAGACATATAAATGGTAAATGGCTGCATTTATATAGCAGCTTTTATCCAAAGCGCTTTACAATTTGTTCCTCACATTTTACCCATTCACTCACACATTCACACACTGACGGCGGAGGCAACCATGCAAGGTGCCAACAGGAGCAATTAGGGGTTAAGTGTCTTGCTCAAGGACACTTCGACACGCTGCCCGGGAGGAGTGGGAATCGAACCGGGAACCTCTGGATTACCAGACAACTGCTCTACCTCCCGAGCCACTGTCTATCCATCTGTCTCAGACTGTCAGAGAAGCATCCACCCTGATTACTGGCAGTGGAGAGTAAGAGTCTAGGGCAGGCCTTAGGGGAATGGACACAGGTCAGGCTTCTTAGGACTTACATGTACATTACCTGGCAGGTAAAACAATGATTTTACTTATTATTATAATTATTCATTCATTATTAAGCAAATATTGATTTGGCCCATAACCATACTGGGTATAGAGAGTAGTTTGTCAGGCCTACTCTACAGTAGTCTAGGTCAGGTCAAGTGTTCCTCTATTAACCCTTTCACTGCCACACGACAGAAGGTTAACCCTTTACACAACCGACGGCGATGCTCCATCATTAGCTCTGCATCCGCTAATGATGCTAATGATGGAGCATCGCCGTCGGTTGTGTTATAGTAAAGGGCTAACCTTCTGTATTGTCACAGTGAAAGGGTTAACCGGCTGTCGTGTAGCAGTGAAAGGGTTAATCCCCTTGGGGAAATGCGACGTGTCACAGCAGCATGGGGGGAGGGGAGGTACAGGCAGGGGAAAAGATAATAATAGAAATAGTAGTCATAATAGAGTAGAACATAATATTAGTGGAATTGATATTTTATCAATAATAATACAAATAATAGTATACATGGTATATATAGTAGTAGCACACTGCGCCAGAGTCTGTGCAGTGTTTAGTAATTAAGGGTCAGACGGTCCTAACAGTTCTCAAGTTCTCCAGCCGTTAGCTCTCCAACTATTGGCAGCAGTCCGTGCCCACGGTTGTGGAGCCTGATGGCTACTGGGTCTGTGGCTGACCGTGCTTCTCATCTTGGCTAGCTCCTCATAGAGGGGGTGGGAGGGGATGAATCTGTGGCTGAACGTGCTCCTCACAGAGAAGTGGGGGGGTTCTCCTGTCTGTCAGAGTTTGTGGGGAAAACGTATTTGATTTGGAGGCGAGTCATTGGAAAATGACTGGGTTAAAGGTCCAATCCATAATCCAAATGTAAATGCCTCGCCACCACAAATGGAAAATAGGAATGGAGACCAGTTTCTAGTCTAGAGTCTAATGAGTTTACAGTAAGTGCTTTGTTGGAAATATTTGGTAGGGAGAAACTTCTCCATCTCAACCAGTCAAGTAGGAAAAAAAAGATTGCATTTCCCTATTTTGGAGATTTTAAAGGACCATGTCGGTACAGTGACCTACATTAGATGTATATCTGTGTCAAATTGGTCGCCTCTCACCAAATAAATCTATGGTCATGTACCAGTGAGTCACTCGGCCAGAAAGCAATGAGTTCATGAACGTAAACAACTTGTGTTGTTTTCAATTTATATAATAAATAAATATATATACATAGCACAACATCAGAGCACACCAAATATATATACATAGCATAACAACAAAGCGCACCAAATATATATACATAGCACACCAGAGCGCACCAAATATATATACATAGCATAACACCAGACAGCACCAAATATATATACATAGCATAACACCAGAGCACACCAAATAATTATGTACGTAACATAACACCAGAACACACCAAATATATTTACATAACATAACACCTCTGGTCACATGGCATAACACCAGAACACACCAAATATATTTACATAACATAACACCTCTGGTCACATGGCATAACACACCAAATATATTTACATAACATAACACCTCTGGTCACGCAGCATAACACCAGAGCACACCAACAAATATTCCTCTGGTCTCTCAACTCTTGGGGGAAAACAGGATGAAAGAAATGTTTTTCTTTGTGTCTTTGTGGCCCGTGTGGCTGCTCCTTGGGGCAGAGTTTAATGCTGCCACCACCCAAGGGTCGTCGGTTCCCCTCCCAGCGCCTGAAATGGATCAGTCATGCGTGGCGGCCATTGTTGGCTAGTTGCTATTGGAGCTTTGCAGCTGGGTTACATGAAGGGCCAAGCTGTGGAAGGAAGTCTTGCCCCTACTGGCTTTAAAATGGTCCGCCCCCCCCCCCCCAGCACAAGAAAAGAAGAGAAAATAAGAGTTCTTGCTCTTCAAAACAAAAGTTATGAATATAACTCTAGCTATAATATATGAATGCCGGCAGAGCATCCAGCTTCATCCATTGGACGGGTATAACGGACGGACGGACGGGCGCCTCTATAGGGAGGTGTAGTTTGACGTCACTTTGGACCGCCCGCGCGGTCCACCCGTTTAGGGATTTATCATTGGGAAAATGGATTATCGGCTATTGTAATAATTATGCCTCATGAACATTGGCAAGCTTTCCATTTTTGCACAAAATGAGTTCCCTTCTATCACTAACATTATTGTTTAAGCATTTTTGGTTGAAATCAAATTAGACATAATTATTTGACGATTAATTGCGAATATTTTCATGTTGAGCTATAGATTGGGGATGAATACGCACAGAAAGGTACACCATGCAAATGTTCATGCTTTTATTTGTTTTAAAACGAGACGATTTACAAATGGGCAAATACATTGCGATTTCAAGCGAAGTGGACCGGCCGGAAACAACAATGACCTAGGCTATCACTGACCAGGGCCACGCCCCCCACCCCCCTGCTATAAGCAGGACAGTGGCTGCACTCTCCCTTCTGTAGTTCCCTTCATGAAGAAGAAAACTACGGCCAACAAGGAGTGAAAGCAAGATGCTTTGCCAGCATTCATGTAACTAGAGTTACGATTAACCCTTTCACTACCACACTACAGAAGGTTAACCTTTCACTATCACATCGGTAGTGAAAGGGTTAACCTTCTATAGTGTGGTTGTGAAAAGGTTAACCATTTGTCGTGTGGCAGTGAAAGGGTTAACTTTCTTTATACAATGGCATGCAAATTTCTCGATTCTGATTGGCTGAAACAGTCAAGTTACACATGGGTATTTGTTATAACCAACGCTCTTGGTCCCAGGACCTGCCCACAACCGAATTACTATCAATCCGCCATGCAAGTTTTTAGAAGTTAAAGCAAGATGGCGGACAGTAAACGTTACGAAAGGATATGTTGATAGGGTCATAAAGACTAAATGAAAAACGATTGTCACGGCGAATGTGTTAGTTTCTTACACAATGTTGGATTATGTAATTAGTGGGTCATGAGTAATTTTTTTTACCTACTTTCTATAGAAGCAGCTGGGAGGTGCGCTGTTTTAAGTGAGCGTGGATTATTGAATTGATTGATTGCTAATTTTATTACTGTCCGCCTTGTTTCCAACTGGTTAAGCTTGGCGACTCTTTTTCGAAGTTGGTTAAGGTTAGAGTTTGTCTTTAGAGCAGGGCGATAGACCACAAGCCCTGATTCCAAACTCTAACCTTAACCAACTTCGAAAGAGAGCGACTTCGAAAGAGTCGCCAAACTTAACCAGTTGGAAACAAGGCAGACAGTAATAAAATTAGCAATCAATCAATTCAATAATCCACGCTCACTTAAAACAGCGCACCTCCCAGCTGCTTCTATAGAAAGTAGGTTTAAAAAAAATAGGGCAAAGAAAACTTATTTTTTCCCTCTATAGGGCAAAGAATTTTTTTTAGTTTTACCTACTTTCTATAGAAGCATCTAAGAATGAAGTTCTATAGAAAGTAGGTTAAAAAAATAAAAAGTTGGATGTCTTTCTTTTTTAAACTTAAATTTTTATTTAACATTTATAGACATACAACACAACATTTACAGTGACATCCATAACATAACAACATACAGATATGGGTCCCTTGGCCCAGCCTCTCAGATCCCCCTGAGAGAAACCCCTCCCTCGCGCCCTCCTCCCCGAGAGATAGAACACCCCCATATCCTGGTCCACCATGCACGGAGCCGAGCACCCAGAGCCCCCACCCGCCCCCGCCCGACTGCCAGGCCCCCGGTCCACGAGAGCCCCAAGCCCAGGTCCGCAGAAGGCCCAAGCACCACGCCTCAATGGCCCCCCGACCCCAAGCCCGGTGCCCCCCCGGCCCGGAGACCAGACCGCCCGGCCACGACGGCCGAGGACCCTAGGAAACCCCGCCCCCCCACCCCCATCCCACAACACGCAAGGCCCCCCCTCCCCCGGGTCGAACCGCCAGAACGATGGCCCCTCCCCCCGACCCCACTGTACCTCCCATGTCACCGACATCCCGCATACATTTATGAAATTTTGTTGGATGTCTTAGTTGAAAGACAGTTGGATGTGTTAGTTTGTTGGATGTCTTAGTTGAAACAGTTGGATGTGTTAGTTTGTTGGATGTCTTACTGAGAACAGTTGGATGCACTTCCGAGCTGCTTCCACATGGAGGCAACTTTTTTTTTTTTTTGGGAACTACTTTTTCGGCAGATGGTTGTCAATAAATCTTCAATTAATGTGTTTATTGTATAGCAATAAGGTTGGATGACATCGGCCATTGTATAAAAGCCATTACACCACGTGCGGTCGTGGGTTATGAGAATTAGACCATGCCTAGGGGGGTCTAACGAACCTTTCACTACCACACTACAGGTTAACCTTTCACTACCACTACAGAAGGTTAACCCTTTCACTACCACACTACAGAAGGTTAACCCTTTCACTACCACACTACAGGTTAACCCTTTCACTACCACACTACAGGTTAACCTTTCACTACCACACTACAGAATGTTAACCTTTCACTACCACACTACAGAAGGTTAACCTTTCACTACAGGTTGACCCTTTCACTCCCACACTACAGACGGTTAACCTTTCACTACCACACTACAGACGGTTAACCACACTGAAAGGGTTAACACTGTCGTGTGGCAGTGAAAGGGTTCTGTATCGTTAGTGGCTTAGCTTGGCATCACACTGCACTATCTCGCGTACGTGCACGCGTACTGAATAAACCACAAATGTACCTCTAATACCAGTATTAGTCTGACCACACCCCTCATCAGCTTACCTTCATAAGCAGGTGTGTGGTCACCTGCTCTCCTCCTTCTCGCTTTCACCACAAGGAAGAAGTGCCTCGGTAGATCCCCACACTTGACACCATGATGGAAGAAATTGGATTAGGAACAGCTTGGGAAACAAGGATACGTTGACATCATATCTTTATTTTCTCTCTCACTATTTTTCGAGAAAATACGGCGATATTGTCTTCGTACTGGAGTGTCTAGAAGATGATGATCATTCTAAAAACCCTCCACCGGTTTTCGTATTGGGAGCACGCCGCTGCATGCTTCTCAACTGCAGTTCCTTGCTGTGTTTGTTGGGGTGAAACCTGTCAGGCCACAGCTGAACTGTCGGACATGCCGCTGTTGTGAGAAGCGGTGCGTTCCAGGTTGGGTGAGTAGTGTTTGCTGGCGGGCTCCACTTGTCTGTTAGTGCTATGGGGGCTACTTGACAAAGTTTATGGAAACCGGCCCCAGGCTAGGGTCCTTTGTTTAGCCGCCTAGGCGACAGAAGGCCTTGGTCTGGAGACCATTATAGTTTTAACTAGTGGGCCGCGACCATTGACACTGGTGATCCCTGTGTGTTCTGGACGAGTGGATTCTCTCTGTCACCGTGTTAAGGCCCCATCTTTCATATCCAAATGAGAGTATTCCTTCACGAGGGGATATGTGCATGTAATGTGCGATAGCGGCAGATTCATGTTCGAAGTCAGCTACACAGGCCAGTTGGTACTGTGCTGATTCCGCCGGATGTGGTAAAGTCACCGTTGTGAAGCGGTGTTGACATCTTGTTTTCTCTTTTCTCTTAAAAAGTGAGGAGAGGTTCAGAACGGCGGCCTGTCTGGGTGAGTGTTATGTCATTGTTTACATGTTCATAGCTTACGGTTAGCCAGTCAGCTGTTAACTGCTGCGTTAGCCTGCTGGATCGCTGCATGGCCTGCTTAAGGCCTACTATTAGCCAGTCAGCTGTTAGCTGCGGGGCTAGCATGTCGTGGTCGCTAGGTAACGTTAGCTTGCTGCTATGGCCATGGCTGGCGCGGGGTAGCTTAGCTTCTCGCGCGCCGCCAGGAGCTCGCTTCTGATCGCCGTTAGCTTGATGCTATTCTGTTGAACGTGCTTTGATTTTAACATGTTTTACACTCTTGACCGCGACGTCATCCTTGACAGGGGATGTTTCGTCGACCCTGCCCTGAGCCTGGACGGGGATTGCGTCAACAAAGAGGACTGTAGCGACTGGTTGGAGCGGCGACGCTGCCCGGATCGAACAACACAGGACGGCTGTGTTCTACGGTGTCTTGTGACTGCACTTCGCTGATCTGCGTTCCGGGTAGGAACGGGGTTGACCAGACCTCATAACACGTCTTCTGGTTTTACTTTGCTAAATGTATTGTGAATAACGGTGTTTTTTCCCAAAACGTGTGTTGTTGCAATGCATTTAGGATACGTTGCGGGTTATGTGTGAGCTGTTTTTGTCACTGGCAGTTAGCTTCTCCGTGCAGATCGTGATGTATTGATCTGGTTGTTGTGTGAGAAACATCATGGTGTTTATGTGTACCGTGTACTCACTACTAAGGCAACTAACCTATGAAGCTATGCTTGGTGACAAGTGAGTAAAAGAATGTTCTTTCTCAGACTGTAATGACAATGAACAGTGTGTTCACACATTAACAGGTTTTCCTGTTTTAACTGGCCGTATTGAGGGTAAAATAGGAGGATTGTGTTTTTCCCCCCCGGTTCCCTGGGGACTTTATCACCTCCTATCAGACATGTTGTGCATTAATTGTGTCTTTTGTGTGGTAGGGATACGATGTAACTCTTAGCTTGATTGCTGAGGTTGTGCTAAATCTGCTGGAGAAACTTATTTCCTAAAGGGAAATTGGTTTGGTTGCTGTCATGTGTGCTTAGCAAGGCCTGTGGTCGATACTAATCAAGAATGATGTATTCTCTCATTGTGAAAAAAACGGCGTTCCTCTGTTGAGTGTTTTTGCCATTTTTTGTAGGTGATGATGGGTTGTGTGTGTCATGTGACCTACAACTGGGTTGTACTGGCCACAGAAGCACATGTGTATGTTGGACCGGGGTTCTTAGAGCCCTCTCTATTCTGTGTTTTTCCTTAGTAAAAATCAGATAGCAGGTTAGCTCATGCGCTGTGTGGAGCTGTGAAACGCTTCATAGAGCTGACTATGACTGTGTCATATTCTCTTTTTGTCGTTACGTCGTATCATGGGTGTGGGGTCGTAAAGGGGTGAACTGGTAACCTTTCCTCTCCCCATTGTTCTGTCGGTCAGGGGTACACCCCCTGTCCTTCAAGGTTCCCGTCACGTGGCGGTTCGGCACGTTACGGGGGGGGGGGGGGGGGGGGGGGAGGGAGTTCCTGGTCCCACGGCCTGGTATATTGGGCGTGTGCACCGCAGGAATTCCCCCGCCATAGAGTACGTCACCGTGCGCGTCTCTGTTGGTAGGACTTCCGTGTGCTGTTCAGGTCCATGTGATGGATCTGTTTTCAGGGGGGGTGGTCAGGGCTCCTCCTCACCAAGCGCCTATTCAGGCCTTCTGTGAGTTCGGACTCCTTCTTCCATGTGAGGAAGCCTCCATCAGAGTACAGAGCCTTCCTCCTCAGATTGTCAAAGTGAGTGGACCCTCTAGAAGGGTCCTTTTCTATTGTATGTATATTCGATTCAATTCGTTTATTGAGTGTGTATGGGTTCAGTGCCTCTTCCCCGGAGGCCCTAAAACCAGTTTTTTACGTGGCTCAAGGTGCAATATATTCTTTTCAATCTGTACAGCTCGCGTGGGAAGTCTCTCTGGGGATCCCCGTCTCTTTCCTATGGGAGGGTGGTGGGATGTAAAAATGTGAAATTTTTTTACCCCGGCTGTGTAGACTGGGATACATACTGTTGATGCTTCCTTCTTTCTATTCCAGAAGTGTTGGAGTTAGGGAGTGTCACACCCCTCTTGTCGTTCCCCTGGGCGCCTTGGGGATTCAATGACAGGTCTAAATAGCCTGTTCATTGATGGGGGTGTGTCCCGACGCACGTATAGTGCTAGCTCGCTGTAAACAGGCGATTGACTGGCACGCCTTGGTTGCTTGTGGTTGAAACAGCGTTTTTATAAAGCAACTGAGATGGGGGTTTTTCCTCTTCCGACGACCACATCCCATGACCTGGGTGGGTTGTCGACGGATTCTCGTTCATGTCTGGGGGATGATGACGGGATGGATCTGAACATATGTAGTGGGGTCTCACGCCCTTGGGGTGGGCCACCAGGCGCGGTTCGTCCGAACGTCTGGGTGGCGCCTTCTTTTCATGTTAAGATCAACACGCATATCTGCCCTTCTCCTGGAGTAGGCATGTCGGCGTGGTTAGGGCACGGGACTGGTTCTGGTCACGCTGGTCCAGATCAGTTGAACCCGTTGTCCGCCGGGGATGCAGATCTGCTGTTCTGGTACCCTGAGGGACTTGGGCTTTTTTCAGGGGGAAAAATGCCAGGTCGGTCTGGGTGTCACAGGGTTAAGCGCTATGGAGACCCTGGTTGGGTATGTTTTTACTCAGCACTGTCGTCATGGCTTACAGCCATGCCATTCTGTACGCGCTCGATCTCGTCGGATCTCGGCCGCTACACAGGTTGGTCCTGGTTAGTACTTGGTTGGGAGACCGCCGGGGAATACCAGGTACGGTGTGCTTAGGGGCTGGTTCTCCATTATTTTTCGCTCCTCTCTCACGCATGGCGAAGAGGGGCCTGTGGGGGTGGTTTTTTGACCTCCTCTGGTGACCCTGTGCTTCCCGTACCGCCAGGCCCGGTCCGAAGTGATGTTTGCGACCCGTAGGCCTGGGTTAACCCTTTTTGGAAACTGAAACACTTGTACTGCGGTATAGCCGGTGTATACCCGCAGGTGTGTTTTGGAGTTTTTTCTTGAGGGGTTATAGGAACAACCACCGCATTGGGTAACACCGAGGTGGTTGATTCCCTGGTGTGTTGGAGCAGTGTCAACTCCCGGGTTCACCGTTTGAGGGTGCCCCTGCACGTTCATGACGTCTGCCAATCGTGTCAGCCTTCTCTGCCTCGACCCCTCTGGGTGGGGGTTGTTAAATGGAGGCTTGGTCATGCAACACCGCCAGCTTACGCTCCTTCCGCCGGGGCGGCTGTGTTCAGCTGTCCCCTCTGGCGCCTGTCTCGTCCGCAGTCTCCAGGCTAGGGTTAACAGCCTGTTGCCTGGTTTTTCCCCGGTGCGCTGCCTGCTTCCGTTGGTTAACCTTTTTTGTGTGCTTACGGCCATGCTGACTGCCTGTTCTGCAGGGTCAGTGTGCCAGGCGGTGTACTATTGGGGGGACGGGGCCCGCTCGGCTTACGGCCATACCGACCTGAACACGCCCGATCTCGTCCGATCTCGGAAGCTAAGCAGGTTCTGGCCTGGTTAGTACTTGGATGGGATTCCGCCTGGGAATACCAGGTGCAGTAACTGAGGGGCCTTTGTCCGAATACGCTGGCGATGTGGGGGGCGGGGCACTACGTGCCCACCTGGTGGGGTCTTGATGCTGGCATCATGGACTTCTCCGGGCCCCCATTCTAGGGAGTCCAGTCCTTTTGGTGGGTCTGGGTCTTCCTTCGTGCTCCGCTGCTACGGCCTTGCCACGGGGTTGGGTTTGCCCTTGACCCCGTGATTCTGGGGGCAGTAACGAGGTTGTTCCTCCGTTCGTTCCCGGGTGGCATGCGGGTTGTGCGTGTGTGTAGTCGTGGGGTCAAGCCACGGTCTGCTCACCCTGTGCGTTGAGTTGCTTGAGTGCCTCTTCGCACGGTCGGGTCCGTCGCCCTCCCGTGACGTCCCTAATAGGGGGGCTACCCGCCATTAGGGGGGGTCGGGGGGGCTCGGCCCTCCCTGTTCTGATGGTTGTGGGGGGGCTGTCAGCGGGGTGTATTTGTCAGCCAGTGGCTCTGCTTGGCCTCCCTTGTGCAGTGTGATGCCAAGCTAAGCCACTAACGATACAGAACGATAGGTTATGACTATAACCAAGTTCTGTTAGTTAGGGGCGATGCTTGGCATCAGACGGCCGCTGCAGCCCTTGTCCTCACCTTGTGGTGAAAGCTTGGGAAGGAGGAGAGCAGGTGACCACACACCTGCTTATGAAGGTAAGCTGATGAGGGGTGTGGTCAGACTAATACTGGTATTAGAGGTACATTTGTGGTTTATTCAGTACGCGTGCACGTACGCGAGATAGTGCAGTGTGATGCCAAGCATCGCCCCTAACTAACAGAACTTGGTTATAGTCATAACCTATCGTTAACCTTATGTATCGTCGCAGTGAAAGGGTTAACCCTTTGGTAGCGTGGTGGTGAAAGGGTTAAGCAGGGGAAGAAACAGAATGCCCGTGGAACCAGTGGTGTTATGAATTGTAACCCGAACAGGAGAAAAGAGGCGTTCCAGTGCGTAATGGAGCATGTGATAAAACCCCCACTGAGAAACAGAGCCCAGTGACCCCACAACATATCAGAGCTGAGAAGACGATGAGGGACTCCTGACCTGAGAGAGAGAGAGAAATTCTCTGATTTCTGTTTGATTGTTTTGTTTGCCTTTGGCAATGTAAACGTATGTTTCCTATGTCAATAAAGCCCATTTGAATTGAATTGAGAGAGAGGGGGGAGGCCTATATTCTAATACCAACGCAGTTGTGCGTTTTGCTAATCTGATTGGCCACTGACGTTTCTGGTCATGTGACATGTGCACCAATCGTGTGACGGCAAGTTCTTTCGACGGTTAAGCTTAGGCACTCTTTCGAAGTTGGTTAAGGTTAGAGTTTGTCTTAAGAGCATGGCGATAGAACGCCAGGTAGTTTGCAGGCTGTTCGACTTGGAAATGGGCAAAGACACAGCTCGTCACGCGATTGGGCGCACATGTCACATGACCAGAAACGTCAGTGGCCAATCAGATTCGCAAATCGCACAACTGCGTTGGTATTCGCATAGACGCGGGTGGGAGAGCTCTCAGACATCTCCAACAGATAAAACCTGATAAAGGGGGAAGACCAAGAAACTGCTGTGCAGATGTCCTCCACTGAAACCTCCTGGAGGGAAGCTAGACATCTCTACAGCAGACATCTCTACAGCAGGTATCTCTACAGCAGACATCTCTAAATCAGGTATCTGATATATCAAATAGTCTGCAAATCACACCAAACTATTTGGATGGATAGATAGCACTCAGGTTGAGGGGAAAACGTTTTATTTAAATTTTGGGTGAACTGCCCCTTTAAGGTGGGGTGAGACGTCTCCGGTGGGGTTAAGGTTAGGCCCAGGAGGTGGAGCGGTCGTCTGGTAATCGGAAGGTTCCCGGTTCGATTCGGCTCCTCCCGGCAGTGCCGCGAAGTGTCCTTGAGCAAGACACTTAACCCCCAACTGCTCCCGATGGGCAGGTTGGCACCTTCAGGGTTGCCTCCCGCCGTCTGTGCGTGGGTGAGTGTGAGTGAATGTGAGGCATACGTTGTAAATCCATTTACCATTTTCTAAATCAGTCTTACATTACACTACCACAAAAGAAACACACTACATGATAACTCCATGTTTAAATGTTTATTTTTCTCCAAATGGACAGTAACAAACTGGCTTGAAGAGGACAATACAAACTGGCTTGAAGATATACAATACAACAAATAGCTGTTAATTTTTTTTGTTTTTACATTTCATACATTATTTATCTGTCCATTATTTTGGTCACCATTCATAAGTACAAAAATTCATGAGTTTGAAATCTCTGTAATCACAAGGAGTGTACAGTATATTGGACAGTAGTGGTTCGGCTGCCACCACTTTATCACCACGTTCAACATTGTCTAACCCTGAATTGCACAGCAACTCAAAACGAAGCATTTGATAAAAACCACCTTTTCTTTCTCAAATCGCCTCCTTTATTTAACTAAAATTTGAGGCTGTTCAATGCAAAGTGTTTCTGATAAAAAGCAATTCTACATCACACAATAATTCTAGGCATGTTTCCGATAATACTTGAATGTTTTTTTGTAAAGAGCACATTTTACACCTTACAAAAAAGTATGATGGTAGTTTGATATTTTTGATTCTACCATGGGACCAGCCGTAGTATAAAATACTTCACTATGGTGCTGCCATGGAAAGAGTCATGTATTGCCAGGGTACCACTTTAGCACTTAAATAATAGGACCAGACCAGTTTAATTTGGACTTCTCTCCAGTTCTTTGCCCGTCTTTAACAGATGTTGTGTTCGTAGGTGTATATAGGTGTTCCAGCTGACATCAGCTCACCGCGTCGGTAACATGGCAGCGGTGATACACATACTTCTGTCTCAAGACTTAGTCCTGCATGTATCAACAAATGCTCATGTTGGTGTGAATTTATGTGTGCCATTATTACTACCAACTGTAATAATTGTGGAATGTTACTATAATGAGCTGTATGTGTATGAACCAAGCATCACACTGTAATGTACCTGTACTTTATACGTGACAATAAACTACTACTACTACCACCTTAGCTTGATGTTGAAAAGGGGTGTAAATACTCCACAATACTTTTACGTTGTTTGGAAGTCGCTAGACATCATGTAACTCAGACTTCTGAAAACCACTATATATTTTTCCCCCCGCTACACTTTACTACAGAGGTATTCAATTAAAATCCAAAAAGAGGTCCAGTTTGATAAGTCATGTCCTCGAGCGAAGGTCTGGAACATCATCATGTCTAACTCTCGTTATGATTCAGTGTCATATATATAAGTAGCCAATAGCGTTGTATCAACGTCTGTATGTAGTCGACTGACTTGTCAATCAATCTAAGTAGATAAAAAAAAATTATATAATATTTCAATGTATTGTCGGTTTTCACATTAAGTGAAGCACTCCAATAATGTAATCATTTTCTCATTTCAAGTAAAAGGGCTGCAAAAAAAAAAAAAAAAAAAACAAAAAAGATTTTAAATGTAGAGTGCTTAAATCTCTTAACACATTCGGGGCCATTCGATTAGACAGGCCCCACTCTAGGACGCCAGCTTTTCATTACAACTTTTCACTGTGCGTGAGGTTGTTTGTAGAGCTAAATCTATATTTTATATTATTGCTATGTGTCCATTGTCATTGTCAATTGACAGTATAAACTTTCCCTTCAATATGCCATAAAGAATATTTTTTTTCATCAATATGTTCCCGTTTTATAGCGTCGTGAATATGAGCGTTATATTGGAATGGTCTGGGATAATTCCTGCAAGGCTAGTAGGGCGCTAAGCTAATAACGTTAAATCGATTGGCGTTTCGGCCCTACACAAGCTAGAGTTAAAAATCTAAATGCATATGATCGGTATCATGTTCCACCATGAATGCATGAAAGGGGGGGGGGGAAGTCGTTTCTGATTATTGATTACTAATAACGGCATTCATTATTACAACAACATATGCTGACCGGGTGGATGGCTATGAGAACAAGGTCCGATCAGGCTGAAATTGACGTCAAATCGCTCTTACCTGTGGCCGGTTGGATTCCAAAAAGAATTTCCCAGTTATTTGATCGCCATCTGGTAGATCGATATGTCCATTGGCTGATGCTATATTCCTTTACTGCATACTGAATTCGGCGTCGCAAAAAGTATTCCAGGCGATCTGGTGAAGCCATAGCTTCAGGCTAACAGAAAAGTCCACCCGGAGCGAAAAAAAAGTTACACTAGGTCTGAAACAAGGATTACTGCATTCTCGAGACAGCGCCACTACCAGGATCTGGCCGGTACTGCACTTTCCGAAAACAGTCTACTTCTCTCTTTTCAGAGCACGTCAGGTGAAACTACTTTCCTCAGACTATTTCTCAGTCTGCCTCATCTCTCTCACTCCAGTCACAACGCAGCGCAGCTTAAAATTGAAAGTCACGTCAAAATGTATCGATCGTCAATAATCTATGGGTTATAGGTCCGGATCTGTGCTCTAGCTGGTATCAGCTAAACGCCATTCAAACTGCCATTGGTGCTGAAAGGGGGTGGAGATCCTCCATGAGACTTGAACGTTGTTTGGAAGTTTACTAGACGTGTAACTTAGCCTTCTGAAAACCACTGTATTGTTTTTATTTTCGCTACTCTACTAGAAGCTCTGCGCATTCAGTTGGGTGTGCTTGTTATTAACTCCTGGGTGCTCCCAGTTGCAACTTGTACTAGGAATACAGTAACATCAGCAAAAATAAATTGTGATTTTCACAAGGGTAAATTACCTATGCCGTAATTTTCAAGTTTCATGACGCATATTTTCAACGCTTTTCAACATCAATAGCAGTGTAAAAGGTAGGCTGAGATCTATAAAAACATACACTTTGGAAGGCTAGCTCTGTAGTCAAACTGAACAAGTTGGTGAGGAAGACTAGCTCTGTAGTCAAACTGAACAAGCTGGTGAGGAAGGCTAGCTCTGTAGTCAAACTGAACAAGCTGGTGAGGAAGGCTAGCTCTGTAGTCAAAGTGAACAAGTTGGTGAGAAAGACTAGCTTCGTGGTGGGTGTCGAGCTGGTCAAACTAGAGGTGATGGTGGAGAGGAGGATGAGAAGGAAGCTGGCTGCTATCCTGGAGAACCCCTCCCACACGCTCTATGAGGAGCCAGCCAAGATGAGGAGCACGTTCAGCCTGACACACACACACACGCTGATATCTCTGTGAAAATAGATCCAATTACCCCAAGACTGGCCAAATAAATTGCTTACCTCAGATCAGATGTTCTCCAAAAAGATTATTCCAATTCCTGATCGCCATTCCAAATATCGATTGCGTTTATTGATTCAGCGCCGGGTACTGTAAATATGTATTCCATGCTGTTCTGCGGCTCGGCGATCACTTGGGTCTCTTCAGATGCCTCGCCGGAGAAGTAAAATGAGGAAACTGGACCCCCCCCCCCTCCATCAGGCTAATCCAATGGGGTGCAGTTACACAGGGAGAGACGATAGGGGGCGGTATTTTCCCAATGGAGCTCAGAGTCTGCAGCACTAGCGTGAGGCTCGATTGATGAAATATGAATTCAAATCGCTAATAAAAAAAAATATGACAAACAAACGCTTTATAGCGTTGCTGGCATCCAACAGTCGGCATGAACTAACGACAAAACGCGTCCGTGGCACTCAAAGTGTTAACCACCAAAACCTGCACAGACTACAGCATATGACGTATATCATGCCAGTTATGGTACCTTGTGTATACCGCACCTTGTGTATACCGTTTACTTTTACTCATTGTATATATTCAGATTCAAATTCTTTATTTCCTATATTTATTGTAACATATATTATAACCGATACCTTTGTTTACACAGTTTTTGTTCTCATATTTTTATATTCAGATACAATTGTATGTCTTTCTATTATTACTCTGCCCATACCTGTACCTCCCCTCCTCATGCTGCTATGATGCCAGAAATCCCCCCCAGGGGTTCAGAAAAGGAATCTCTTATACACCTATACACACAACATGTATTAAAGACAGGGACAGTCTCTGGTAATGGTGAGAGATCAGAATGACTGGTATGGTCCTGTAAATAATACCACAGTATAATCCAATTTAATGACACCGCCTGTGTTGGCATCACTCCTGTGATGGTAGTGACCAAAAAAGTATGGAAATACTGAAAAAATAATTTTCTTTTTTTTTTTTTTAAATATCTTGATACTTTCTTTCCTTGTTTAGTTAATATCATGATACCTTTTCATAAGGGTGTGTGGTGAGAGGAAACATACTGGACTGAACTATTATAAAGTCTCGTCTTTAAAGACGGTGTTGAAATAAGTTTGCACACTAAGCTATCCTGTAGAAATAGTAGGATATTATGCAGTACTGAAACTGAGTGAAGGGATGAAACAGTACTGAAACATAAGCTGAGTGAAACAACAGTACTGAAACATAAGCTGAGTGAAACAACAGTACTGAAACATAAGCTGAGTGAAACAACAGTACTGAAACATAAGCGGAGTGAATCAACAGTACTGAAACATAAGTGAAGGGCTGAAACAACAGCTCCATGACGCCACATTAATGGTCTTGGAATCCATTTCACTTTGGAATGTTGAGGCTCTACCGAGTCGATCCAATCATATAGAAATGAGAGATGGGTGAAAACATGCAGACCTGTAGAGCATTCTTCCAAAGCTGTTATGGTTAAAAGGGTGGAATTGTGGCTTATCAATAATTTCAAGGTATATATAATATATATACTCAAAATGAAGAAACCAAAGTAACAAAAAAAAATAGAGCAGATGGAGACATTTGCCACGTCATGTATATAACATGTATATAACTGAATATAACATTAATATAACATGTATTTAACATGTATAATTTAGATAGATCTCTGGATCCCGTACTGGATGTGTATTGGATGTGTACTGGATGTGTATTGGATGTGTATTGGATGTGTACTGTAAGTGTATTGTATGCGTCAGGTATGTACAAAGTAGCTATACATCTCAATGTCAACATTTGGGGGAGAAAAGGAAGAAACATTCGATTTACATTTATGTAACAAAGACACAATTACAGAGAGAAAATATTCAACCATTTATCATATATATATATATATATATATAAGTACGTATCTAAGAACTGTAAAATGAAATGCACCGAGAGGAAATGAAAGCCAGGAGAAAAGCATTGAAGCGTAAAGAGTGGCAGTGCAATAACAGCTCAGCAAGGTGCCAGGGCGCTCGCCGGTCCTGGGTTTGATCATAAGCGAATATGCAAATAAAAAATAAAAATAAAAAAAAGTCATTAACCTCTATAAATAGTTTAGTAGATCATAAATATCTAAGTTTTTATCAGTGATAAGACAATGACGTTTAAAGTTAAATATCCAATGGCTGAACAAACATACTGTCATTTGAGTAAACAAATACATCCAGAAGTCACTATTTATATATATATATAAATATATATATACATATATAAATATATCTTATGAGCCGACAAATGATATGGCAAAGCCACCATTTTTATGGGACCCGCGCTCGCCACTTCGGAGTTGGTGGGAGTCGCAGGTGGACCAGAAACAGCCGATGTCTCTTCCGAAGACAGACATGTCCAGACATGTCCCTAAACACTGTTGTCTCTTCAGAAGACAGACATGTCCAGACATGTCCCTAAACACTGTTGCCTCTTCAGAAGACAGACATGTCCCTAAACAGAGATCTTCTTGTTGCATATAGGAGGGTGGGCTGGTAATAATGTGAGGTCCATAAAGCCACGTTACAAATAAAACAAGTCATTCTAGGGTTAAAGTCCCTCACTTCAACATACATTCTGTCACTGTGTGTCTGCTGTGTTATAACTTGGACCCCGATACAAGAAGAAAAGAAAAGAAAAAAGCAAGTATGATGTTTCTACTGACGCAGTGCTGGAACATACAGGAAGCATTGGTGAAGTTCCCCCCCTACCCCCCATAACACCCCACAATACCCTACACCCCATAATACCCTACCCCCCATAACACCCCACAATACCCTACCCCCCATAACACCCCACAATACCCTACACCCCATAACACCCCACAATACCCTACACCCCATAACACCCTACACCCCATAACACCCTACAATACCCTATACCCCATAACACCCTACACCCCATTACACCCATAACACCCTGCACCCCATAACACCCTACACCCCACCCCCCATCACACCCCATAACACCCTACAACCCATAACACCCTACACACCACAATACCCTACACCCCATATACCCCATAATACCCATACCCCATAATACCCTACACCCCATAACGGCCTACACCCCATAATACCCTACACCCCATATACCCCATAATACCCATACCCCATAATACACTACACCCCATAACGCCCTACACCCCATAATACCCCACACCCCACCAAATGATGTCCCACAGTGAAGGTGTATGTTCTAAGAAGCAGCTCTTCTCAGTGTGAACGTGCAGCAGCCTGCTCTGTTGGCTCTCTGTGACCCTGTTTGAAGAGGTTCCTTTCATACAAGGACGGTTTGGCAAAACAGAGAGAGAGACAGAGAGAGGGGTGCAAGTTCAATTGAGATATAAATAGATAGATAGAGGTGCAAGTTCAATTGAATTGAAATCCATTGATGTTAGAAGAGAGATTGAGACTGAGATAGAGGCAGAGAGAGACGCACACAGAGACAGAAAGAGAGAGAGAGTGAGCGACAGAGACTGGGATAGAGAGGCAGAGAGAGAGAGACACACACAGAGAGAGAGAGAGCGACAGAGACAGACAGGTGATCAGACAGCAGTCTCCTGGTCCTCCCTCTGGATCATCTGGTAGTGTTGGCGGTTCTCCAGATACTCTGCCAGCTCCTGGTCCAGGGCCTTCTCTGCACGCTGCTTCGGAGTCTCGCCCTGAGGACGGAGAGGACCAACAAGTTCAGTCACTATGTTCTTCCTATGCTCCAGGACAGTCCAGTCAGTATGTTCTTCCTGTGCCCTAGGACAGTTCAGTCAGTATGTTCTTCCTGTGCCCCAGGACAGTTCAGTCAGTATGTTCTTCCTGTGCTCCAGGACAGTCCAGTCAGTATGTTCTTCCTGTGCCCCAGGACAGTTCAGTCAGTATGTTCTTCCTGTGCCCCAGGACAGTTCAGTCAGTATGTTCTTCCTGTTCCCCAGGACAGTTCAGTCAGTATGTTCCTCCTGTGCCCCAGGACAGTTAACCATTTCTGCGCCATTAACGAGTATACTCGTTATTGGCCGCCATGCGCTGAGCGCCAGAAACTAGTTTAAAACTCGTTTTTATGATAGTTATTTCCTTTATTCGCTATTGCCATTCATAATTCATCCAGCAAGGCTCCGGGAGACTCTGGTGGATTTCGGGCAAGTTGCACTCCACTCTCAACCGGATGATGCGTTCTGTGCATCGGCGAAAATGTTCCGGGCAGAGCTCTCTTGTTATGTGGATCCAGACAAACACTCTAGTGCATTGGATCGCTTTCGAGACGCAATAATCAATATGCTTTCGGCGTTTATTGCGTCGTACAAACGGAAAACGGATCTAGCAGATGGAAATCAAATAATTGGAATATTTTTTCTCCAGACTCATCGGCCACAGGTAAGAGGAATCTAACGTTAATTCCAGCTCGATTGTCCATTTATTTCATTGCAATCCATCTGATCAACGTATTCTATCAGAGTACTATTCTATCAGTACTATTCTACCAGAGTATTATTCTACCAGTCAGTGCACGTGAGCGGCGCGGCGAGTGAGCGGCGCGGGGAGCGGAGCGGGCGGTTTTGACGTGAGCGAGGAGTGGGTTTTAAAATGGGTCGGGGCGACGTCCGATGCGAGAGTTCTCCTCCGCTCCAATCCACTCCAGGCCGCTCACAGTGGTTTAACACTGATGTAATATATATGTAGTACAATGCCAAAGCAACAGATGGCGATGTACAAACATGAAGGCCATTTTCAACCAATGAGAAGGGTGAACCTGTGATATCCTGTTCAGGCTTTGTCACTCACATCCTGTTAGAAAAAGTTTTGACGCCATTGTTGTTGTCGTTAGCTTACATGCTAACGTTAATGGCAGCGACCATAGCATTGTGGCTAGGCTAGCTATCATCGCTTAATAGAGCTAGTGAATGGATAAACAACGTTATTTAACATTGCAGAATGGGTACAATTACAATGCGGCTCAATACAAACAATTGTTAACACTTTGACTGCCATGAAACGTGTTTAGACGTCATTGCTGGCCATGCTCAAGTTGCCGGAGGACGCTGTACAGCGTCCTTATATCAATATTTCAAAAATCTGCGATCGGATTCATATGTCCCCTCCGCTGGCCTGAGATCCACCAGCAGGACCCACTGAGCTCTCTGGCGGTTCAGGAGCGCCATCTGGTGGCCGATCGGCGCAATCGCTTAACAGGATGTGCCATAGAGGTTGTGCTAGACGTCCGTAGTACTTCCGGGCACTCGCTATAGGTCCCGGGACTCTGGCTCGTCACGCTACACAGTGATCGATTGCCAATAACTCGATAAACAACATGATTTGGACGTATATACCATTATACAAGCTGGAGATGGACCGGGTAAATTTACATCCCATAATGATAAGACTTCTACTCTACGATGATCGCCCAACGGCGCGCGGAGACTGGGGTGAGTTTCAGCGTGTAACGTTACCGTCTTCGATACTAACTGCTATTATCAACATTTGACCCACATTAGATGATTGGTATAACGCTGCCCACGGAATTATAAACGCCCCCTAGCCCATCCGGTCAACATCAGATGACATGTAGTAACTTCTAGAAGTACGTCTAGTTGGAATTTTTTATATCGCGCTGATTGCCATAAAACTGTATTGCATCATCAATATAATGCATTTGGGGCTATAGATCACGTTCTGGAGAAAGCTGCAGAAAGAGATGAAAACATACTTATACATTAGACCATACTTTACTATGAATATGTGAATGAAAAAGTTTAACGTTGCTACACAATGAACAATACATATAGGACTTTGAATGGGCCCTAATAATGGCAATGTAGCAATAGAATTTAAAAAGTTATAGCCATGCAAAGAAGGGGTACTTCTCCATAGACAAATAGAGCCGGCAACCTATGGTATATCATGAATTTAACCCAAGGCAACCAAAGTGTTAAGGGGCCCAGGGGGTGTAGACTGTTGTAGTTTGAGCTAATTTACACCATGCTCTAAAAAAAAAAAAAAAATCTGCCGAGCAATGTGGCGCGGGGAGCGCTCGATTCAAGGTGAGCGGTGAACGACTTGGGGGCGGGGTCAACATGAGCGATTAGCGGAGCGGACCAAGCTTTAAAGAGCGAAGAGCGGATTTCTCGCCCGCGCCGATCCGCTCACGTGGCCTGACCAGAGTACTATTCTACCAGAGTACTATTATATCAGAGTACTATTCTACCAGAGTACTATTCTACCAGAGTACTATTCTATCAGAGTACTATTCTATCAGAGTACTATTCTACCAGAGTACTATTCTATCAGTACTATTCTACCAGAGTACTATTCTATCAGTACTATTCTACCAGAGTACTATTCTATCAGAGTACTATTCTACCAGAGTACTATTCTATCAGAGTACTATTCTACCAGAGTACTATTCTACCAGAGTACTATTCTATCAGAGTACTATTCTATCAGTACTATTCTATCAGAGTACTATTCTACCAGAGTACTATTCTACCAGAGTATTACTCAATGAAGGTATTTATACTTGTAATTAAAAGGCTTTGGCTCTCTCTTCCACCACTGTCACTGACGCATGAACCCCTTTCTTTGGCCAAGAGAGGGAAAAACAAAAACTCAGATTATGGGCTGTTTCCTGTTGCCACTGGCTTCACCATGGCAACGGTGCACTGTGTCCATTGTGGACGCAGCGAGAGGCCAGGCGTCCTGCGGTGGCACATTTCTCACTGACACACAACATTAATCACTTCCTAGACCCACCGCCGGCAGGTCTGCACAACTAGGTCAAATAGTATTTCTGAGATACTTGTTCGTGACAAGTTTAAAGGTAGAATCTGTAATGTCGTCAAACAACCATTTGTTTACAGGTTTAGTTTTTGTCTGATTGTTGGATTGGATGTCAGTGGGTATAGAGGGGCTGCTATTAGAATTGATTTTAAAGTCCTTCTACTTGTTTTTAAAGCTTTTAACAATTTAGCACCTTCGTACATTTCCGATCTCCTGTCCTTTTATGTCCCCTCACGAGCCCTAAGGTCCTCCACAGCTGATCTTTTAATTGTTCCTGGGGTGCCCCAAAGGAAAATTGGGGCATCTGCTTTTAAATTCTATGCACCACAGCTGTGGAACACAATCCCAAAAAATATTAGAGAGGCTGGCTCAGTGGACATTCAACGACAGTTGAAAACATACCTTTTTAATATTGCTTTTAATTAGCAACTCTTTTTATTATTTTTATTTGTATACTCGATTTTATCCATTTTCTTTACTTGTGATTTTGACTGTGTGGTTTACTCTATGTTCTTTTTTTCTTCTTTTCTTTTTTTAATCTGTTATTATTCATTGTTTTATCTTTCTTTTATCGTGTAATGTGAAGCACTTTGGGCTGCATCTTGTATGAAAAGTGCTATATAAATAAAGTTATTATTATTATTATTATTATTATTATTATTATTATTATTATTATTATTATTATTATTATTATTATTATTATTGCTGGCCACATCCCAGGCTCTGCCAAGAGAGGTCTGGAGACACTCGCACTATAAGAGACTAAACTCCAACCCACATGTTAATAAAGTGCACTTTACACCATAGGGCTAACTTCAAGTTTCTTCAAGTTTCTTTAATAGTTGTCATACAGAAGTACAGAATACTTTTATACAAAATGCTTCTTACTGTTACGCTCCAGAGACTGTCTCCAAATAGTCAAACTAGTCTCTAACTAGGCTAACTAGTCTCTAAATAGTCTCCAAATAATCAAACTAGTCTCTAACTAGGCTAACTAGTCTCTAAACGATCTAACTAGTCTGCTCATCCTTACTGAGGCATCTCTCATACAATTGCCCTTCTGAGGTTTCTTCCCTCGTTTTTCAACAAGTGTTTTTCTTAGTCTTTCCTCTTCATTGAGGAAGTCTCATGGTTCTGTTGAGACACGTAACGAGGACACAATATCTTCTATATTATTCAGATAATGCTATACTAATAAATATGTTCTATATTATTCAGATAATGCTATAATAACAAATAGGGGTGTGGACATTTCTCAATTCTAAGATGCATCGCGATGCGGACGTGGACAATTGTGCATCGATGCAGTGACAGAACAGAACATAATTGATTATTACTCGCTTGCTAGCTTTTATGTTCTTTTACAATGTAGCACTTTGGGATTTGCTCCACAACTATAAAGCGCCCTATGAAACGGAGGTCTAGGGCCTCCACAGGTGTGTTTGATAGAGCTGGCGGACACTATGGGGTTGTGACTCCGATTAAAGAATCACAGAGGCGTGCTTCAGTTAATGATTTGTATTTGGGAATTTGCGTGTGGTTGTCTACAAAGGAATACAATACAATATACATTAGTAAACACAGTAGTGACGTACATAAACATAATGTCATAAACATGTGGTCTATAGCTACAATAATATTCATTAATAATATAATACAACTAGTAACTAAGACAATCACTAACATGCAACTAAGCTAACCAACATAGCATAGCAAACAGCATCTCAATAGCAGAGAGAAACAACATCGACAGAAATGGATCAATGTGAACATAAGTGTAGCTGAATGAATGAATGAATTAGGCAGGAACTAAACATAAATACTGTACTTACGTCTGTCATTGACGCACACTTTCCCCAAAGGGACAGAAGTAACTGCTGAAGTAACCTTATCAGAATGCGACACTAGCTGGAGCACATCACGCCGAACGATTACACTGTCATGCATCCACTCAACTCATAGAAAATACAGCATCAGGCTATTCTAAAAGTATTGATACAGTTGAGCTTATAGGACTAGATCAGGAGTGGCCAACCAGTCAGAGACTAAGAGCCACAAAAATTACTGTGGTACCACAAAGAGCCACACCATATACCAGCGTTTCACAACTTCTTTTTTTCAGTCACGGCACCCTTCATGTGTTTATAGGTCTCACCCTCTGGCCTCTGAAGTTGCTAATGTATTTTTTATTTGGGCCTCACAGGGTTAAAAGTACCCTGTGAGACCCACGGTTGCAAAATTACAAAATCACTTTTAGCAATTAAAAAAAAAAAAGTCTGTAAATGTTTATTTAAAAAATGTTAAGCACATGTATAGTCAATTGGTCCTGCTGTTCAGCCTCACAATGCTATTTGATAGTAAATGTGTTTATATGTCCCACCCTCAGATAATGATACACGAAGAAATATGCTCTATATTATTCAGATAATGATACACAGAGAAATATGCTCTATATTATTCAGATAATGATACATGAAGAAATATGCTCTATACTGTATTATTCAGATACTGATACACTAAGAAATATGCTCTATATTATTCAGATACTGATACACTAAGAAATATGCTCTATACTGTATTATTCAGATACTGATACACTAACAAATATGTTCTATATTATTCAGATAATGCTATACTAACAAATATGTTCTATATTATTCAGATAATGCTATACTAACAAATATGTTCTATATTATTCAGATAATGATACATGAAGAAATATGCTCTATATTATTCAGATAATGATACACGAAGAATTATGATCTATACTGTATTATTCAGATACTGACACACTAACACATATGCTCTATATTATTCAGATACTGATACACTAAGAAATATGCTCTATACTGTATTATTCAGATAGTGATACACTAGTCTATAGCTCCTAGCTGACAGGAGGATGTACGGTAGTCAGAGTGGATCTGTAAACACCAGAGCAGACAAGAACTCAGGGTCTAACCTGGAGGTATGTCTTCATCCACTTTACTTTACTGCCATTATTTAGTTTATTTATTTAGTGTACATCATATTAGTTTACTGCCATATCCATCATCTCACTGCCACTTTACTGCCATTATTGTATTATTATATTTTACTGCCATTATTTATTATTCATACTTACTATGTACCACTGCTGCTAAAAGTTTTGCACTAAGTTCTTTTTATAGTGTACTTTATGTTTATATTAGATCGTGTTCTTTATATACACCGTGGGAAGGGGGAAATGCAATTGCATTTCTCTGTATGTCTTGCACATTACAAGAGGTGACAATAAAGCTGACTTTGACTTTTGACTAACAAAAGTAACTCACCAAAACAACTCACAAGTCCGGATTCACACTGGCACTGCAGTGATGAGAGCAGGAACAGTAATGGCACAATAATAAAGTACAGAAGATTATCTTCCACCTGCACTGATTTGTGTGGGGGGTTACCCATTACACGAACGGCTACTCGCATCTTTTTTATTGTTATTATTCGTTTTCAATCTAAACCGTTTGGGATTGTTTTCCCCTTTTCAAATTTGGACCAAGCGGTCTTCTCTCGTGCTGAGCAGCAGAGATAACAGCAGCGCGTGGAACTGATCTGATCCGTAGCGCTCGTGTTTATCCCTTGCCTGGTTTTGTCGCGCCAGGCTCGTGAAACGGACCCTCCGCTCGCGACAGCATTGGGACTTCATGAGCGAGAGCAGTCTATAGCTCCTAGCTGACAGGAGGATGTGGTCAGAGTGGATCTGTAAACACCAGAGCAGATAAGAACTAGGGCTCTAACCTGGAGGTCCGTCTTCATGAGGGAGGCTCCGGCCTCCACCAGGTAGTGGCAGATGGTCCTCTGGCACGATGTGGCAGCCTGGTGCAGAGCCGTGTCTCCTCTGTGACCAAACACAACAACAACAACAGGCCATCAGTCACCTGCTTATACTTCAAGAGTTACAACATATTAGGAGGTCCATGAAACCGAGTGACCGGGGGAATCCTAGGGTGACAGCTATTCACTTAAAAGGGACACTTCACAAAAAAAAAAAAAAATGCAGATTTATGTTGCACATAATCTCGCACACAGTTCTGCTCACATACATTTTTGACAGTTATTGAGAGTAAATTAGTTTGAATATGGCCAGCAGTGTTGTAGCACTCGAGTCCTGGACAGATTTTCAGGACTCGTGACTCGACTTGGACTTGAGCACTGATGACTGGGACTCGAGCATTGACTGCATTCGGACTCGAAGGTGCAGACGAGGACTCAGACTTGTTAATTGATAAATACATAAATTACATTTAAATTATTTGTATTTGTTTTGGAATAGGCCCAAATCATTTGGCATAAGATATTGATGGCTAGTGCATTTGTTTGGCTATTGTGTCACAAAGTAAATAAACTCCCTTTGAAATGGTGACCGCTGTGTCATTTACGTTTAATGTAGACCTTTTTCTATCTGTCCTTTGTCCACCTTTGACTGCCAGAGTGGAGTGGACTCAACCTTGATGACTTGGACTTGGACTAGGGTAATGGGGACTCGACTCGGACTCGACTTGGGCTCTTCTTTGGTGACTTGGACTCGAACACTGGGGACTCGACACTCTACTCGGACTCGAGATTTAGTGACTCGACTACAACACTGATGGCCAGACATTGAATCCTTTTCAGACACTGGTCAGCTCTCCATTCCCCCGAACCAGACTGCGGACCTTTGGGGACAGAGCTTTCAGCGTGGCAGCTCTGCAACGCCCCAACTCTGGACTCCTTCAAAAAAAAATAATCCTCAAAACACACCTCTTCAACATGGCCTTTGACCCCTAATTTCCTACATTGAATGTTGTGTCTGGCCACCATAATAATAATAATAATAATAATAGATCAAATTTCTATAGCGCCTTTCATGAAACCCAAGGTCGCTTCACAATCATAACAAAAGAAATAGGGCTAGGGAAGTAGGGTAAAAAGGGGGATGAGGGCAGGTAAGGGATAATGGACCTAATCTAATCTAAACTAACTAAACCTTGGTGAAGAGGTGTGTTTTGACAGCAGTTTTGAAGGTGTCCAGGGTTGGGGCGTTGCGGATTTCGGGGGGGGAGAGAGTTCCAGAGGGTAGGGGACACCACGCTGAAGGCTCTGTCACCGAAAGTCCGTAACCTGGTGCGAGGGATGGAGAGGAGACCCAGATCAGAGGATCGTAGGTTCCGGGATGGAGTGTGCTGGTGGAGGAGATCAGACAGGTATCGGGGGGCGAGGGCATGGAGGGACTTGTAGGTGAGGAGCAGGAGTTTGAAGGTGATGCGGAACTTGACTGGGAACCAGTGGAGGTGGATGAGGGTGGGGGTGATGTGCTGCCAGGGCTTGGTGTGAGTGAGAACCCTGGCAGCTGAGTTCTGAACATACTGGAGACATGTCTGTTATTGTTGTTTTTCCCCCTATGTAAAGAAACCTTGGGTTTTATGAAAGGCGCTATATAAAACCAAGTTATTATTATTAGTGTGTCAATTACAGCTCAATGCGATAACATGGCAGTCGCTAATTATAAGACGAGGTGTTGTCACAAGGACAATATTCTTCTTCTTCTTCTTCTAGGGAGGATTTAGCCTGAGCTGCCCCCTAGTGGACAGACCTTTCAATCCTCCAAGGTACATGCAGAACATGCAGGCAAGTATGTGAACAATGCTGTTCAAAAGTAACACAGCCACGTGCATGTTGTATGTATGGTTAAAAGTAACGCAGCCACGTGCATGTTCTATGTATGGTTAAAAGTAACATGCATGTTCTATGTATGGTTAAAAGTATACCGAGACCCTACAAGGGGAAGGTGATGTAAAAGGAAACATATTGGACACAATAAACCAAGTGTATTCGTGGGAAATTAATCATCAATAACAAACTGTCTAATAATCTATTGACACTCTTGACTAAATGATATGTAAATTATATGTAAATGCAAGGAATGAACTGTCACTTACGTCTCCTTTTCTGTTATGTCCAGGTGAGCTGTGGGCACTAGAAGAGCCACAACACAGCAAATGAAGGTTAGAGTTAGTACACTATATTACACTATAGTACACTATAGTACACTATAGTACACTAACAATTATTACTGTTTAAGAAGTGAATACAGTGAATACAGTATGAGAACAAAGAGAAGTCTTACCGTTGTCTATGAGGTACTTGACTATTTCCTTGCTGCCCACCTCCACTGCATAGTGCAGCAGTGTGCGGCCTTGAGAGTCCTGGAACGCCAGCTCCGCCCCCTGTTTGTGGAGCTCTGTAAGCTGTGTGGGACAAACACAAGACACCAGTTACACCTGAGAGTCCTGGAACGCAAGCTCCGCCCCCCTGTTTGTCCCCTGTTTAACTTATATATAGTCAAAAGAAATTCTGATCGGGCCTTTGTGGTAGTGAAAGGGTTAACTTTCTGTAGTGTGGTTGTGAAAGTGTTAACCCTTTGTCGTGTGGCAGTGAAAGGGTTAACCCTTTGGTAGTGTGGTAGTGAAAGGGTTAAAAATGATCATTTTTGTCAACCTAGACTATATTTTCCTATCATTTGGTAGAGTCACAATAGCAATGCAAGCCAGAAACAGCTTACGGGTTGCTTTTAGATTGTAAGTGCAAAAGTGAACATTTTTACATCTATTTCTTTTGTATTATTGTTTTGTAGTGTCGAGTTATGAGTTCTCAAAATAAGGACAATGCACTGCAGCATCAAATTGCACTAACTGAGATGATTGAAAGAAAATGATATGGACAGACATGTTCCAGTACCATTATTATATTAAACATCTACAATGGATGTTTAATACAGGTATATAGATAGGTGTAATAGCTACAGAGAATATCCTATATCCTTATAGGAAAACGTCTCCTTTGCAGAGTTACAACCTAAAAGTAAATGTTGTTTGTAGCCTACAGTATATTCCTCTTCAATTCCTCTCATGAAGAACAAGCCCAGATTATTACATTATAATGTTATTGACTTACTTTTTCAAGGTCTTCAGTCTTCACACAGTCTATCAACTCAGACGCTGAGGAATGGAAACATTACAACACAGTTAGGCAGGGGAGGAAACAAACTTTTTGGCTTACCAGCCAACTGGCGAGTATCTGATTTTTTTTACCAGCCAAACAGATTTTTTACCAGACAAAAAAAATCGCTAAATTGTGATAATTACTTCTTTGTATGTCAAGCCGCGTCAATGTTGTGTATGCATCTGGGTAGGCACACTGTGCCTTTAAGACAGCACGGTGGTCTTACGACAGTGCTGTGAAGTACCGTCAAGTGTTGTGGTAACGTCAGTTGGGTTGGTGTGCTGCTGTTGTGCACAGTGCACTGGTTGAGCTAGCCCCTTTCGTGACTGCGATGTGCAAGCCAGGGGCTTTTGAGCATGAAATAAAATGTCTAACCTTACGTCGTAGTCCGGTGCTTTTTTGGAAACATTATAGTCATAACAGATACACCTAGCTGGCTGCTTTGAGCACACGGGGCAAAAAGTTAGCTAGCAAGCAGCTATAGCTAAAACGCTAACTAGAAGCTAACCACTGTATACAGTTCCAGTAGACTAACATTACACCTCTGTGATTTAAATGTGTCCTTAGTAACTTATACTCAAGGGTTGTACTAGGGTTGGATGCAGTTCCCCGTTGGTCAGTCTGTCTGTTTTCCATCTTCTGCTGTGTTTAACGTTATCTGTTTGCGAGTGCTCCTGATGGCTAGCCTAGTACCGCGGGACTTTTATTATTATATGTCCGCGGGTTGGCCAGTACTGCGCAAACGTTTATTAAACATATGTCCGCGGGTGGTCTTGTGCAGTGCTCTCGTGGCACTGTCAACTAAAGCGAACACTCAGAAGACGCGCACCGTTTGCCAGTGCAGTGATTGCAGAATGTTTTATTTTTTTGTATACACGCCAGCAGGGGAGGAAACTAACTTTTTGGCTTACCAGCCAACTGGCGGGTATCTGATTTTTTTTTTACCAGCCAAACGTAAAAAATACTAGCATTTGGCCAGTAAAGTGGCCTAATTTCCTCCCCTGCAGTTAGGATATTACTGAATGTACTTAGTGATTTACTTTACACATACTGAATGTACTTAGTAATTTACTTTACACATATTGAATGTACTTAGTAATTTACTTTACACATACTGAATGTACTTAGTAACTTACTTTACACATACTGAATGTACTTAGTAACTTACTTTACACATACTGGATGTACTTAGTAATTTACTTTACACATACTGAATGTACTTAGTAACTTACTTTACACATACTGAATGTACTTAGTAATTTACATTACACATACTGAATGTACAAGATAGATAACAATTTAATCTCTGTGTGTTCAGTAGAAAGCTATCTGTCTGCAAGCTAGCTAGGGGTGGGAATCACCAGCTTCATCACGATACGATACGATATCGATTCTTTGGACAACGATACGATATTTACCGATATCACAAAGTCTGCCACGATACGATTCAGGTGCCTGCGATCGATATGAGACGATATTATGTGCCCATTTAACAATCAGTCACATTTAGATCAACTCAAAGAAGGCAACGGAAATATCAATTGCCGTTTTTATTTTTGAGCTCTTCCAGACATTTAAATGAAAAACTATCTATTGTTTTTAATACAAATAGACCTCCTGTTCACTGTAAAGTGCCACGTTTTTATATATTGAGCTTTAAACTTTAAGTAAAATGTTTTGGAACTCACAACACGCAACCTAAAACCCCTCCCTCTCCCAAACTGTTCCTACAATTGTTTTATGTTGCATGATCATGATGAATACATTTATTATGTATTGTATTTTTTATGTTGAAATACAACATTATCTGTCCATCCTTAGTAAATACTATCAATATAATAATACTCCTGACTTAATCTGGGCCCTATTCCCTGTACCTGGCTAACTGAGTTAGCCGGATAATTTTCAGCATAGCTTGACTTAAGCCAGACATTTCCGTTCCCCGACGTCGGATTTTCTAAGTCGCTATGGCAACAGATCGAAAAGTTTGAACCTGGTCCGGAGCAGGGTTTAGTTCAGTTAGCTGGATGAACCATGACCACACCCTCGCAAAGAAATGCCAGCTCACTTCCTGAAATAATTATCACAGTGTAGATCTGCATTATACCATTCTGAATTATGTTTTTGTGCTTCGTTTTCCTAGAGGGGGCTTTTGAAATGTAAAATAATAGACCTAAAATGCTGATAATAAATCATATTCAGCCTATAGATTTACTTTGTCCTAAATAATGCACGTCATATTTATAAGGATACGGCGCTCGGAGTCGCGATACACACTGCATGTGGTTATTTTAAAGGGGAACTCCACTTTTTTTGGAAATTAGCTTATTTAACATCTTCCCTGGAGTTAGACAAGAAGATGCATACCTTTTTTGTCTCTGTGCGTGCATTTTAGCTTTGGGAATAGACGCTCCGTTAGCATAGCTTAGCTTCATCACTGGAAGTGAGGCAGGACAGTAGCCTTACAGTGCCTTACAGTGTATTGCAAGGTCTGACATTGACCAAACTTGATATGCATGACCTTGGTGGGCTCTAGGTCAACTCCTGAAAAGGGGGTCAATGTCAGACCTTGCAATCAAAAGTTAGGGGGCGCACTGAAATTATGGCAAGGGTTATTAGCCCCCTAACTTTGATTGCAAAGTCTGACATTGACCCCCTTTTCAGGAGTTGACCTAGAGCCCACCAAGGTCATGCATATCAAGTTTGGTCAATGTCAGACCTTGCAATACACTGTAAGGCACTGTAAGGCTACTGTCCTGCCTCACTTCCAGTGATGAAGCTAAGCTATGCTAACGGAGCGTCTATTCCCAAAGCTAAAATGCACGCACAGAGACAAAAAAGGTATGCATCTTCTTGTCTAACTCCAGGGAAGATGTTAAATAAGCTAATTTCCAAAAAAAGTGGAGTTCCCCTTTAATAACGGCGCATTGCAAATGTGAATCCCGCGGGGATATTTGTAATGAATGAAACCTATCGGGCGTTTGGCTCTGATTAGTTTCATATTCTCTGCTGTGGATGTATTTGCTTAACACTTTGGCGACCAGAGTCCCGCGGCGATTTATAGTCCAGAGGACCGAGCTTTGTCAACAAACCGATGTACTTTCTAACAGCTATATATATACTTTATAGTATTGCTATCTGTCCATTCTCATTGTTACTTGAGTGCATAAACCGTGCCTTCATAATGGCTTAAAGAAAATAAAAATCCATCGGTTGGTTGTCATTTTATAGCGCCGTGAATATAAGGTTTATCGCAGTCGTCTCTATTCGCCTCGTCTTTTTTCTGGGGAGCTAGATATGAGGCTAAAGGCTAGTCACGTTATATCAAACGCCATTTCTGTTGTATATATACGAATGAAATAAAACAAACTGCGTAGCATCCGGACTATTACAGAGCATCTATGGATGAAATGGGGGCGGCGGGGGACACCGATCAGTATTATTGATTAGCAATACAGTGTGCGTTCAAGTAGCCATTTTCACTGATCGATCACTTGCGTGTTACAACAATGTCCAATCCAGCTATAATTTGGGGGAATAGTATCCTACCGTCAGCCCATGTGATCGCCGGCAACATTTCGTCATTAGTCATCGGAATCTGGTAGATCGATATGTCCATTGGCTGATCATAAATCCCATTATTCCAGGCTGAAATCTGCGTTCGGTAACGTGATCAAAGATGGAGTATGTTTGGCTGGGATCGAGGCTCATATGAAACGCCCCAGACAGTAAAAATGTTTCCCCCCCATTCGGCCTCAATGATACTGCAGTGGAGCGATGGCGCCCCTAAGAGGATCTGGCTGGTATTGCATGTCGCGGATAAAAATCTGGCGGGTAAATCTGCAGAGCCGATCGGGGACCTTGATCCGTTTATTAATATGGAATAAAACAATAACAACTTGCCACGAGTGGCTCTGGTCCTCAACGGGTGGAATCGAAACACGAGTTAACTCGTGCTTGGGCGGCAAAGTGTTAACGGAGCGCCCGGATTGTGTTTCATTCAAGCATAAATTGAAGTGTCTATGCGTGGACTGTGGATTATGAATTACGAGGAATCTGAATCTGTGGATTGTTGAATTGTATCACTGTCACTCACACGTTATTGTGATATTGTAACTGGGATTAAAATGTCTGATGAGATGCGTTGTTTGACGGAATTGAGAAATTGAATGAGCCGTTGACATTAACACTTTAATCGCCAAAAACGCCGTAGGAAGTCTTTCCCCGCCATGCTCATTCTGCCAAAGACGCCGTACCACGTCTTTGATATAAATATTTAAAAAATCTGTGATCGAAATTATATTTCTCCCCCGGACCCTTGAGATCTACTGTTGAGCCCCTCTCAACTCTCCAACGGTTCAAGAGCGCCATCTGGTGGCCGATCGGTGGATCGCCCAGAGCGGAAACAGGAAATGGAAGCTGGTGCTCATTTCAATTCGGTCCGATCACTCAGTAATAGTCCCAGGACTCGAGCTAGACACAATGGATAGCAATCCGTTACCAATAACTCGATAAACAACATGATTTTGATTGATTGATTGAAAACTTTATTAACAGATTGCAGAATGGGTACAATACAGTACAGCTCAATACACACAATTGTTAAGGGGATGCAGACCAGAGAAAGACTTTCGTCTTGTTTACATCAGGGTCCCCCATTTTCAATTCATCAGGACATATATGACATACATGACATACAGATAGTCAGTACTGCTACATCTATACATTTATGACATACCAGATTTGCAAATACAGTACTGTTTGTGATACAGAAGGAGTCAGGAAAAGGGAGTATATACATTTGACGTAGAAACTGTACATTGGAGGAGGTTGGGTGGGGGGGGTTGGGTACACTGGGATATTGACAACCATACTGGGTAATCTACATTGGAGGTGGTTGGGGGGGGGGCACACTGTATAAACAAGCAAAACTGTACATTGAGGGGGGGGGGGGGGGGGGGGGGGGGGAGAACACTGTACAAACAAACAAAATTGTACATTGGACTATTGACAAAACCATACTAGGTAAATGACTGTACATTGGAGGGGGTTGGGTTAGGATATTTACAGGGGCCAGTGTTGAATTGCAGTCTCCCGTAGGTGTCCCTTGAGAGAGGTTTTGAAAGTGGGTAGTGATCCACATTCCTTTACAGCTTTGGGTAGGGCGTTCCACATTGGTGTGGCATAATTGCGAAACGTGTTTAGTCCCTTATTTGAGCCGAATCTGGGTTTAACATGATTTGTGGAGCTCCCTCTGGTGTTGTGATCGTGGTATTCACTGACCTTTGGGAAGTATTTTGACATGTACATGGGTACCTTGGTCGTGTAGTGTATCTTGTAGACCAGGCCCATTGCAAGTTGCTGTACTCTGTCGTCTACTCTAAGCCATCCTAGGTTGTCAAAGTGGGCAGGGGTGAGGTGGGTTCTAGGAGTAAGGTCAAGCAGTAGTCTGACCAGTTTGTTTTGAGATGTTTGTAATTTTGTTTTTAGCGCCTTTGAGGTGCTTTGGTACCATGAGGTGCAAGCATAGTCGTTTTGGACGTATATATACAACCTGGAAATGGATCGCATATTTCTACATCCCATAATAGGAATATTTCTGTTCCACGCTCATTGCCCAACGCTATGAGGAAGCTACGGTAAGATTCAGCGTTATTTTTTAACGTGTTCGATACTAACTGCTCTAATGATCATATCACCCACACTAGATGAATCATCTAACGTTGGCCACGGAATTATAAACGACCCCCCCCCATCCGGTCAACATCAGATGATAAGTAGTAACTTCTAGAAGCACGTCCATTTGAAATTTTTTATCTCGCGCAGATTCCTATCAAACTGTATTTCATCATCAATATAATGCATTTGGGGCTATTTCACGTTCTGGAGAAAGCTGCAGAAAACGATAAAAACATACTTATACTTTAGACCGTATTTTAGTATGAATATGTGAATGAAAAAGTATAACGTTGCTACACCCTGAACAATACATATAGGACGTTGAATGGGCCATAGTAATGTCAATTTAGCAATACAATTTAAAAAGTTATAGCCCTGCAAAGAAGGTAAACATCCCCATAGACAAATAGAGCTGGCGTGGGATGGTTTATTCTGAATTTAAGCCTGGCGATCAAAGTGTTAATGCATTTGAGAAAATGCATTTATCTGTTCAAGGCTTCAAGCACGGTTATCTGATGATGAACATGTGTCACTGGTATAAACCAAAGGTTAATCAATTCAATGCATGTATGGATGATGTCCGAAGATTAAAACCTGATTAATAGTGAAACTGTATAGCCTCCAAGCCTCTCACACCGTTATTTCGGGTTGCGCCTTGAAACTTTGGGAACCATGTATTTATATAGTACATGATACCTAAGCCGAGCGCATACACTGTACAGATATCCTCATAAGTATCTATTAATTCGTAACAATTAGATACTCTTTGGGCTTGTTTGTATCTACTTATTCTGAAAGAGTTTAACTAATTATTTTCGCTAGCAATAGATCTCATTCGATTATTCATTCCATTAAGCCTACTGCCAGCAGGCACAATTAAAGAAATATAATCTGATTGATTGGGGTAATGAGGGATTTAACATTAGCCTATAGATATGCATTTAACTTGTCGGCGAGGCTATTGAGCCGTACTGTATTGTACCCATTCTGCAATCTGTTAATAAAGTTTTAAATCAATCAATCAATCAATGCCGTTAGAAAATCAGGATTTGTGCGATCGACACCTGCTGTCTTTTCAGGTGAGGCGGCCGCGCGCACTTATCCTGAGTATCAAGTCTGGTTTGAATTAACGAGACTGAATCCACCTTCGAGGAATAGGGAAAGCGCGGATTCAAACATCGGGTTAATTGAATCTGGATAATGGGACTTTTGATCGACTTAGTTGAACCAGGTACGAGGAATAAGGCCCTGGTCTTTTCAAACGCACACACACACACACACACACACAGAATGCCCCTCCCCCAGTCCCCACACTCAGAAAAGGAGAATGCCCCTCCTTCCCCAGTCCCCTCTCCTGTTCTCGCTCAGGGTTAGCTGCTTAGCTTAGTTAGCGTAAGCAGCTAACGTAACAATAATTTAGGTCTTTAATGCGACGTGGGCATAAAGGAATTGCGACGATGCAAAGCATGTTAGATGCATTTGACCCGTTGTGGGAAAAAAACTGCACAGACTTATATCGGGTCGCAAAATAGGCGCTCTGTAGCCCTGCTCTACTGTACAGAGCTACACTGCGTTTCACACTACTGGTCGGATACGACTTGCCGGATTTTCAAAATAAGAGTATCGCAATATGAAGCGATCTTTTTACGTTAACACTTTCCCCGCCAAAAACGTTGTACAGCTTTATTGGCCGCCATGTGTTGAGCGCCAGACCTCGCTGTACAGCGTTATTGAGATCAATATTACATTTTTTCGCCATGGCATTCATAATTCATATTATATATACACCCCCGACGGTGCAGCTGGACCCTATAGGTGACGGCAACAACGGCTCAATACCGCCGCCTGGTGGATGGTCGGGCGAGTTACACTCACCTACAGGATATGGCTGCTGTGCGTCGATTAAACTCATCCGGCCGTCAGATATAGTTGCATGACTCCCGACAGACACAATGTACATAATGGATCACTTTCTAAACTTAATAATCGATATGATTTCGGCGTTTATTGCGACATACAAACCGAAAATGGACCTAGGCGATCAGCGTCGTATACCTGGGATCTTTCACCGCCAGTCTCTTTGACCCACGGTAAGAGGAATATAACGTTATTTTCAACCCGATTGTGCATTTCCTTGTTTGCAAACCATCTGATCAATATATCCACCCATACTACATAAAGCATTTACTGATGATCGGGGAATTATAAACGACCCCCCCCCCTTCCTCCACGCATGATGAAGCATAACGTATACCGATCATATACAGTTGCATTTTTTAATATAGGGTGTATAGGGAAGAAACGGCAATCGATAATCTATATATGCGTTTAGGCCTATAACTCACATTCTAGGAATTACTGCAGAAAATGATAAAAACACTTATATTCTAGAAGGTATTTTTGTATGAATGAAAAAGTATAACGTTCCCACATCCTGAACGATAGATAATCGATGTTGAATGGGCCATAGTAATGTCAATATAGCAATACAATTTTAAAAGTGATAGCCCTGCAAAGAAGGTAAACATCTCCATAGGCTTACAGTGGTGGCAGACTGGGTATATTGATGGGTATAACCAATGGCGGGGGATGTGTTAATAATAATAACTTCATTTTATATAGCGCCTTTCAAAAGACCCAAGGTCGCTTTACATAGGGGGGGGGGGGGGGGGGAATAACAAAGTAACAAACATAGTGGACAGACGCAACATATACATATAAAGTGAGAAATTAGGGGTTAAAGGCAAAAATGAAGAGGTGGGTTTTTAATGAGTCCAGAGTTGGGGCGGTGCGGAGTTCTGCGGGGAGGGAGTTCCAGAGGGTGGGAGCTGCCACACTGAAAGCTCTGTCCCCGAAGGTCCGCAGTCTGGTTCGGGGGATGGAGAGCTGACCAGTGTCCGTGGATCGCAGGGACCGTGACTGAGTGTAGGAGGTCAGTGAGGTACTGAGGTGCCAGAGCGTGAAGGGATTTGTAGGTGAGCAGGAGGGTTTTGTAGGTGATGCGGGATTTGATGGGGAGCCAGTGGAGGTGGATGAGGGTGGGGGTGATGTGCTGCCAGGGTTTGGTGCGGGTTAGAACCCTGGCAGCTGAATTTTGAACATACTGGAGCTCGTCCAGGGTTTTGCTTGGGACCCCGGACAGGACCCTGTTGCAGTAGTCCAGGCGGGAGGTTACAAAGGCATGGATGAGGGTCTCAGCTGTGGATTCGGAAAGTGATGGTCGAGTCTGGAGATATTTCTGAGATGGAAGAAGGCGGATTTGGTGACGGAACTGACATGGGCTTGGTAGGAAAGGGTGGAGTCCAGGATAACGCCCAGGTTGCGGACCTTTGGGGATGGGCAGATGGAGCAGCCGTCTATGTTGAGGGTGAGATCCCCAACCTTCCGGAGCAGGGCCTTGGGTGCCACAACCATGAGCTCAGTTTTATCGTTGTTGAGTTTGAGAAGATTAGATGACATCCAGGTTTTTATTTCATGAAGGCAGTTGATAAGGGAGTGTGGGGGGAGATGGGTGGATGGTTTGGTGGAAAGGTAGAGCTGTGTGTCGTCGGCATAGGAGTGGAAGCTCAGGCCATGGCGGCGGATGATCTGACCGAGGGGGAGCCTTGGGGGGCGCCTTGGTTGACTGGGGCCGGGGTGGAACTGGAATCGCCGATGGTGATAAACTGTGTCCGGGTGGTGAGGTAGGATTGAAACCAGGAGAGTGCTGAGCCAGTGATTCCGAGGTTGTTGGATAGGCGGTTGAGGAGGATGGAATGGGAGACTGTGTCGAAGGCTGCAGAAAGGTCCAGGAGGATGAGGATGCTAATGTGGCCAGAGTCAGCTGCAAGGAGGAGGTCGTTGGTGATTTTGATGAGGGCGGTCTCTGTGCTGTGTTGAGTTCTGAAGCCGGATCGTTGCATCGATCCTATTTGATTATTGATAATAGATCGATATATCGATCTGGATCGATGTATCGTCCCACCCCTAAAGCTAGCCTAGCTTAGCACAAATGAATGGAAGCGGATACAGACCATCTAGCCTAGCTTAAAAATGTGAGGTGTTTTTGGCCAACGCCTTGGCTAGCCACTCTGTATCCACTTGCAAGCTAAGCTAGGCTAGCTTGCAAACCGGTAGCTTTCTACTGAACACACAGAGAGGAAATTGGTATGTATCTTCTTGTCGGACTCTGGAGAAGAGGGTAAGTGCATTTCCCTTAAAGTTGACGTGTTCCTTTAACCCATTCAGTGCCAACCACGTGATTAGTCGGGTTAACTCGCCATGCGGTGAGTGCCAAGACCCGAGAAAACTCTGGTTTTAATCGTTATTTCTTTTATTAGCAATATCCATTCATTTTCATCTATCCAGCCTGACGTTATCATTGGGAATGGGTCTGAGCTCGAAAAGGGCAAATACCGCCGCCTATCGTCTCCCGGATGGTATTGCACATCATTGGATTGGATTGGGTGGGACTGTGCATCAGAAAATAACTCCGGTCCGGGTTTCCCTTCTCGGGCAAGCAGTAGCTGTTACCACATTTACTGGGGAGGCTCGGAGCAGCGTCGATTATATGTTTTGGTGCTATAACGTTGGATCAATAAACGCGATCAATATTTGGAATGGCGATCAGGAATTGGATTCATCTTTTTGCAGAACATCTGATGTGAGGTAAGGACTCTATTTGACCAGTCTTGGGTTAATCAGATGTTTTTTTCTCGTCATCGCAGCGCGCGCGCGTGTGTGCGTAACGTTAGCGCTGACCACGGCATGGATAATCGATTTTCAGCCCGCTTCTCTAGCGTGCATAAGTACACATATACTATCGATAATCTAGCGTTTATTTGAAAAAGATTCATAAATCAGCCGAAAAATTACAACGTGTTTTGTGTATTCCACTAAAGAGCCATTATCGCGAAATTTCTCTGGAATTACTAGACATCTCCAAAACTATACTCGTATTCAAAACGGTATAAAACGGAAATGTACTAATGAAAAAACAATCCGTTTCGTACATGTTGACTGCAAGCAAGTCATTGGTAAGCGATGGGTGTATTATAGCCATAGCCATAATTTAAGATATTGTTTAAGCGTTCGCAAATTTCCCCGTCCTCCCATTGACTTCAGTGTTGGCACGCTAGCCCTAATATGG
Source organism: Notolepis coatsorum (assembly GCF_963971535.1). NCBI lineage: Eukaryota > Metazoa > Chordata > Actinopteri > Aulopiformes > Paralepididae > Notolepis > Notolepis coatsorum. Next base: position 23,191,658 of record NC_140182.1, read on the forward strand.
TCATAAGGGCGTGGCTCTGAATGTGTTAAGAGAAGGAAATACTGTTTCCATGAAAACAAATAAAATTTTCTTTTCCATGTACCTTCTCCAGCATCCCGCGAGGTTGCAGCGCTACTGGAGCTGGAGAGGAAAGAAACGCCAAGTCAACGACGAGGAAGTTTGTTATCATCATCCACAAAACACCAAGCACGGAAAAGAACAATACAACACATAACGGAAACACCACACACACACACACACACACACAGCATACCTAGTAACATTAGGTCTGAAATCAGCTAGAGTCGTGTTGGAGCGATTCACAAGCTTTGATGCCCCCCTCCTTCAGAGACACAGACAAGAGACACAGTATAGACAACATGGATGACATGGAGACACAGTATAGACAACATGGATGACATGGAGACACAGTATAGACAACATGGATGACATGGAGACACAGTATAGACAACATGGATCACATGGGAATGCAGTAGATATGATGCAGGCAGACACTCCAGTGACTGTAGGGGATGATGACCTATTTAGACCTGCAGATATTGGATTGAAGAATATTTTTTAAAGATCAAATCTTGTTTTTATAAAGAAAACAATTATAGCCTATCTGATCAGAATGTAGGGCTTGGCGATTAATCGATTTTTCGATTAATTCGAATGAATGATCTAAGACGATTTTGAAAAAGAAAAATCGATAAAAAGAAAAAAAGAAAAAAGATTTTGTATTTTACAAAAAATGATGTTTGGTGAAAGTTAGATTTGCACTTTATTAATCCCAATAGGGCAATTCATTCTTGTTTGATGATCAAGAGGCACGTTTTATTTGTTTTAAGTGAAGTTTGGTGAAAAAGCTATTATTGCACTATTAATCCCAATAGGGACATTCATCTTTGTTTGATCAAGAGTAACCTTTTATATATATATATTATAATTTTTTTTAAGTGAAGATTGGTGAAAGTTAGGTTTGCACTTCAATCCCAATAGGGAAATTCATCTTGGTTTGATAATCTTTTTGTGTCAAATAAAAACAAAGGTTATTTGAATGATTTCCTAGGCGTTTCTAGTTTTCAAGAGAAAAAAAAATCGAGGGGCGGTCAGGTGGCGTAGCGGAGATTGTGCTCGTCACCAATGCAGGAGATGCTGGGTTTGAGCCCAGCTCTCGGCGTTGCCACCAGCTTGGCTGGCCGTTCACACTAATACAATTGGCAGTATTAGGGGGTGGGGAAGCTGGCGGTGGGAATCTGTCGTTGTGGACAGCGACGCCTACAGGTCAGGTCTCGGCGCTTGCTAAGCGGGGCAAGACTTGGTGGAGATAGCGTGCCCTCCCACGCGTTACACTTCACCAATGAGAGTCCTCGCTGCCAAGTGAAAAGACGTCACTGGCTGTCGGCGCACGTCTCGGAGGAAGCGTGCGATCGACTCGGGACGCCCTTGTACCGACTCGTAGGAGAACATGCATACAGCAGCCAGGTAGGGGAGGGGGGGGGGGGGGGGGGAATTGGCACAACGACTAATTGGGACAGGGAGAAAATCAGAGAAATCAGAAACAGAAAAAAATATCAAAATAATCGGAAATCGAAAAAAAAAAAAAAAAAAATTGATTTTGTTTTTAGGCCATATCGCCCAGCCCTACCAGAATGTACTTAGCATGTATTTAGTGAAGGGTTAGTAAGTGAAGGATTAGCTATACGCACATTAGTCTAGCGTAGCCATACCTCTCTCAACACTACCTTACACTCCTAGAATCCTTTTCTACCTAATGTTGAACCTAAAATATGTTTCTGACAATTTATATTTCTTTTCAATGGGGATGTGGGTGATTTAAGGTTTTAAACTGTGTGGATATCAAACAGGGAAGAAAGTGGGTAAAGATGGTTTTAAACTGTTAAACAGTAATTCAGCATTACTTTATTCGGTTTAGAGCGATACGCTGCTCTGTGCCACCTAGACTAATTACACCAACACTGTGATTATTGTACTGTAAATGAGGGCTATTTTATTGCACTGCAAGCAATATTGCATCATTTTACTCTGTCTATTCTATTTTACTAACTATTTTATTATATTAAAACTGCCATAGAATCAAACCATAAACAAGGTGGCCTATACGAGATGTTGGAGCTTAATGTGAAAAACGATGTGATTTTTATGTCTGCACTTTGTGCTCATTTTGTCTTTTCTTGCTGATGTGTGAAGCACTTTGAGCTGCAATTCTTGTATGAAAGGTGCTATACAAATAAAGTTGTATTATTATTATTATTATTATTATTATTATTATTATTATTATTATTATTATTATTATTATCAGTAAACAATTATATAACATTTAAATAACTAAGAAAATAAGGTACAGAGGCTGCTAGAATGAGAACAGGACTCCTCCTTAGACGGTCACTACTAATATACTCTTCTCCTTAAACAGTCACTACTAATATACTCTGCTCCTCCTTAAACAGTCACTACTAATATACTCTGCTCCTCCTTAAACAGTCACTACTAATATACTCTGCTCCTCCTTAAACAGTCACTACTAATATACTCTGCTCCTCCTTAAACAGTCACTAATATACTCTGCTCCTCCTTAGACAGTCACTACTAATATACTCATCTCCTCCTTAAACAGTCACTAATATACTCATCTCCTTTGATGTGAGGTAAGGAATTTATGTTACGAATCTTGGGTTAATCAGATGTTCCTATCACCGCCATCGGAGCGTGTGTGTGTGACGTTAGCGCTGAGCAAGTCACGAATAAGCGATTTTTCAGCCCGCTTTTGTATCGTGCATAAGGACACATATACTCTCGATAATCTAGCATTTATTTGAAAACTATTCATAAATCAGCCGAAAAATTACAACGTGTTTTGTGTATTCCACTAAAGGCGATTATTGCATATTTCTCTGGAATGACTAGAAATCTCCAAAACTATACTCGTATTCAAAACGGTATAAAACGGAAATGTACAGATGAAAAAACAATCCGTTTTGTACATGTTGACTGCAAGCAAGTCATTGATAAGCGACGGGTGTATTAGACCCATAATTTAAGATATAGTTTAACCTTCGCAAATATCCCTGTCCTCCCATTGAGTAAAGTGCTGGCATAGAAGCCCTAATTTGGTCATATGGGCGTGGCTCTGAATGAGTTAAACAGTCACTAATATACTCATCTCCTCCTTAGACAGTCATTAATATACTCTGCTCCTCCTTAGACAGTCACTACTAATATACTCTGCTCCTCCTTAGACAGTCACTAATATACTCTGCTCCTCCTTAGACAGTCACTAATATACTCTGCTCCTCCTTAATCAGTCACTACTACACTCTGCTCCTCCTTAGACAGTCACTACTAATATACTCTGCTCCTCCTTAGACAGTCACTAATATATTCTGCTCCTCCTTAAACAGTCACTACTACACTCTGCTCCTCCTTAGACAGTCACTACTAATATACTCTGCTCCTCCTTAGACAGTCACTACTAATATACTCTGCTCCTCCTTAGACAGTCACTAATATACTCTGCTCCTCCTTAGACAGTCACTACTAATATACTCTGCTCCTCCTTAGACAGTCACTAATATATTCTGCTCCTCCTTAAACAGTCACTACTACACTCTGCTCCTCCTTAGACAGTCACTACTAATATACTCTGCTCCTCCTTAGACAGTCACTACTAATATACTCTGCTCCTCCTTAGACAGTCACTTATACTCTGCTCCTCCTTAGACAGTCACTAATATACTCTGCTCCTCCTTAAACAGTCACTACTACACTCTTCTCCTCCTTAGACAGGTCACTAATAATATACTCTGCTCATCCTTAGACAGTCACTAATATACTCTGCTCATCCTTAGACAGTCACAAGACATGCCCTAGTCTTTAGCATACAGCAAACTCTAAAACTCAATATTTTTGGTATCCTTTGGTCAGGTTAAATCCTTAATCACCAAGCATACCACTATAATCTGCAGTTGCTTTAATTGTACTCTTATGTTTTACATTTATTGTATATCTATAGTATATATATATATTTTGTATGTATTATGCATGTATGTACTGTATACACGCTCAACCTCATTGACAATGAGACCTCAATGCATTTAGAGTTGAAATAAAGACTGAATGTATGAACGAATGAATGAATGAAGGGATGATACCTGCTCCCCTCTGACGCACCTGTCTAAGACAAACAGGTGTGCAAAGACCTTGTGTGTGGGTGCGTGCGTGTGCGTGCATGTGTGTGTACCTGCAGAGGCTGGTCTTGGAGGAGCCCTGGCCCAGGGCCTCGGCCACAGAACTGTCACTAGAGGTTCTCTTCCTCTGACTCTCCTTTACCCTGAGAGAGAGAGAGGGGGATAGATGAGAGAGAAAGGGGAGAGATGAACGTGCTGTATCCAACCAACTTACTGCTTATCTCTTACAGAATGACCTCCTAGACCCTAATCAGTCAGGCTTCAGGACTGGTCACTCCACAGAGACAGCCCTCATTGCGGTCACAGAGGCACTTCACTTAGCAAAAGCGAAAGGCCTCTCCTCTGTCCTGATTCTCCTAGATCTATCTGCAGCCTTCGACACAGTCAACCACCAGATCCTCCTCGCGGCCCTCGCAGGAATGGGAGTGGCTGGCTCTGCGCTGACATGGTTGTCATCATACCTCAATGACCGCTCCTACCAAGTGTCATGGAGAGGGACCCTGTCGGCCACCCGCCCCCTGCGGACGGGTGTCCCCCAGGGCTCGGTTTTAGGACCCCTTCTCTTCTCCCTCTACACTAAATCACTGGGTAACATTATCACGTCTCATGGCTTCTCCTACCACTGTTATGCCGACGATACTCAACTCTTCCTCTCCTTCCCTCCCTCAGATATCCACGTCTCTGAGCGGATCTCGGCCCGTCTGTCCGACATCTCCGCCTGGATGACGACCAACCACCTCAAACTGAACCTAAGCAAAACAGAATTGCTCCACCTGCCGGCCAAATCCTCCCCCCTGACCGACCTTTCCATCACAGTCGAGAATGCAGCTGTGACCGCGTCCCCGACCGCCAAGAACCTTGGTGTTGTCCTCGACGACCAGTTGAACTTCTCTGCTCACATCGCAGCGACAACCAGAACCTGCCGATTCCTCCTGAGCAACGTCAGAAGGATACGCCCCTTCCTGACAAAAGAAGCCACCCAACTCCTCGTCCAATCAACAGTCATCTCCCGCCTCGACTACTGCAACGCACTGCTCGCTGGCCTCCCGGCCACTGCCACTAAGCCTCTTCAACTCATTCAGAACGCAGCGGCCCGCCTGATCTCAAACCTACCGAAGTCGGCCCATGTCACCCCACTTCTTAGGGACCTGCACTGGCTCCCCATTGCTGCACGAATCCGCTTCAAGGCCCTCGACCTAGCATACCGTGCGGCAAAGGGAACTGCTCCCGCCTACCTCCGGTCAATGGTCTCTAACTACACACCCTCAAGACCCCTACGCTCTGCATCTTCTGGCCGCCTCAGACCTACTCCTATCCAAGCTCCGGGAGGGTCATCAAAGAGAAGTCGCCTATTCTCAGTCCTTGCCCCACAATGGTGGAATGAACTACCCACCCCAGTTAGGACAGCCGAAACACGTCCAATCTTTCGCCGTCGACTAAAGACGCACTTCTTCAACCATTATCTGAATTAAAAAAAAAAAAAAAAAAAAAAAAAAAAAAATCTAACCCTAACTAACCATACTGTCATGCACTTGTCCTAATAAACTAACCTACACTGTAGCACTCAACACTTTGATGAACATTGTTACTCAGCTGATAGAGTTGTGCTCTTCCTGATGGCTTGTCGTACAGAACTTGTAAGTCGCTTTGGATAAAAGCGTCAGCTAAATGACTAAATGTAAATGTAAAAATGTAGATGAGAGAGAGAGAGAGGGAGAAATGAGAGATGAGAGAGTAGAGTGAAACTTATTGAAACCATAAGTTATAGGTTTGGTTTTGATATGACCATTCTACACTGTGCTGCGAGAGGTACACAGAGAGGTACACAGAGAGGTAGACGGAGAGAGGTAGACAGAGAGAGAGAGACAGAGAGGTAGACAGAGGTAGAGAGAGGTAGACAGAGAGAGAGAGACAGAGAGGTAGACAGAGAGGTAGACAGAGAGAGAGACAGAGAGGTAGACAGAGGTAGAGAGAGGTAGACAGAGAGAGAGAGACAGAGAGGTAGACAGAGAGGTAGACAGAGAGAGAGACAGAGAGGTAGACAGAGGTAGAGAGAGAGGTAGACAGAGAGAGAGACAGAGAGGTAGAGAGAGAGGTAGACAGAGAGAGACAGAGAGTTAGACAGAGAGGTAGACAGAGGTAGACAGAGAGAGAGAGAGACAGAGAGGTAGACAGAGAGGTAGACAGAGAGAGAGAGAGGTAGACAGAGAGGTAGACAGAGAGAGACAGAGAGATGGATGGAGAGAGTTAGACAGAGAGGTAGACAGAGAGAGGTAGACAGAGAGAGACAGCGAGATGGATGGAGAGAGACAGAGACAGAGGTAGACAGAGAGAGGTAGACAGAGAGCGACAGAGAGGTAGACAGAGGTAGAGAGAGGTAGACAGAGAGAGAGAGAGAGGTAGACAGAGAGGTAGACAGAGAGGTAGACAGAGAGGTAAACAGAGGTAGAGAGAGAGGTAGACAGAGAGGTAGAGAGAGAGGTAGACAGAGAGGTAGACAGAGAGGTAGACAGAGAGGTAGAGAGAGAGAGCGACAGAGAGGTAGACAGAGAGGTAGACAGAGAGGTAGACAGAGAGGTAGACAGAGAGGTAGAGAAAGAGGTAGAGAGAGAGGTAGACAGAGAGAGAGAGGTAGACAAAATCTGGCTCAAAATATTAGACTCTGTGATAGAACCGATTTCCCTGTGTGTGAAGTCTGGGGCCCACTTGCAAACCAAGACTTCACCAAATGGGACAAACACCCAATTGAGACTCTGCATGCAGAATTTTGCAAATCCATTCTCCACACCCAACGGAAAACACCAAATAATGCAGGCAGAGCAGAATTAGGAAGATACCCACTAATCATCAAAATTCAATAAAGAGCATTTAAATTCCACAATCACCTAAAAGAAAGTGACCCAGACACACTCAACAACATAGCCCTCACCTACAGAGAGACCCTTGAGAGATGCCCACTCAGCCAGATGGTTCTGGGACTCTGCTCACAAACACAAGCAGAGCCACCAGACAGAAACCACACTGGACTAAATCAAATTATAAGAAAACAAAAAGAAAACTATCTGACACATTGGAAATAATCAACCAAAAACCAGAGCAAATTGAAATGCTATTTGGCCCTAAACAGAGAGTACACAGTGGCAGAATACCTGAGCACTGTGACTGACTCAAAACTAAGAAGATCCTTGACTAGGTACAGACTCAGCGAGCACAGCCTAGCCATCGAGAAAGGCCGCCATAGGCAGACCTGGCTCCCAAGAGAAGACCGTCTGTGCACCCACTGCACACAAGATGAGGTGGAAACCGAGCTCCACTTCTTAACAACCTGCCCACTATACCAAGACATCAGAGACATATACTTCCCACAAATTGCAAACACCCAAAGAGACTTTGAAAACATGGACAATAACTCAAAACTCCCATACCTACTGGGAGAAATACAAGAATGTACAAACACAGCAGTAAGATTTGTGAGCTGCTGTGACAAGAAAAGGACATCCAACGGAATACAACCACCATAAAGACTGTACAAGAAATTCCTTCTGTAAATTCTTTTGATTTCTCTGTTTGATTGTTTTGTTTTGTTTGGCTTTGGCAATGTAAACGTATGTTCCCCATGTCAATAAAGCCCAGTTGAATAGAATAGAATTGGTAGACAGAGAGGTAGAGAGAAGTAGACAGAGGTAGAGAGAGGTAGACAGAGAGAGAGAGACAGAGAGGTAGACAGAGAGAGAGACGTAGACAGAGAGGTAGAGAGAGAGGTAAACAGAGAGAGAGGTAGACAGAGAGAGGTAGAGAGAGAGGTAAACAGAGAGAGAGAGAGACAGAGAGGTAGACAGAGAGAGATACAGAGTGGTAGACAGAGAGGTAGACAAGAGAAAGAGGTAGACAGAGAGGTAGAGAGAGAGGTGGACAGAGAGGTAGAGAGAGGTAGACAGAGAGGTAGAGAGAGAGGTAGACAGAGAGGTAGACAGAGAGGTAGACAGAGAGGTAGACGGAGAGGTAGACAGAGGTAGACAGAGAGGTAGAGAGAGAGGTAGACAGAGAGGTAGAGAGAGGTAGAGAGAGAGGTAGACAGAGGTAGAGAGAGGTAGACAGAGGTAGAGAGAGAGGTAGACAGAGGTAGAGAGGTAGACGGAGGTAGACAGAGTTAATTACCACCTGAATACTTGTTGAAACATGCCAATGCTGCTTTCACTGCATTCTATATAGTTGATGTCAATTTTAGCATCAGTCACACAACCTCTTTTTACCGTCACTTGACACAGTATGGGCACATTTTCTGTTTCACAACTGAGAACAATACTTAAGCATTACATCACGCGCAGGAGTGTGTTATGAGAATTAGAGCATGCCTAGGGGTGGTTGTTAGGCCCGAGGTGCAGCCGAGGGTCGTTAGACCCCCCTAGGCATGCTCTAATTCTCCTAACACACGACTACAAGTGGTGTAATGGCTTTTATACAATTGGCGCATTCATCTAACCTTATTGCTATACAATAAACACACATTAATTGAAGATTTAGTGACAAAACCATCCGCAGAAAAAGTTGTTCCAAAAAAATTATAAGAGAAGTTGCCTCTGTGTGTAGAAGCAGCTCGGAGGTGCGCTGTTTCAAGGCATGCCATCTAAGAATGAAGTGAGCGTGTGTTATTGGATTGATTGATTGAAAATTTTATTACAGATAGACAGTGCTTACATCTTTATACAATTGCCGAATTCATCCAACCTTATTGCTATACAATAAACACATTAATTGAAGCATAATGGAGATTTATTCACAAAACCATCTGCAGAAAAAGTAGGTTAAAAAAAAGAAATAAGAGAAGTTGCCTCCCTATAGGGGGATTTTTTTAACCTACTTTCTATAGAAGCAGCTCGGAGGTGCGCTGTTTCAAAGCATGCATCTAAGAATGAGGTGAGCGTGTGTTATTGGATTGATTGATTGAAAATTGTATTAATGTCCGCCTTTTTTCGAACTGGTTATGCTTTGGCCCTCTTTCGAAGTCGGTTATGCTTAGAGTTTGGAATCAGGGCTGGTGGTCTATCGCCCTGCTCTAAAGATAAACTCTAAGCATAACCGACTTCGAAAGAGGGCCAAAGCATAACCAGTTCGAAACAACAAGGCTTCAAAGCATGCCGTCTAACAGTGAAGTGAGCGTGTGTTATTGGATTGATTGATAATTTTATTAACAGTGAAATGAGAGTGTCCTTTTGACGAATGGCATCTAACAACACACTTCGTGCGATTTATATTTTGTTTCACAATGACTCATGACCAACCAATTACATAATCCAACATTGTGTAAGCAACTAACACATTCCACGTGACAGAATCGTTTTTGAATGAGTCGTTATGACGCTATCAATACATCCGTTCATAAAGATTATTGTCCGCCATCTTGGTTTCATTCCTAAAAACTCAAATGGCGGAGTGATTGTAATTCGGTTGTGGGCGGGTTCTGGGATCACGAGCGTGTGTTATGATAAATAACGTCTAACTTGACTGTTTCAGCCAATCAGAATCGAGAAATTTGCATGCCATTGTATAATAGAGAATAAAGCTAATTTGTTTATAAACTAGACCCGGTGTACGTTGGATTACATTAGTTGCAGAGCCATGCTATTGATCCCCCAGTCGCACTGGTGACAACAAGGCAAAATGTGACCAGACACTTCCCAACAAGTCTAGCCACGCTAGATCCATGTGTTCCAGCTGACACCAGCACAGGCTGTGGGGGAACATACACCTGGTGCATCATGGTCTCTCCCTCCTGGGTCTGTCCTGCACCATGGCCTCTCCCCTCTGGCTCTCTTCTGCATCATGCTCTCTCCCCTCTGGGTCTCTCCCCCCTGGCTCTCTCCTGCATCATGGCCTCTCCCCCCTGGCTCTCTTCTGCATCATGCTCTCTCCCCTCTGGGTCTCTCCCCTCTGGGTCTCTCCCCCCTGGCTCTCTCCTGCATCATGGCCTCTCCCCCCTGGCTCTCTCCTGCATCATGCTCTCTCCCCTCTGGGTCTCTCCCCTCTGGGTCTCTCCCCCCTGGCTCTCTCCTGCATCATGGCCTCTCCCCCCTGGCTCTCTTCTGCATCATGCTCTCTCCCCTCTGGGTCTCTCCCCTCTGGGTCTCTCCCCCCTGGCTCTCTCCTGCATCATGGCCTCTCCCCCCTGGCTCTCTCCTGCATCATGCTCTCTCCCCCCTGGCTCTCTCCTGCATCATGCTCTCTCCCCCCTGGGTCTCTCCCCCTGGCTCTCTCCTGCATCATGGCATCTCCCCCCTGGGTCTCTCCCCCTGGCTCTCTCCTGCATCATGGCATCTCCCCCCTGGGTCTCTCCCCCTGGCTCTCTCCTGCATCATGGCATCTCCCCCCTGGGTCTCTCCCCCTGGCTCTCTCCTGCATCATGTCCTCTCCCCCCTGGGTCTCTCTCCCTGGCTCTCTCCTGCATCATGGCCTCTCCCCCCCTGGCTCTCTCCTGCCCTCAGCCTCAGTGTCTCTCACTCTCTCCTGCCCTCAGCCTCAGTCTCTCACTCTCTCCTGCCCTCAGCCTCACCGTCTCTCACTCTCTCCTGCCCTCAGCCTCACTGTCTCTCACTCTCTCCTGCCCTCAGCCTCTCACTCTCTCCTGCCCTCAGTGTCTCTCACTCTCTCCTGCCATCAGTGTCTCTCACTCTCTCCTGCCATCAGTGTCTCTCACTCTCTCCTGCCCTCCTGCCCTCAGTGTCTCTCACTCTCTCCTGCCCTCAGCCTCACTGTCTCTCACTCTCTCCTGCCCTCAGTGTCTCTCACTCTCTCCTGCCCTCAGTATCTCTCACTCTCTCCTGCCATCAGTGTCTCTCACTCTCTCCTGCCCTCAGTGTCTCTCACTCTCTCCTGCCCTCAGCCTCACTGTCTCTCACTCTCTCCTGCCCTCAGTGTCTCTCACTCTCTCCTGCCCTCAGTATCTCTCACTCTCTCCTGCCCTCAGCCTCTCACTCTCTCCTGCCCTCAGTGTCTCTCACTCTCTCCTGCCATCAGTGTCTCTCACTCTCTCCTGCCCTCAGTATCTCTCACTCTCTCCTGCCCTCAGTGTCTCTCACTCTCCTGCCCTCAGTGTCTCTCACTCTCTCCTGCCCTCAGCCTCACTGTCTCTCACTCTCTCCTGCCCTCAGTATCTCTCACTCTCTCCTGCCCTCAGTGTCTCTCACTCTCCTGCCCTCAGTGTCTCTCACTCTCTCCTGCCCTCAGTGTCTCTCACTCTCTCCTGCCCTCAGCCTCACTGTCTCTCACTCTCTCCTGCCCTCAGTGTCTCTCACTCTCTCCTGCCCTCAGTATCTCTCACTCTCTCCTGCCCTCAGTGTCTCTCACTCTCTCCTGCCCTCAGTATCTCTCACTCTCTCCTGCCCTCAGCCCCCGTGTCTCTCACTCTCTCGTCTCCTTCCCGGTGATGAACGACTCATTACTGTGATATACGATGATGCTTCTATTTAACACCCGAGGAATCTGAGCGCTGAGCTCAATACCAACACGTTACATGAGCTGACCGCGCGGGCGTGAAGTCAGTGGTTAACACCGCGAGGAACTTGACACAGCGTTCAGAATAAATCCAAATGCCAGGGAGCTTAATAACCACGCCAGCTGATCACTCACAGCTTGCATGTAGGATCCACTCTACATCTCCCTCAGTTTTCCTATGCTTCTTTGTTTTGTTGTTGTCCTTAGCTCTATTTAACTTTTTTATGTTCTTATGTACCTTGTTACCTTGTGTTTCATTACATGTATATATATATATATACATTCATACCAATTATTCACCTGTTCTATTCTCCATCCATCTATCATCCATTGCAACACTATATTATCACCAACATCCAGTTGGGGGATCCCCTTTGAACAGCCCATCTGAGGTCTCCCTCCTCCACACCGCCTGTGGTGCTTTTTCTTTTTCCCCCTATTGCTAGGTTTTTAGTGAGTCGTGGTTTTTGTTTTTTTATCTTTTGTGTTGTTTCTTCTCGACTTGTACAAGAAGACTTGTACAGCCCATGGGGGCTATTCCATGTGATCTCGGGCTTTACAGATACATTTGATTTGATTTGCATAGCACGCCCTCATTAATGAGGCTAAATAAATAGACCTGCTAGCTATTCATGCTAAATGACGTGCCTTTCGCTAAAGCGGCGATCCTCGAAAGAGAACGTGTAACGTTTGAAACGCAGACCCTGGAGCACTTTATTACAAAAGACTTGGGCAAGTCCTCCACAAACACTGGGAAGAACCAGCGATGTTGGCTGTATACACTAACGGCTGCTTGCTGTAAAGGCCTCCACTCTGTCGTAACGGTGTGTTCCTGCAGGTTTCAACAAGTTACATTTCAGACCTTTTTAAGACCACTTTGAATATAATTTAATACCGATTTCACGGCCATACTGGCAGAAAAGTATGAAGGAAAATAGTTTGTTTGTAACCTTTATTTTAACTCGAAGGACATTGAGGTTTCCCTCATTTACAATGATGACGAGTTTACACACACGAGCAACACAATGAAAATATAAAAAAAAGAATAGAAGAAACTAAAAACAATTGCAATTTGACAAACAGAGATTTAACACCAGATGTTTAAAAGCAGAAGCAGATGGGAGGACCTCTAACTTTAGGGTTTGTTGAAGATAGATAACATAAAATGACGATGAAAGAAGTAATTCCATACGAATTGACTATTACCGTACTGCTTACTTTGCAGCCCAGAAACAACACATTTAAACAAGACACAGAGAAGATACCGCAACATAGAAGTAACTCCCTAAATCAAATACGTTTAAAAAAAACTAAATCTAAATATCTTTTGATAAAGACTTTCTAAAGGCCTAAGATTCAGATGATTAATCAAATCAAATCAAATTTATTTGTAAGGCCCGACAACACACGTTAATGTCCCCATGGCCCGGACACGTCTTCTTTAAACGAGTCAAGAAGAAACATCACAATAAATCAAGAACAAAACTAAAACACCATGAAGTCCAAAAAGTTTTAAATAAATAAAATAAATGAATGCAACACTCCCAGACATACCCCACGTGAAGGTAAGGAAAACCTAGCAATAGGAAAAAATGCACCACAGGCAATGTGGAGGAGAGAAACCTTAGAAGGGCCATTCAAGGGGGGGATCTCCCTTCTTAGATGTCAGTGATAATAGTGTTGCAATAAAACAGGCGAGACAGTTGGTAAGCATGCACACATATGTGTAATGAAACACAGATCATGCAATAGCAACTGAACATTTTGAAAGATTGAAAAATAGAGCTGATGGCTGATCTATTTGAGGCATGGGGGTGGCGCAGAGAGTCATCATCACGGGACGTCCACCACTCCGGTCATCACCACGAGACAGCCACTCACAGGGAGACAGGACTTAACTCTTAAGACATTGTAAGACCCGCTAGAACCTGCAACTAAACCCTGCTAGAACCCTGCAACTAAAAAACGAAGCAACGTTCTGTTCCACAACATCAGAATTCCCGCTCGTCGCCAACGCAGCAGCTCCAGACTTCCCGCCTGACGACGTCACGAGTCCGAGTCTTACGCCTCCGAGTCTTACTCCTCTGCGTCTTACTCCTCTGCGTTTGGGAGAGGAGCTCCTGGTCACTAATATTGATTGAACTTTCCAAGGCCATGGAAATAACATATTGGATTAACTTTATTGGACAGATGGACTAAGAGAGGGTCAGCATTCAGAACACACCAGTCTCTCCTGTGGAGAATGGACTGAGCTTTCATGCTATGGTGACGAGTGTTGTAGTCGAGTCACTAAATCTCAAGTCCGAGTTGAGTCTCGAGTCCCCAGTGTTCAAGTCCGAGTCCAAGTCCGAGTCATCAAGGTTGAGTCCACTCCACTTCGCAGTCAAAGAGCTGACGTACAAATAAAAAAAGGTCTACGTTAAACATGAATGACACAGCGGTCACCATTTCAAAGGGAGTTTATTTACTTTGTGACACAATAGTCAAACAAATGCACTAGCCATCAATATCGTATGCCAAATTATTATGGCCCATTACAAAAAATAAATAAACAATGAACAAGTCTTGAGTCCTCGCGTCTGCACCTTCCGAGTCCGAATGCAGTCAATGCTCAAGTCCAAGTCCAAGTCCAAGTCCAAGTCATCAGTTCTCAAGTAGAGTCCTGAATTCACAAGTCCTGAAAATCAGTCCAGGACTTGGACTCCAGTACTACAACACTGATGGTGACACAGGGAGAAGAGATGACCCAGGAACTGAGGAGCGAAGACCTGAGACGACCACAAGAGGGCAGCCTCGCTCCATTCACACAGTATCTTCCTGCTCTAAATCACAATGTGAAACCCTCACACATTCTGTGCCACGCAGTTTGCCCATCTTATACCACTCTCTGCCAGTGCTGTAAGCCTATGGAGTCGCTCACCTTCTTTGCAGGGCTATAACTTTTTAAATATTATAGCTATATCGACATTACTATGGCCCATTCAACATCGGGTAACTATCGTTCCGGATGTGGGAACGTTATATTTTTCCATTCATACATTGTCGTGTTAGTACCGTCGTAAATATAAGTATGTTTTAGAGTTTAGAGTTATAGGCCCAGACGCATATTATACATAATGGATTGGCGTTTCCTTCCTATACATACGTTTCGTTCCTCGGTATACATTATGCTCCATCATGCGTGAAGGAAAGGGGGGGGGGGGGGGGGTCGTTTATGATTCCTTGATTGTCAGTAACAGCTTTCCTTAGTACGACATCATACGTTGATCGGATGGATTGCAATGAAATAAATGGACAATCGAGCTGGAATTAACATTAGATTCCTCTTACTTGTGGCCGATGAGTCCGGAGAAAAAGAATTCCAATTATTTGATTTCGATCTGCTAGATCCATTTTCCGTTTGTATGACGCAATAAACGCAGAAAGCATATTGATTCTTGCGTCTCGAAAGCGATCCCATGCACTCAAGTGTTTGTCTTGATCAACATAACAAGATAGCTCTGCCGGAGGATTTTCCCCGATGCACAGAGCGCCACATCCGGTTTAGAGTGGAGTGCAACTCGCCCGAAATCCACCAGGCGGCGGTATTGAGGCGTTGCAATATCAGATAGGGTCCAGCTGGCTCCCGGAGCCTTACTGGATGAATTATGAATGCCAATAGCGAATAAAGGAAATAACAATCATAAAAACGAGTAAACTGGACTTCCGGTTTGAGATGTTCGGGTAAGCGGCCATAGAAAAGAGCTCCCGGTCAAAGAATATCGAAAAAAGGAAGTAAAACTATCTAAAACAAAATAAAAAGTGACAATTCAAGGATATAAGAGAAAAGGAAGGATGAACATGAGAAAAAGTGAGAGAAAAGCGATCCCAGAAGAAGTACAAACACCGGAGGAAAGTTATCGACACGAGGAGATGACGCAGGAGGTAATTCAAGCTAGCATGACGCAGGGCGACAGAGCAGAGATGCCCACCTGGGTAGCGGAGCTACAAGCTAGCATACAGACTAGCATGCAAGCTAGCGCAATAGATAACCAAGCTAACACACAGAACATCCAGAACAACATCGACAGACTCAGGGAAGAATTAAAGAAGGGTCAGGACGAGCTCAGAGAAGAAATAAATAAGACTCGAGACAATTGATGGAAAACTACAGGAACAAGAGAAAGACATAAGGATGCTAGAAGACAGGACAGCTGAAACGGAGGAATGGAATACAGAAATACAAGAAATTCTAACGGCGACGCTCGAACAACAAAACATGTTGAGAGAAAAGCTAACGGACTTGGAGGGGAGGTCGAGGAGAAATAATATACGAATATGGGGACTGAGAGAAGGGATAGAAGGAGACTCGATGACCAAATATGTAGACAACCTAATTCGAGGAGAATTGGAAATGTCAGACCTCGACGAGATAGGGATTCAAAGGGCACACAGGACCCTAGCGCCGAAGCCACAGATAAACAGACCACCGAGAGCAGTTAGTTAATTTCTTGAAATTCAAAGTAAAAGAAAACATTCTCAGAGCAGCCTGGCAGACGAAGATGGAGGTGGAGGGGCAGAGAATAAACTTCGACCATGACTATACAACAGAGGTGGCTGTAAAACGTCGGAGCTATGTTCAGATAAAAAAAGACTCTGAAAGAGAAAGGAATCAGATTTCAATCACCAATGACCACGCTGAAGGTCCATTGGAAAGAAGGCATAAAGGTGTACAACGACGTGCGGGAAGCGACGAGGGACATGAACCGGAGAGGATGGAAGGTGCCGGGAGGAGAAGAAGAGAGACCGACGCTGATGCAGAGGTTGGAGAAGGCGAGAAGATGGACCAGGGTCGAGGGACGAGGAAGATGAGAGGAGGATGGGAAGGTGAAGGAGATCTGAACCGATTCAAAGCGGTTCAACTGAGAAGAAAGACGAAAAGACACGGAGAAGGGGAACAGAGAGGAGACGAAAGGGGACACGTGATCCAAGGAAGGATAAGTAAAATACACATTAGACTGGTATACATGTGACACACAGAATACAAGTAAATGCAAACATGAAAAGGACTTATGCAATGAGAAGATGGTAAAGACAAGTACATACGAGATAATTATACCAAAAGTTATAAAAAAGGACATGGAGATTCAAGAGATATACAGTATTGAGGCGGACATGAAAGAACCACAGGATTACACGTGACACATAATACAAATAGACGGGAACATGAAAGTGACTAATGCAGAGCTTATGACCGGGAGCTCGGAGGTCGCACACAGAACGAGCTGGACATGTATAGTGCGCATATTTTTGCCACTAGGGGGAGCCCTCTCACTAGAAGAGCCACTACTCCCCACCCGCCAGCGGGGGAAAGAGGGATACGACTGAGTCCCTCAACTACCATGGAAGTTCCAAGTGTTAATTATGTTAATAATGTTTATTATGGTTATATGTATGTAAATCAGACAGGGATAGCAGTGGCTACAACCACAAATATTATTTTATGTGACATGGGTAGAACGGGAGAACATTTGGAAAATAAATATGACACAAGTTAAGGGTATCAAAATGATGTCGTTGAATGTTAATGGTATGAATAGTCTAGGGCTGACCCCTATTAGTCGATTAGTCGACTAATCGGTCGAAAGGAGCCGTAGTCGATTAGCCAACCTCTTAGTCGAATACAAAAATATATATATTTATAATAAAAAAAATATATATATTTTTTTATCATTCTTTCCAAAAGAAAAGAGGCATAGAAGCGTGGCTAACGCTAATGGCACGCATACCAGAGGCTAACTGCCTACGAAAACAGGCACAGAGGCACTGAAAGAGGATTTCACCCATCTAATGAACACACTAGACTAGACAAATATCAAGATGTATCCATCAGTGGACCAATTGCATGCTTTTGCAGAGGACAAGAAGCCTTAAGTCGACTCCTTCAGACATTAAGCACCCCCCACAGCCCAAATGGAATGATAAAAAAAATAAAAATAAAAAATTATATTATACTATTATTATTATTATTATTATTTTTTGACCAATAGTCGACTAACAGCACATTTTGGCCAATCATAGTCGACCATCTAAATCCTTAGTCGGGAACAGCCCTAGAATAGTCCGATCAAAAGGAGTAAGGTGATGACAAAACTAGATAGAGAATACACACATTATTCGCATCCACACACAACATATTCAAGGATAGACTATTTTCTAATGACAACAGGGGACAGATACAGGGTAGAAGACTGCAGGATAGGGGTGACGGACATATCAGACCATAGCGCAATATATCCGACAGTGAATCTTAAAAGTAGGCGGAGAAATACAGTTTGGAGACTGAGGTTTGGTTAATGAAGTAAAAGGAGACATAATTAGATACAGAGAAGAAAATGATAATGGAGAGGTAGACCCAAACATTTTATGGGATGCACTAAAGGTAGTAATACGTGGAAAATGTATAGCAAAGACGGCATTACTCAAGAAGGCCAGAATAGAGACATACCAGAACTTGATAAAGAAACTGAAAGAATTAGAGAAAGAACACCAAAGCTCAAAGAACCAAAAGACACTTAGAGAGGTAAAGGAAGTTAGAGGAAAGATAAACAAAGAACTGCTGACAGAAATAGAGAAGAAAGCTAGATACATGAAACAGACATACTATGAAGGAGGACCGAGAGCGACCAGACTTTTAGCTAGACGAATCAGGACACAACAAAAACTGAACACAATACACACAATAAGGGACACGAACACAAACAAAATACTAAGAGAACCAGCTGAAATAGAGAAGACATTTGAAGAATACTATAAGAAACTATACACACAACCGATAGCGGCAGGAGAAGAGGAGATAGAATTTTTTAGGAAAATTAGATCTACCATCGATAGGGAAGGAACAGAATGAAATATTAAACGCAGAGATTACAGAACAAGAAGTGGGGAATGCGATCAGTAAAGCAAAGAGCAGTAAGTCACTGGGTAGCGACGGATTCCCCTCTGAATTCTACAAAACATTTAGACAGGAACTGAGCCCCATATTAGAAGCAGCATTCAGACACACGATGAAAGAAGGTACAATGCCACCTTCATGGAAAGAAGCCATAATTACTACAATTCCAAAAGAAGGGAAAGATAGAGAACTATGTAGCAGTTTCAGACCTGTGTCCATACTTAATGTAGATTACAAGATGTATACATCAATAATATCCAAAGGATTTGAGACATTTATGACATTATGATATTATAGACGAAGACCAGACCGGATTCATTAAAGGAAGACAGACACAGGATAACATAAGGAAGACAGTGCAGGTGGTAGAGGAGATACAAAAGGAAGGAGGAAGTGCAGTATTAGTTAGCCTAGATGCAGAAAAAGCATTCAACAGTGTAAGCTGGATATTTCTATATAAAGTATTGGAGAAATTTGGATTAGACAAAAACGCTATGAAAACAATTAGGGCATTATATCAAGAACCGACGGCAAGGATTAAGGTAAATGGTAGTCTGACGGACCGGATTAAACTAGAGAGAGCTACCAGACAGGGTTGTCGTCTTTCGCCGACACTCTTCAATGTATTCATCAAACCACTGGCTCAACTAATTAGACAGACAAAAGACATTAAAGGGGTGGAGATAAGGGGAACAGAACATAAATTGGGACTGTTCGCAGACGACGTGATAGTATACAGGTGCAGCTCGATAAATTAGAATATCGTGGAAGTTATTTTATTTCAGTAATTCAATTCAAAAAGCGAAACTTTCGTAGATTATAGATTCATTAAACACAAACTGAAATATTTCAAGCCTTTATTTGTTTTAATTTTGATGATGTACAATATGTACAATGATAGAAGGAGGGGAGATGCAGACTCTACAAAAACTTTAAGAAAGATTCGGACTAGAGAATAGAGACCACTTTAGATATTTACAGATTAGAGATTACTATAACAAAGAAATAAAACAAGACAGAGACAAAGAACAGAATGGGGTAATTAAGATAATGGTAAAATCATATGAAGGAAGGAAGGGGAGGGTTATATCAGCACTATATCAGGCAATAATGGACAGTAAGGAAATTACAACCTTGTATATAAAAGAAAAGTGGGAGAAAGAGTTAGAAATAGAGATAACAGAGGAGGAATGGTATAACACATGTAAAATACAACAATCAACCACAGGATCAAGGATATGGAGGGAGTTTGGGTGGAAAAACATAATTAGATTCTTTATAACACCAGAAATACAGGGCAAGTACACACCAGCACAGAAACCATGTTGGAGAAAATGTGGACAAGAATTAGCTAACCATACACACATATTCTGGGGTTGTCAGAAAATAAGAAACTATTGGGAAGAGATAGGAGAGATAATAAATGAAATAGTAGGATATGAAATACCCCAGACAGGTCTAGTACTATACTTAGGGAACTTGTCACAGAAAGACATTCAGGGAGAAGACAAATATTTGATTAAAATACTATTAGTAGCAGCCAAGAAAGCACGGACTAAGCTGTGGTACAGGGTAGAAGCACAGACGAAGGAACAATGGACAGAGATAATAGAGGGGATACAGGAAATGGAGAGAATCACACATATGCTGAGGCTGCAAGAGGAGAAATTTTAGTCAAAATGGGAAAAGTGGGAGGAATATAGGAAGAAAAGGAACGACATCACAGAAGGATGAAAAGGAAACAAGAAAATAAATTGAAATGTAAATAAACAATGTAAAGATAGAAATGACCAAATTTCTGTTTTCTTTTTGATATTATAATTTTTTCTTTATTGTCTCTGTCTGTCTGTATTTGTATTTTGTACCTGGAAGACCAAATGATCTAATGTTAACACTTTGGTTGCCTAAGGTTAAATTAATGATATACCATAGATTGCCAGCGCTATTTGTCTATGGAGAAAGTCCCCTTCTTTGCAGGGCTATAACTTTTTAAATTCTATTGCTACATTGCCATTATTAGGGCCCATTCAAAGTCCTATATGTATTGTTCATTGTGTAGCAACGTTAAACTTTTTCATTCACATATTCATAGTAAAGTATGGTCTAATGTATAAGTATGTTTTCATCTCTTTCTGCAGCTTTCTCCAGAACGTGATATATAGCCCCAAATGCATTATATTGATGATGAAATACAGTTTGATGGCAATCAGCGCGATATAAAAAATTCCAACTAGACGTACTTCTAGAAGTTACTACACGTCATCTGATGTTGACCGGATGGGCGAGGGGGCGTTTATAATTCCATGGGCAGCGTTATACCAATCATCTAATGTGGGTCAAATGTTGATAATATCAGTTATTATCGAAGACGGTAACGTTACACGCTGAAACTCACCCCAGTCTCCGCGCGCCGTTGGGCGATCATCGTCGAGTAGAAATTTTATCATTATGGGATATATTATTACCCGGTCCATCTCCAGCTTGTATAATGGTATATACGTCCAAATCATGTTGTTTATCGAGTTATTGGCAATCGATCGCTATGTAGTGTGACGAGCTAGAGTGCCGGAACCTATCCCGAGTGGCCGGAAGCAATACGGACATCTAGCACAACCTCTACTGCGCTTCCTGTTAAGCGGTTGCGCGATCGGCCACCAGATGGCGCTCCTGAACCGCCAGAGAGCTCAGTGGGTCCTGCTGGTGTATCTCAGGCCAGCGGAGGGACATTATGAATCCGATCGCAGATTTTTGAAATATTGATATAAAGACGACGTACAGCGTCCCCCGGCAACTTTAGCATGGCCAGCAAAGACGTCTAAAGACGGCTCCCGGCAGTCAAAGTGTTAATATTCACTGATGATGTTGTTTGTAGAAAAAAAAAAAAAAATGTAACGAATAAACTCGTTGTTGTCGTTGTTAGATTGGCGGGCAATAACGAGTAAACTCGTTTTTGGCGCAGGATGTGTTAAGAGCCCACAGCGTCGGCGCAGACATCCAAGTGAAACTGAGGGTCGTCTCAGAAACAGACATCTAAGTGAAGTGACATCACAAACCGAGGGTCGTCTCAGAGACAGACATCTAAGTGAGGTGACATCACAAACCGAGGGTCGTCTCAAGAGACAGACATCTAAGTGAGGTGACATCACAAACCAAGGGTGGTCTCAGAGACAGACATCTAAGTGAGGTGACATGAATGAATGAATGATTTTATTTCGGTCTTCTTTTATAAAGCATAGTAGTATAAAAAAATAATAATAAAAAAAAAAAAATTACCGAAAAGGTGTAGGCTGAAGCCCAGGCTTATAATTGCCTACCCTTTTTACATTACATTATTTACAAAAAATTATTTAAATACAAAAAGAAACATAATTCAGTACATCATTTAGCAAAGGTTACAAAAGTTTTATAGTTTTATGTACAAAACTTATACACATTTGCTTATTTTAAATTTTTATATCCTTTTTTCTTTTTCCCCCCCTTTGTCACTATTTGAATACAGTTATGTTATAGATCAAATATAATTAGGATAATAATAAGGTTTTATATTTATGTATCACTTTATATTTGAGTAATTTCTTAAATGTATGTAGCGAACTACACATTTTTACTTCTTTGTCGATGTTATTCCATAGTTTTGCCCCTTTAACAGATATACATACAACTTTTTATATTTGTTCTTGCCTTTGCGATATTAAATACACAAGTCCCCCTAAGTCTATACCGGCTCTCTAGTTTGGAACAACTCCTGAATGTAACTTGGAAGTGAGGCTTGTCTCAGAGACAGACATAATGAGGAGACAGATCACTGTGGTAGTTTCCAATGGGGACGTCCATAACACTGAACAAAAGAAAAATATTCAGAGAGTCATTAAACGTGACATGGTTTTACATAGAGTACATTTATAATTCACTGCATCCTGAGGCGAAATGTCAGTTAATAAATAAAGAGATGTTAAATATGAAAGAATCTCTCTGATGTCTGGCTTTAAGAGAGTGCCGGCCTTGTTCACAAACACTGAGCCAACTGTCCTGGTCTCCTCTTCAGGATCTATAAATACATTGATGATTCAGCAACCAGCCTTTATGGTCTAATTTGAAATGAGTATTTTACTTCCTGAACTGGAACACGGCAGAGAGGCATTCCCCTCTCCAAAGGCTCTACTACACTCTAACTGAGAGAGAATCTTCAACTAATGCTGGCTGAGCCGGGGCAGTTATCTACTGGACAGACACTCGGAGACACCAACCTGGCTGAGCCGGGGCAGTTATCTACTGGACAGACACTCAGACACACCAACCTGGCTGAGCCGGGGCAGTTATCTACTGGACAGACACTCAGACACACCAACCTGGCTGAGCCGGGGCAGTTATCTACTGGACAGACACTCAGACACACCAACCTGGCTGAGCCGGGGCAGTTATCTACTGGACAGACACTCAGACACACCAACATGGCTGAACCGGGGCAGTTATCTACTGGACAGACACTCAGACACACCAACATGGCTGAGCCGGGGCAGTTATCTACTGGACAGACACTCAGACACACCAACCTGGCTGAGCCGGGGCAGTTATCTACTGGACAGACACTCAGACACACCAACATGGCTGAGCCGGGGCAGTTATCTACTGGACAGACACTCAGACACACCAACCTGGCTGAGCCGGGGCAGTTATCTACTGGACAGACACTCAGACACACCAACCTGGCTGAGCCGGGGCAGTTATCTACTGGACAGACACTCAGACACACCAACCTGGTTGAGCCGGTAGCAAGTCAGCTACATTGTACAGAAATAGAACATTCCAGGAGGCTCACTGCTCTATGTTTGATCCATGTATTTATAACACAACGTTGTTGGCTTATGAGGTGCTTTGCATGTTAGTGCTCGTCATTCAGACGAGCAAGGACCAGGCTGACACCTGTACCTCCAGGCTGACACCTGTACCTCCATCTGTACCCCCAGTCTGACACCTGTACCTCCACCTGTACCCCCAGTCTGACACCTGTACCTCCAGGCTGACACCTGTACCTCCACCTATACCTCCAGGCTGACACCTGTACATCCAGGCTGACACCTGTACCTCCACCTGTACCTCCAGGCTGACACCTGTTACCTCCACCTGTACCTCCAGTCTAACACCTGTACCTCCACCTCTACCTCCAGTCTAACACCTGTACCGCCACCTGTACCCCCAGTCTGGTATGAGAGGCTCCCTCTCTCAGCAAAAGTAAATATTTAAAGTAAAATAAAATAAAGTATAGCCACCTCTGTGTGGGCGAGGACATGGAGGGGAAGGTGAAGAGCTGGTCCCCGGACGAGGAGTCCACCAGGTCGGGCATGCCGGGTGAGGTGCTGACGGTCTCCTTCTGCACCAGCTCTGGGTCCAGGATGTACAGCTCGTCCTGAGAGATATCCGTCACGTAGTTCAAGTGCTCCTGGAGATGGAGGTCAGGAACACAGGGGAATGTCAGGTGAAATGTCCCCATATAAACATGAACCATAGGAAGAAATACAGTATTCCTGTGTTTGTTTGTTTTCTTCATACACACTGCTAATATAGAGATATACCATAGAAATACTCACCCTAGCATTCCTGTAGTCAGTGGAATATTATAGAAATGTATGGTAAATCACTATAGGATTCCTGTGGTTCTACCAGAGAAATTATATGTTTCTCTAGCAAAATCACTGTAGTATTTCTATAGACAGTTTCCAATTTCAAACATAAACATTCAAAATTAGTCCAAGACTATTTCCTATTGCGGTGCGAGGAGTATAAAGCTTGTATACCAATAATGTAAAAAACTAAACACACTGGTGTTCATTAGATAAACAAAACTAAACACACTGGTGTTTATTAGATAAATAAAACTAAACACACTGGTGCTGGTGTTCATTAGATAAACAAAACTAAACACACTGGTGTTCATTAGATAAACAAAACTAAACACACTGGTGTTCATTAGATAAAAACAACTAAACACACTGGTGTTCATTAGATAAACTAAACTAAATACACTGGTGTTCATTAGATAAACAAAACTAAACACACTGGTGTTCATTAGATAAACACAACTAAACACACTGGTGCTGGTGTTTATTAGATATCCAGAAATAACAACCAGACAGGCTTATAAAAACACTTCTGTTGCGATCATACGGTACCTGCGCACGGTCTATCCTGTAGAAGCGATCTGCCGTCGTGCCTGAAAAAAGAAAAGAAGAAGTTACAGATCTACTGTGGGGTTCTACTAAAGCCTGCTACACAACAGATCTACTGAAGCCTGCTACACAACAGATCTACTGAAGCCTGCTACGCAACAGATCTACTGAAGCCTGCTACGCAATAGATCTACTGAAGCCTGCTACGCAACAGATCTACTGAAGCCTGCTACACAACAGATCTACTGAAGCCTGCTACACAACAGATCTACTGAAGCCTGCTACACAACAGATCTACTGAAGCCCGCTACACAACATCACCTTCATGGCTGCATAATGAAACAAGGAGGAAGTAACCAGTGTGACGACATCTTCTACTTACAGTCCAGGAAGCACCACTTCGGGGAGAGCTTTTGAGAGGACAGACCGTCACTCTCAGGCTTCCTCTGGTCACCCTCCTGGAAGAAGACAGAAGAGAGCTGTGAAAACCTGTTTCCTTCCCTGACGTTCTACTTCTAATGTCACAGCAACCTCTTCAATGTTAAAGGTGCAATAGATGAATGTTATCTATAGCACCTTTAACCTGTAGGCCTATTTTCAGAAATTTCGCCTAAAGGTACATGCCTAAGTAAATGGACGATTGCTCCACTTCTACACGGTCAATTTGCATGTTCTTGGTATCTAGGAACATCTAGGGACCTGGGGGTATGTATTCCCAGTGTCAGAAATATTGTGTCCGTTACTAGGCTTGAGTAAATTGTAATGAAACAAAGGAAATATAAATTATGATTTTCTTTTGCATCTTTGCCGGTGAATAACACCATGTTATAATTGTGCCGCATGATCCGACCTCGCTCACTGAGCTCATTCAGCACCTTCTTGAGATCAAGTGTACAAAAAAATCTAAGCAAATGAATAAAGGGAAGATGATTAAACAGAAGGATTTGTAGATACAGTAATAAATTATAATCCATTTTAATTATAAATTCAGATTTGACCTTGAACTTGACCTTATTATGGCCAAATCATACATCTATGGGTAGGGAAAAGGCTCCTCTTTCCATCTGGATTTAGTCATGTCCTCACGGTTTTACGATAGATATAATTAGCATTTTTTTTCTCTATAAATTCTTATTTTTCAGGCAATCTTAAAAACATCGGTAAAAATGAAAATATACACTTGGACTGCTGTTTTGATAGGGTTAAAGTGGAAATGAAGCAGTGAGCATAAATACATATTCATAGCATCACATTAGTATTTAGATAAGCCACAGAAGAAGTCACGTTATAAAAATAAGCAGTTTCTAAGAAAAAACGATTTGTTGTGTACATTTCTGAAGCATTTAGCATTATGGGCGCGGCCATTTTGTTGCTGACGTCATACCGTGGCTTGGGTGTATACACTCTGGTTAGCTGCCTATATTGAATGGGTCGGTCAGCAAATAAAATGTTGCCTACAAAACAACGGGACCGCGGTGGTTCTGTTTGTATTGCTCCTGGCTGTTCAAACTAATTTTACCATGTGAGAGAGAGGAAAGTTGGTTAATTTCCACAAACTACCAGTGAAAAAAACAGTGTTGTTGACATGTTGGCTCGGGCTGCCTGCACCCAGACGGCGCGACCAGCCTGTTGTACAGGGAAGGAGCATCTGCAGCGAACACTTCATTGCCTCGGATTATGTTGTTGGGGTGGGATGTTTGTCCAGAAGACCACTAATCAGCTGAAGCCGGACGCGGTTCCCTCGGTCTTCGACAGACAGACCGGCGTTAGCTCTCGGGAGCTAGTTGGCACCAGCCGGGGCCAGGCGTTAGCTCTCGCTAGCTAGCGTTAGCAACCGGAGCGTCGCGGAGCATTCAGCCTGCTGGCTACACAGCTTGTGTAGCCAGCAGGCTGAATGCTCCGCGACGCTGGTTGAAGTGGGTCTAGGTAGCCAGCAGGCTGAATGCTCCGCGACGCTGGTTGAAGTGGGTCTAGGTAGCCAGCAGGCTGAATGCTCCGCGACGCTCCGGTTGCTAACGCTAGCTAGCGAGAGCTAACGCCTGGCCCCGGCTGCTGCCAACTAGCTCCCGAGAGCTAACGCCGGTCTGTCTATCGAAGACCGAGGGAACCGCGTCCGGCTTCAGCTGATTAGTGGTCTTCTGGACAAACATCCCACCCCAACAACATAATCCGAGGCAATGAAGTGTTCGCTGCAGATCCTCCTTCCCTGTACAACAGGCTGGTCGCGCCGTCTGGGTGCAGGCAGCCCGAGCCAACATGTCAACAACACTGTTTTTTTCACTGGTAGTTTGTGGAAATTAACCAACTTTCCTCTCTCTCACATGGTAAAATTAGTTTGAACAGCCAGGAGCAATACAAACAGAACCACCGCGGTCCCGTTGTTTTGTAGGCAACATTTTATTTGCTGACCGACCCATTCAATATAGGCAGCTAACCAGAGTGTATACACCCAAGCCACGGTATGACGTCAGCCATGACGTCAGCAACAAAATGGCGGCGCCCATGTTGAAAACAGGGATATTATATTATATTTTTCAGACAAATAAGATAGATTTCACATTTGATTATAGAACCCTGTCTTACACAAGGTACACAACAAACAAACTAGGATCACATTGCTCACTGCTTCATTTCCACTTTACTATTGGTTACATTTGAAAAATAAACACAACATTGACCTCTTAACACTTTGACTGCCTGGACACGTCTTTAGACGTCTTTGCTGGCCATGCTAAAGTTGCCGGGGGACGCTGTACAGCGTCCTTATATCAATATTTCAAAAATCTGCGATCGGATTCATATCCCCCCTCCGCTGGCCTGAGATCCACCAGCAGGACCCACTGAGCTCTCTGGCGGTTCAGGAGCGCCATCTGGTGGCCGATCGGCGCAACCGCTTAACAGGAAGCGCAGTAGAGGTTTTGCTGGTCGGCCATATTACTTCCGGGCACTCGGTATAGGTTCCGGCACTCTAGCTCGTCACACTACATAGCGATCGATTGCCAATAACTCGATAAACAACATGATTTGGACGTATATACCATTATACAAGCTGGAGATGGACCGGGTAATAATATATCCCATAATGATAAAATTTCTACTCGACGATGATCGCCCAACGGCGCGCGGAGACTGGGGTGAGTTTCAGCGTGTAACGTTACCATCTTCGATACTAACTGCTTTTATCAACATTTGACCCACATTAGATGATTGGTATAACGCT
Source organism: Notolepis coatsorum (assembly GCF_963971535.1). Taxonomy (NCBI): domain Eukaryota; kingdom Metazoa; phylum Chordata; class Actinopteri; order Aulopiformes; family Paralepididae; genus Notolepis; species Notolepis coatsorum. The sequence continues at coordinate 23,219,660 of NC_140182.1, forward strand.
GCCCACGGAATTATAAACGCCCCCTCGCCCATCCGGTCAACATCAGATGACGTGTAGTAACTTCTAGAAGTACGTCTAGTTGGAATTTTTTATATCGCGCTGATTGCCATCAAACTGTATTTCATCATCAATATAATGCATTTGGGGCTATATATCACGTTCTGGAGAAAGCTGCAGAAAGAGATGAAAACATACTTATACATTAGACCAGTGATTCCCAACCTGGGGTCCGCGGACCCCTGGGGGTCCGCCAGGGGGCGCAGGGGGTCCGCCAGACCACAGATGATTTGAGGTCTTTTTTTTTTTTTTTTTTTTTTTATATTTTTTTTATCATCAGAAGCATGAATAGTCTCTCCACTACAATAAAAAAATAAAGATAAATAAATAAACATCTAGACATGATTTTTGAATGTTAACAGTAGGCTACCGGGTAGCCGCTAAAACGTGAATCAGTTGACTGTATCACTTTCTGTAGCTAGCCTAGCACGCTAGTTAACTTTCTCGGCTCGTCTGCAGTCAGCCGCCAGAGGCGAAAATGTGTGACAAACGAAAAGGAGATGATGGCAGCTCATCTGCAAAAAAAGTTAGGACCTACAGCAATCGCGAAAATTACATCACCATGGGCTTCACTGAGGGACCAGACAAACGACCTGAGTGTGTGATTTGTGGAGAAAAGTTGGCAAACTCGAGCCTGAAGCCCAGCAAGCTGAAGAGACATCAGGCGTCTAAGCACCCAGAAACCGTTGGGAAGGATCCAGACTTTTTTCGGAGGAAAGAACAGTCTCTCAAGGCGAACAAGCCTGTTGATGTTAGAGTAGCGTGGAGCAGGGGTGGCAGTGATTTACAGAAGGCTACCGAAGCCTCCTTTGAGTGTTCGCTTTTAATTGCAAAAGCAAAGAAACCGCACAATATTGGCGAGCAGCTCATCAAACCAGCCTGCATCAAAATGGTTTAGAAACTGTGCGGCCCACAGGTGGCGGATAAACTAAAATCAGTACCACTCTCGAACAATGTAGTGAAATACCGAATTGATAAGATGTCAAGTGATTGCGAGCAGCAGCTGTCAGAAAAGCTTAGAAAGGGTCCATTTGCCATACAACTTGATGAAACTACAACTGTCGCAGACGAGGCTGTGCTCATCGTTTATGTGCAATATATTGAAAATGAGGATCTGAAGCAGGACATTCTCATGTCAGTCAACCTTACTACCACCACTCGAGGTGAGGATATTTTTACTGCAGTGGATTCTTACTTCATTCAACATAAATGCAAACCGTTCACCATTAGGGCCTGATTTGAGAGGATGAATACAGGATTTGAATATTGGCCAAAATTTTTAAATACATAAGGTGCAAGATTAGATTTGTTGATTGAAGGCACAAGTCAAAGAAGCATAGTGGGTCTAATTATGATGCATATGCCTGTGTATAAGCAGTTTGTTATTAAAATGACAAAAAAAAGGTATTAAACCCAGCTAGGACAGATTCTCTCTGCTACTGATTGGAAATTCCTGTCTCATATTTAGTTTAATTTGTTGCATTGATTTGTTCCATAAATGCAAACCGTTCACCATTAGGGACTGATTTGAGAGGATGAATACAGGATTTGAATATTGGCCAAACATTTTGAAATGCATATGGTGCAAGATGAGATTTGTTGATTGAAGGCACAAGTTAAAGAAGCATAGTGGGTCTAATTGTGATGCATATGCCTGTGTATAAGCAGTTTGTTATTAAAATGACAAAAAAAAGGTATTAAACCCAGCTAGGACAGATTCTCTCTGCTACTGATTGGAATTTCCTGTCTCATATTTAGTTTAATTTGTTGCATTGATTTGTTCCATAAATGCAAACCGTTCACCATTAGGGCCTGATTTGAGAGGATGAATACAGCATTTGAATATTGGCCAAACATTTTGAAATGCATATGGTGCAAGATGAGATTTGTTGATTAAAGGCACAAGTCAAAGAAGCATAGTGGGTCTAATTGTGATGCATATGCCTGTGTATAAGCAGTTTGTTATTAAAATGAAAAAAAAAAAAAAGTATTTTATGGTATCTTATTAGGAGGGGGTCCGCGAATTTCATCAGAGATGTTTGGGGGTCCCTGGGGGGAAAAAGGTTGGGAACCACTGCATTAGACCATACTTTACTATGAATATGTGAATGAAAAAGTTTAACGTTGCTACACAATGAACAATACATATAGGACTTTGAATGGGCCCTAATAATGGCAATGTAGCAATAGAATTTAAAAAGTTATAGCCATGCAAAGAAGGGGACTTTCTCCATAGACAAATAGCGCTGGCAATCTATGGTATATCATTAATTTAACCCAAGGCAACCAAAGTGTTAACATCCAAGGGCCCTCTTGTGGACTGTTACGGACGGTGTCCTTATGTATATGTATAGAGGGAGTAATGTATAATATCTGTTGTGTATATATAGGCATGTTTTGTTTGTTGTCGTCTTGTCTCCCTACATATCCCCATTCTCAGGTGTCTCCCAGTCTCAGTTCCAGCAGCAGCTGGTCAATCACCATCTCACTCCAGCAACAGCAACAGGAGCAGCAGAGCTGAGGCTCATTAGCAATCAAGCTCCACACCCCTTCATATACCCCATTGTGTGCAGTGTTAGTTAGCTCCCTGGTTCATTGGTTGTGGTAACTATTCTGTGTCTTTGTGGGAGAGCTGGTACTTTGTAGAGCTGGTGAAGGCTCTGGCACTTTGTGCTGTTAGTTAGTTTAGGAGATATCTTTTGTGTTCAGCCTTATGGTAGAACTGTGGCTTTTGGAGCATTATTGTAATTGTAGAGCTGTGTGATTTTGAGTAGGACCTTTGGTGAATAGTTCTTTATTGGAATCCTTGTACTTTTGGTGTTTGTAGTATATTTCTGTATTAATGCCTTGTATATTTGTTCCCTTGTCACCCAGCCTATGGTGATTCCTTTTTCCTTGTGTATTAATCTTTTGTTTCGCACACAGGGACATTGAGGACAGGAAGGGGGGGGGGGGGGTTATTTACTTTTGGTATTTCATTTGGTGCCACTAGGTAGTCCTCCTTGCTCTCTGTGTTGCTGAGTTTTTTTTGTGTTTGTAAAAATAAATACTACGATTTGCGATGCGCCACTTTGCCGACCTCTAGCGGCTCGGGTGTGCATTTATTTGAATACAATATATATATATACTAGGGGTGGAACGGTTCACAAAATCTACGGTTCGGTTCGTATCACGGTTTTGGTCTCGGTTTTTCGGTTCGGTTCGATACGTTTTTTTTATTTATTTTTTTAACACTCCAAAAATACCATACACCAGCATAAAATATATAGCCTAAAAATAATCCAACTTTTCAGTTTTTCTCAAGGACGTAGTAATCATGCAAAAACTGAAAGAATGAGGCAGTTTGACATCAGGCACATTATTTTGACAGTGAAGGTTATAGCTAGGAGAGAGAGGGGCGGCATTGCTGATTTAAACATGCTTCTCATTTATTTGGTAAAAAAAAGGTTTACCTTTAATAATGACTAAACTGACTGAAAAATATAGGCAACATTTGTCAAAGTATTAACTTAGTGCAAACAAACAAAATCACAAAGTATGAATATGCTCAACCAGCACTAGACTTTCCGTCACTGTTATTTAAAATAAATAAATCATGTGTACTAAATATATATTTACTTTTTAATTGCATGAAACATTATGAAGTATTCTCTTATGCCGCTTTTCACTGCATGGTACCTAATCGACTCGCTTTTGCTATTTGAGTGTCCTGGTAGCCGTATTTGAAGTGACGTCACACGAGGAAGTAAATACCGTAATTCCTCTAATAGTAACCGGTATTCAATTAAAAACCGGGTCTCTATTAATGACCGGGTGCGCTGTTGAGCTAAGCAATTATAAGCCGGCCTCCTAATACAAGCCGGGTATATTTTGTTATTGTTGTTATATGCTGGCCTGGCTGTGCAGTAAATACCATATAATGGTATGGTGTTATTGTTTACCAAGAGAGTAAGCCTACCTCAGAATTGTATAAAACGAAGTTATTATTATTATTATTATACCAGTATTGTGATTGCACTATTTTACTTTATTTTACTTTTTTTGACTACCTGTAATTGCACTGTTTACTACTGTATTTCATACAGTACTTGGTTTCAATAAATGAACCCAGTACATTTTACTGGGTTCAAACTGACACAAAATGTTGATTTATTCATTATGATCTGTTTGAAAATTAGAAATATAGGCCTCTCTCTTATACATGCCTCCTCCTAATACAAGCCTGGTATCCGCTACAGTTGAAACAAATACAAGCCGGAGTTACTATTAGAGGAATTACGGTAGTCAACAGTAACACTGCGTTGGAAGGAGAAGCCCTGATGATATACTATAAACCAGGGATCGGCAATAGGCACAACATTCACAACATTCTCACACACAGGACATTGTTGCCACTTACATCCAGCCCCTCACCCCACGTCTATGTATTCTAACCACAGACAATCTGAATTGTTAGGGTCCTTTGGGGGTAAAGTAATCTGCTTAGTCCCTGGTGCCCAAACACACTGAGTCCCTGAACAAGTCCCTGGTCCCACAGTGCAAACACACCAAGTCCCTGAACAAGTCCCTGAACAAGTCCCTGAACAAGTCCCTGGTCTCCACAGTGCAAACACACTGAGTTCCTGAACAAGTCCCTGAACAAGTCCCTGGTCTCCACAGTGCAAACACACTGAGTCCCTGAACAAGTGGCTGAACAAGTCCCTGAACAAGTCCCTGGTCTCCACAGTGCAAACACACTGAGTCCCCAAACAAGTCCCTGAACAAGTGGCTGAACAAGTGGCTGAACAAGTCCCTGGTCTCCACAGTGCAAACACACTGAGTCCCTGAACAGGTGGCTGAACAAGTCCCTGAACAAGTGGCTGAACAAGTGGCTGAACAAGTGGCTGAACAAGTGGCTGAACAAGTCCCTGAACAAGTCCCTGGTCTCCACAGTGCAAACACACTGAGTCCCTGAACAGGTGGCTGAACAAGTCCCTGAACAAGTGGCTGAACAAGTGGCTGAACAAGTCCCTGAACAGGTCCCTGGTCTCCACAGTGCAAACACACTGAGTCCCCGAGCAAGTCCCTGAACAAGTCCCTGAACAAGTTCCTGAACAAGTCCCTGGTCTCCACAGTGCAAACACACTGAGTTCCTGAACAAGTCCCTGAACAAGTCCCTGGTATCCACAGTGCAAACACACTGAGTCCCTGAACAAGTGGCTGAACAAGTCCCTGAACAAGTCCCTGGTCTCCACAGTGCAAACACACTGAGTCCCCAAACAAGTGGCTGAACAAGTGGCTGAACAAGTGGCTGAACAAGTGGCTGAACAAGTGGCTGAACAAGTCCCCGAACAAGTCCCTGGTCTCCACAGTGCAAACACACTGAGTCCCTGAACAGGTGGCTGAACAAGTCCCTGAACAAGTGGCTGAACAAGTGGCTGAACAAGTCCCTGAACAGGTCCCTGGTCTCCACAGTGCAAACACACTGAGTCCCCGAGCAAGTCCCTGAACAAGTGGCTGAACAAGTCCCTGAACAGGTCCCTGGTCCCCACAGTGCAAACATGGCTTTTTATGCTGAGGAACAACCTAAATGTCCTCACATTCAAGATTGATCGTCAAGAGTCAGTCCTCACAAGTCTAGTAAAAACACACACACACACTTGTATTAACCCCTCCCTCTCCCAGTACCTCATCCATGTTGTCCTGCAGTCTCTCGATGTGAGAGCGGCAGGTCTCCAGGTCGCTGTCCCCGGGGACAATGATCACTCCCAGAGGAGAAGCTGGGAGACAGGAGGACAGGACAGAGAGATCACTTCAAGGCCAAAGCCCGCTTCACGCTTTCTTTGATTTAAATAAAAAGTATATTTTGTACAACTTCTTTTTAGTCTCCAGATTTTTTTTTTTTTTTTTTTTTAATCCAATGATTTAATGAGTTGAGGCCCTGTATAGGCCCATCTGGGTCTCTTGCCTCTACTCAGCACCTTTATACACTTTCTGTCATGGTAAATGTTTTTTACTGTTTTGCTGAAATGGTGCAAAAATAAATAAATAGAAAATGAGATTTTTACCTGTATAAATAAAGGTTTGAAATGAAAATATAAACTCACAGGCCTCCTTCAGTTTGTCCTTGTCGTAGTGCAGAGCCTCGTAGGCATGCATACTGATCCGACTCACTCGAATCTGCAGCTTCTCTGCCGAAATGGAATTCCTGATAAAGATTAGAGAGTATAGAGTATAGAGATTTTACTCTATACCAGATGTACCGGTAGAAGTCTACTTTTAGGCTTTTTCACATTTACAAAAGGTAACACAAAGCTAGTGAACTGCACGATGGAAAAATACATTTATAAAAGCTCTAATCTGGGGCATGGAGACTAACTCATTGAGCTGGGACATGGAGACTAACTCATGGAGACTAACTCATTGAGCTGGGACATGGAGACCAACTCATTTAACTGGGACATGGAGACTAACTCATTGAGCTTGGGCATGGAGACTAACTCATGGAGCTGGGGCATGGAGACTAACTCATGGAGCTGGGGCATGGAGACTAACTCATGGAGACGAACTCATGGAGACTAACTCATTGAGCTGGGACATGGAGACTAACTCATTGAGCTGGGACATGGAGACTAACTCATGGAGACTAACTCATTGAGCTGGGACATGGAGACTAACTCATTGAGCTGGGACATGGAGACTAACTCATGGAGACTAACTCATTGAGCTGGGACATGGAGACTAACTCATTGAGCTGGGACATGGAGACTAACTCATGGAGACTAACTCATTGAGCTGGGACATGGAGACTAACTCATGGAGACTAACTCATTGAGCTGGGGCATGGAGACTAACTCATTGAGCTGGGGCATGGAGACTAACTCATGGATACTAACTCGTGGAGCTGGGGCATGGAGACTAACCCATGGAGCTGGGGCATGGAGACTAACTCATGGAGACTCTCACTCATTGAGCTGGGGCATGGAGACTAACTCATGGAGACTCTCACTCATTGAGCTGGGGCATGGAGACTAACTCATGGAGACTCTCACTCATTGAGCTGGGGCATGGAGACTAACTCATGGAGACTCTCACTCATTGAGCTGGGGCATGGAGACTAACTCATGGAGACTCTCACTCATTGAGCTGGGGCATGGAGACTAACTCATGGAGACTACCTCATGGAGACTCTCACTCATTGAGCTGGAGCATGGAGACTAACTCATGGAGACTCTCACTCATTGAGCTGGGGCATGGAGACTAACTCATGGAGACTCTTACTCATTGAGCTGGGGCATGGAGACTAACTCATGGAGACTCTTACTCATTGAGCTGGGGCATGGAGACTAACTCATGGAGACTACCTCATGGAGACTCTTACTCATTGAGCTGGGGCATGGAGACTAACTCATGGAGACTCTCACTCATTGAGCTGGGGCATGGAGACTAACTCATGGAGACTCTCACTCATTGAGCTGGGGCATGGAGACTAACTCATGGAGACTAACTCATGGAGACTAACTCATGGAGACTCTCACTCATTGAGCTGGGGCATGGAGACTAACTCATGGAGACTCTCACTCATTGAGCTGGGGCATGGAGACTAACTCATGGAGACTCTCACTCATTGAGCTGGGGCATGGAGACTAACTCATGGAGACTCTCACTCATTGAGCTGGGGCATGGAGACTAACTCATGGAGACTAACTCATGGAGACTACCTCATGGAGACTCTTACTCATTGAGCTGGGGCATGGAGACTACCTCATGGAGACTCTTACTCATTGAGCTGGGGCATGGAGACTAACTCATGGAGACTTTTACTCATTGAGCTGGGGCATGGAGACTAACTCATGGAGACTCTTACTCATTGAGCTGGGGCATGGAGATCCTCCTCTTGGCCTTCTGCACCATATTGGCCTGGTTCCTCAGGCTGATGTGGATGACGGAAGGCGCCAGCTTGCAGGGCTCCCCGTCCACCTGCATGGGGATGGGCTTGTAGGTGGTCAGCGTCACCTCCTTACACTGGTGCAGCCGCTCGCCGTGACCCCCTACCTGGAGGGTCGCCTGAGGAACGAGAGTGTAGTGGTGACATGTTGGCTACAGGACAGGTGTCTTCTATGGTTCATTAGGGTTGGGTACCGTTCACATTTGAACCGATACCGGTACCCAACGGTAACTTTTTTCTGTACTTTAGTCTCTAAAAATGTAATCTACCTACCTCAGTTGTAAAAAAAAAAATCCAAACTTCAAATTATTTATTATCATTATTATTTATTTATAACAATTTGTTAATATATATATAATATATAATATTGCAGCGAGCGTTGTCTGCATCTAGCTTTGTAAAGTGTAACCACACTTGCGACCGTTTTCGACTTGCCATTGCCCCGACTACTTTGTTGTTGAATAAAGTCAAATCCTAGGTAAGCATGTATTGTGCGCGTGACATGTTGACATGAACGTGCGGCCCACTTTATAGGTTTCGTTACGCGGTAAACAAAAACTTTGACGTCATCGGACTTAAACATTGTTTTAAAGAATTTTTGTGAATCTGTACTCAGTAGTACCGACATGATTCGGTCGATACCCTTAAAAGTACCGGATTCGGTACCCATCCCATTATGTTCTCTTCGGCTTGTGTGATCCCTCATTATTACCCATCTCTCCTGCTCAGACCCTCCTCTCTGTATATGCAGAGTAAACCAGCATATCAAATAAAATCACACAACTGGCCACATAGGCTCTGGGACTATCTGCAGCCTCTGGATATTACAATTAAAATGAACCACAACACCAGAGTTTCTGACTGTAAATTAGTTGTTAAAAATGGAGATAAAAAAAAAGTTTAAATCCAAATAGCTGATACAGTGTTAATATAATAACTGATGAATACTGTGTTAATATAATAACTGATGAATACTGTGTTAATATAATAACTGATGACTACTGTGTTAATATAATAACTGATGAATACTGTGTTAATATAATAACTGATGACTACTGTGTTAATATAATAACTGATGAATACTGTGTTAATATAATAACTGATGAATACTGTGTTAATATAATAACTGATGAATACTGTGTTAATATAATAACTGATGACTACTGTGTTAGCAGTATCTGTGGTACTGAACTCCCTTCAAAAACACTAAAAACTATTTCAATTCTGCTTTCTATTTCTGATCATATATATATATTAAGGCTGTCAAAGTTAACGCGGTATTAACACAATTATATTAACGCCACAATTTTTTTAACTCGCGATTAACTTTTTAGAAAAAAACTAAAAATATATATATTTATATTTTTTAACAATTTTTTAACTATTTTCTTTTACTAGACTTCACTCAGGTGTATTATTGATACTCTCATTGATACTATGTTTGTTTCTGACTCAAAGTGTGTGTGTGAGAGATAGAGAGGGGGGGGGGTGAGAGAGATGAGGAAGGGGCAAGAGAGGAAGAGAGCTGGGAGAGTGTGTGAAGTTATTTTGTGCATCACTCTGTTTTGAATTTGATGCAAATTTGCAATGCATGAGGGTCATCCTTTTGTGTTAAATGGCTGCATAAAGCAAGCATTTGTTGACTCTCATGTTGATAAGAGTATTAAAACTTGGAACGTGAAAAAGATCTGTTTAAGGTAGATACAAAATTTAAAATGAAAATACGATTAATTTGCGATTAATCGCGAGTTAACTATGGACAATCATGCGATTAATCAGATGAAATATTTTAATCGTTTGACAGCACTAATATATATGTAACGGTGCGGATGGTACCGCAAAGCGCAGTCACGAAGGACTTCAGATGTTGTGAAGTGACTGGGGTGAGTAGTGGTGCTATGGGTTAAACCCACTCTCATCCTCAACAGACACGTTACAAAGCAGTGAATGCACCTCTTGGTATAGCGGTCTGTGCTGTTGCCTGCAGCGTGGGAGACCCGGGTTCGAAACTCCCTCGGGGCATCGAAATTTGAGGTGACGATATGACAACCGTTATAGTTTTTTCCTCTTCTCTCTTCTTTGTTCCTCTGTTCTGATTGTACAGTACTTGTTCCTTTCCTTTGTGTCTACATTTAATGTGTTTTTGTTATTTATTATTATTATTAATAATAATAATTCTAAGGGAAGGCGGGCTCTGTGGAGCTCTATCCACAATATTCATGGCAGACATCTTGGTAGGCGATAGTTTGATGACACGTCATGACAACACTATGGATAACAGGCGTTCCATCAGAAAAGGGTGAAGGTCGAGGGAACTCACCAGGGAGGTCATGGTGAACCCGATGACCTCGATGCAGCCGTCGTCGTGGCGCTGCGGTTCAAAGTCGTTGTGCTCGCTGGGGTGACCCCAGGGCACGGTGCCGGCACAGTACCTGTGGTACAGGTTAGGTTAGACCATACAGAGCTTACCAAACAGTAACAGTATCTGTGGTCCAGGTTAGGTTAGACCATACAGAGCTTACCAAACAGTAACAGTATCTGTGGTGCAGGTTAGGTTAGACCATACAGAGCTTACCAAACATTAACAGTACCTACTGTGGTACAGGTTAGGTTAGACCATACAGAGCTTACCAAACATTAACAGTACCTGCTGTGGTACAGGTTAGGTTAGACCATACAGAGCTTATCAAACAGTAACAGTACCTGCTGTGGTACAGGTTAGGTTAGACCAGTGCTTCTCAAACTTTTTCTGTCAGGCCCCCCTTTGGCGGACCAAAATATCTTGGTCCCCCCCCCCCCCCCCCCCCCCCTCGCCCTCGCCCCAACAAAATAGTCATGAAATGGGCCATGTTTAAATTTATTGAAATAACACCAATATCGTGACCTTTCAAATTGACAACACCTTCCCTCACGAGAGCCACCTTGCCTCGCTGTGAAACAGCACTGCAGAATGGTCAGCTCCCATCTCCTCACACAGCGCAGAGAACAGGCGCGCTTTCAGGGGTCGGGTTTTGATGAAATTTACCACGTTCAAAACCTCATTCAGCTCAGGGCTAAGCTGTCTTGACGCTGGCGCCTCTCTGTGAATTTACAGTGCGTCCATTGCGCGTTTGGCGAGACCCCCTTGATGAGCGCCTGTAGCCCCCTCCTTTTCCCTGCCATGGCCTGCGCACCGTCAGAGCAAAAACCCACACAGTTCTCCCATTTCAGTCCATGTTCTGTCAGGTAACTGTCAATAATTTTGAAGAGCTCATCAGCTGTCGCTCTGTTTTTGACATATTTGCAGTGACTGGGAATTTACAAAGCGAACATAGGAAATAAGCAAACAGTCTTTATTGCTGTCAGTCTTTGACAAGGCAACACGCATGTCATCCTCAAAGCTCAACTTGGCCCTATATTTTGTTTTCAGAGCTGTCATGGATGAAAAGCCAGCTTCACACAGATATGTGGTGCTGAATGGTATCAACACCTTAACTGCTGCATCATGAGATACTTGGTACTCAGCACCACACTCTGAAACTAGCTCTCCAGGTGGTATCAGATGAGATTTCAATGAGTTCTTCCAAGAGTTTGGATGGAGATGTGTCAGGAAGCTTTGTCTCAATGTTGTCTGTAAAGTTTTTTTTTTATCGAGAGTAACTTGGTGATCTTTTTCTGTGTTTTATTAAATAATGATTTTCAGATTGAGAAATGGTCAAACTTATTCAAATATGGTATTTTCATGGAGAACAGTGCAGCTGCAACAGATAGCACTTTAGTGATAATTTTCTGTAATCCAAAAAAAATACACGCCCCCCACTTTGAGAAACACTGGGTTAGACCATACAGAGCTTACCAAACAGCAGCAGTACCTGTGTTACAGCTTAGGTTAGACCATACAGAGCTTACCAAACAGTAACAGTACCTGTGTTACAGCTTAGGTTAGACCATACAGAGCTTACCAAACAGTAACAGTACCTGTGGTACATAATGCAGTTTAGACCTGTACATACAGAGCTTACCAAACAGTAGCAGTACCTGCTTGTTTCATGACAAATGCAAATGTTTCTGACTGTAGGAGCACTTGGAATGCTGGTTATTATATCCTAATCTAAACTAAAGGGTTTTTAAATTCTGGATTAAAAAGTGGCGTATAAACATTTGTGGTTTCCTTGAAATACACTGAATGTGTGATGGTGAACAACATCCATCCCTTGTTCATTTAACATTATAATGTTTGGTGGCTAACACCAGCTCTACTGTTTGGTGGCTAACACCAGCTCTACTGTTTGGTGGCTAACACCAGCTCTACTGTTTGGTGGCTAACACCAGCTCTACTGTTTGGAGGCTAACACCAGCTCTACTGTTTGGAGGCTAACACCAGCTCTAATGTTTGGTGGCTAACATCAGCACTACTGTTTGGTGGCTAACACCAGCTCTACTGTTTGGTGGCTAACACCAGCTCTACTGTTTGGTGGCTAACACCAGCTCTACTGTTTGGTGGCTAACACCAGCTCTACTGTTTGGAGGCTAACACCAGCTCTACTGTTTGGAGGCTAACACCAGCTCTACTGTTTGGAGGCTAACACCAGCTGTTTGGAGGCTAACACCAGCCGTTTGGAGGCTAACACCAGCTGTTTGGTGGCTAACACCAGCTGTTTGGTGGCTAACACCAGCTCTACTGTTCGGTGGCTAACACCAGCTGTTTGGTGGCTAACACCAGCTCTACTGTTTGGTGGCTAACACCAGCTGTTTGGAGGCTAACACCAGCTGTTTGGAGGCTAACACCAGCTGTTTGGTAGCTAACACCAGCTCTACTGTTTGGTAGCTGCCATTAGTGCTAATGCTAGCCGACAGCAAGTGAATGGTTGTGTCTACAGAGACACTTCCCGCTGTGGGGTGGACCAGGAAGACAGGAAGACGTTGTTAATGAATAACTTGCCTGGGGATGTTGAGGAAGAGAAGACACTGTAGCTTGAGCTCCTGGACTTTGCCGGTGAGGTCTGTGCCGTCACACTGAGTCCCACAAGAGACACGGAATAAAAAGAAAGAAAATATCATGAGTAGAGAGAATATGATGCTCGTTAATCCAAAAAGCTTCTATATTCCTCGTTGCTGTGCTGTTGTAGGACAGCAGGTGTTTCGAAAGATTTGAGGTGGTATTTAGTTCCACTCACTCAATGATCCAACAGCGTTGACGGTTAACTCTGACATGTCGATTCTACCCAGTAGGTCGGAGGATTCTACCTGCCTCCATGAAATACATACGGTAGCCTGAGTGAAGAAGACACACCAGTGCTGTTTCACCCTTTTACTAAGGCTTAATGACAAGCCTTCAGCGCAGTTTGGATAGATTACAGATCGACAGTGATGTTCTCGTCATATTTGGTCTTCACAAAATCTAAGTAACGTGGAGTACCAAGTTTAATTGTATTACTGAAATTGAGGTAGTTAATTCATAGCTGTGCCACAAATAAACAACACTGTAGCCCATCAGACATACTGTAGCTGTGCCACAAATAAACAACACTGTAGCCCATCAGACATACTGTAGCTGTGCCACAAATAAACAACACCCCATCAGACACTGTAGCTGTGCCACAAATAAACAACACTGTAGCCCATCAGACATACTGCAGCTGTGCCACAAATAAACAACACCCCATCAGACATACTGTAGCTGTGCCACAAATAAACAACACTGTAGCCCATCAGACATACTGTAGCTGTGCCACAAATAAACAACACTAGTGTAGCCCATCAGACATACTGTAGCTGTGCCACAAATAAACAACACTGTAGCCCATCATAACATAGCTGTGCCACAAATAAACAACACTGTAGCCCATCATAACATAGCTGTGCCACAAATAAATAACACTGTAGCCCATCATAACATAGCTGTGCCACTCACCACGACTTTGATGTGCTTGGCCAGGTCTTTGGAGCTCCCGCTTAGAAAGTCTGAAAAGGCGGTCTGAAAAACACGTGTGCAAATATTATGAGAGAAACGATGTGTAGAATCTATCTGAAGAGTCTCTAAAGCAAACAAAATAACTAGGTAAATCTAGCAGACAATGCAAGGCAGCGAGAGGTTACTAAAACACTCACCCCTGCGTAGAACATCTTGTTCCGAAAGCGACTGCTGAACTTCTCTGGGTTGGCCTCTACAGAGAGAAAGAGATACGCGCTTAGATTCAAGTCAAGTGTTCCTTTATTAATCCCTTTGGGGAAATTCGGGTGTCATAGCAGCATGTGGAGGGGGGGGGGGGGTACGGGCAGAAAGGATAATAACAGCCATAGTAATAGTAATGGAGTAGAACATAATAATAATAATAATAATAATAATAATAATAATAATAATAATAATAATAATAATAGTGGAATGGCAGAATATATCAGTCAGTAATAATAGTGATGATAGTATACATGGTACATAACGTAATAGCTCACTGCACCAGAGTCTGTGCAGGGTTTAGTAATAAGAGTCAGACAGTCCTAACAGTGTTTAGTATTAAGAGTCAGATAGTCCTAACAGTGTTTAGTATTACGAGTCAGACAGTCCTAACAGTGTTTATTATTAAGAGTCAGACAGTTGTAACAGTGTTTAGTTTAAGAGTCAGACAGTTCCAACAGTGTTTAGTAATAAGAGGCAGACAGTCCTAACAGTGTTTAGTATTAAGAGTCAGATAGTCCTAACAGTGTTTAGTATTACGAGTCAGACAGTCCTAACAGTGTTTATTATTAAGAGTCAGACAGTTGTAACAGTGTTTAGTTTAAGAGTCAGACAGTTCTAACAGTGTTTAGTATTAAGAGTCAAACGATTCTCAAGTTCTCCAGCCGTTAGTTCTCCAACTATTGGCAGCAGTCCATGCCCACGATTGTGGATCCTGATGGCTACTGGCACAAAGGAGTGGCTGAGGATATTAATACATGACAGTGTATTGCACGAACATACAGCAACGCCATTTCTGTGAAAATACGACTATAATACTGCATTAATGTACCGACCTCTGGACTCGTGGAATCCTAGTGTGACGTGTGCGTCGAACCCCAGGCTGAAGTAGTTATTGAAGACGTCGATAGGGAGCTGAGGGACAAGAGAACTAGATGGTACAAAAACACCAACAATGTTTGACGCATCTCTCATCTAGTGTGATTGTGGTTGTCTAGCTAGCCTAGCTTAGCACAAACGAATGGAAGCGGATACGAACCACCAGCCTCGCTGTCTTAAGCTAGCCTAGTGGTCCGTATTCGCTTCCATTAATTTGTACGAAGATTCAGATTCAGTACCTTTTACAGCAAAAAAAGAGTGAAATTCACATTGTAGTTCCTTGACCATAGCAGCATCCAATATAATATAAATAAACTAGTTTATTTTAATATAATATAAATAAACCAGGCCATCAGGATGCTCAATGACAATGACACTATGTAACAACCCATCATCTACACTCACTGCACACACATCCACATGTACACACCTACTTTAAACAAACACTCACCTTACCACTCACTTTACTCACGTTAGACACTTTAACACACTTTATATGTATCTACTGTATTAAAGAGATTTACACTACATTCATACCTCATTTGCACCCTACCCTAAGTTTTGTACGTCATCTCATTTCTGCATTGTACCTCACTGTTACTCATTTTACTCTGTATTGTATATTGTATATATGTATATTGACTGAACATTCCTTTACTTACTTCTTAATAACTTTATTTTTTACTTTATGTAGCACACTCTCAGGGGCTCATACAGAAACAAGCATTTCATCATAAAGTATTCTGTATTTTATTATGACAAATAATAAACAAACTTGAACTTAAACTAAAATAAAAACAGCACAGCTCAGACGCGCTGGTGTGGACTCAGACCTTGTCCGTCTGGTGCTCGTCCTTGTCATCCTGCCGGGGGGCGTCTGGGTTGGCCTCCACCTGCAGGTTCCAGCGGTCCAGGTGCACCATGTTGCCGTCCTCCACGTGAGACAGGATCTTGGTCACCGGCTCGTCCGTGTAGCCCTGGACAGAGAGGACAGGAGACTCAAAAACCAGTTTCTTCTACGGTAAAATTAAATGGCTGCTTTTTTATATAGCGCTGTTATCCAAAATGCTTTACAATTTGTTACTCACATTTGACCCATTCACTCACACATTCACACACACACCGACGGTGGAGGCGACCATGCAAGGTGCCAACCTGCTCATCTGGAGCAATTGGGGGTTAAGTGTCTTGCTCAAGGACACATCGACACGCTGCCCGGGAAGAGCGGGAATCGAACCGGGAACCTCCGGATTGCCAGATGACTGTTCTACCTCCCGAGCCACTGTCGCCCCTGTTACGGTTACTCTCCTCTTGGGAGGCATAATGACTTTGACTAGTATATACAGATTGTTGTTTGTGCAAAACTCATCACCAGAGCACCCTTTTCCACACTCTTCCCCTGGAGAGGGAAGAATTGTTATTCAATATAGACACATTTTAAGGGTTTGAATGCATGTGGAGGGGATCTTTAAGAAGCCCATCTGATTTGTTGCAAGTCTCTTCAGCTTCATCCAAAAAGAAAACTGCACCAGTGTTTTGGTTTATGACAGATTGAAAGCAAGAAAATGCAAATCAGTGTTTGTTAGTACGATGTTAGCGGAAGTCAACGAGGGGGGGGGGGATGCTTGAATATTGCTTAGTAACAGCATTTCTGTTATGAGTCACCTATGCGTCACCAGGAACTACGTATAGCTTTTCCTGTTGAAATACAGTACATTCATGTAGTGTTGGGGGGGGGGGGGGGGGGGGGGGGGGGGGGGGTAAAGGGCAATAACATCACTCACCACCATTTTGGTCTCTAATAAGCATTAGATTTAAAAGAGGTCATTCTGCACAACTGCATTCCTCTACAGAGAGACAATTTTACACCGTTGATTAATCAACTAAATCCTATGACTATTAAGATATTTTTTATTCGATTCAAATGTATTATCATTGTACAGCACAAGTACAGTACAACGAGGTTGGCATCTAAACAGAGTGCAAATGTAACAGTAAAGTGCATTAACAGATATATAGTGTGATTAAATGTAAGCAAGTGATTCAAATGGAATAAATATAATGAAGCTACTAAGTAATATGCTAATCTGTATGTACAGTATTATTAAGAACAGTGTTACAAGTATAAATACTAAGGCTGTCAAAGTTAACGCGGTATTAACGCACAATTCTATTAACGCCAGACTTCACTCGGGTTGTATTATTGATACTCTCATTGATACCATGTTTGTTTCTGACTCAAAGTGTGTGTGTGTGTGTGTGTGTGGTGTGTGTGTGTGTGTGTGTGTGTGTGTGTGTGTGTGTGTGTGTGTGTGTGTGTGTGTGAGAGATAGAGAGAGAGAGGGGGGTGAGAGAGATGAGGAAGGGGCAAGAGAGAAAGAGAGCTGGGAGAGTGTGTGTGTATGTGTGTGTGAGAGAGAGAGGGGGGTGTGAGTCCTCAGCCCTTGTGTGGGTGAATGTAACAAGTTCCTAACGTTTTCTTTCCCCTATTATTTCATGCACACTTTATTCATTGTTTTAAATTATTATTTTCTTTTACGTTATTTTGTGCATCACTCTGTTTTGAATTTGATGCAAATTTGCAATGCATGAGGGTCATTCTTTTGTGTTAAATGGCTGCATAAAGCAAGCATTTGTTGACTCATGTTGATAAGAGTATTAAAACTTGGAACTTGAAAAAGATCCGTTTAAGGTAGCAAGAATTTTTTTTGATTAATTTGCGATTAATCGCGAGTTAACTATGGACAATCATGCGATTAATCAGATTAAATATTTTAATCGATTGACAGCACTAATAAATACACTATGGTATTAAGTCATACTGGCCAGTGGTATACCTAATAAGAGTAAGTATAGGATAGATACAGATATAGTATATACAGTGTGTACTACTACTATATAACTACTATATAAATATACTGTATGTATAAACAGGAAAATATGCGAGAATATAAACCTACAGATACGATACCTACGATAAATATATACATACAGTATATACAGTATTATTGTACATGGCTATCATAGTGTTATATGGGTAGACTATAGTTTGAGGTAGTTATAGACAGTGAAGGCAGTAGATAGGTACTGGATATGTGGCTACTCACCCCTCCCCAGTTGAGGGTCCCTACTGGATATGTGGCTACTCACCCCTCCCCAATTGAGGGTCCCTACTGGATATGTGGCTACTCACCCCTCCCCAGTTGAGGGTCCCTACTGGATATGTGGCTACTCACCCCTCCCCAGTTGAGGGTCCCTACTGGATATGTGGCTACTCACCCCTCCCCAATTGAGGGTCCCTACTGGATATGTGGCTACTCACCCCTCCCCAATTGAGGGTCCCTACTGGATATGTGGCTACTCACCCCTCCCCAGTTGAGGGTCCCTACTAGATATGAGGCTACTCACCCCTCCCCAATTGAGGGTCCCTACTGGATATGTGGCTACTCACCCCTCCCCAGTTGAGGGTCCCTACTGGATATGTGGCTACTCACCCCTCCCCAATTGAGGGTCCCTACTGGATATGTGGCTACTCACCCCTCCCCAATTGAGGGTCCCTACTGGATATGTGGCTACTCACCCCTCCCCAGTTGAGGGTCCCTACTGGATATGTGGCTACTCACCCCTCCCCAGTTGAGGGTCCCTACTGGATATGTGGCTACTCACCCCTCCCCAATTGAGGGTCCCTACTGGATATGTGGCTACTCACCCCTCCCCAATTGAGGGTTCCTACTGGATATGTGGCTACTCACCCCTCCCCAGTTGAAGGTCCCTACTAGATATGAGGCTACTCACCCCTCCCCAATTGAGGGTCCCTACTGGATATGTGGCTACTCACCCCTCCCCAGTTGAAGGTCCCTACTAGATATGAGGCTACTCACCCCTCCCCAATTGAGGGTCCCTACTGGATATGTGGCTACTCACCCCTCCCCAGTTGAGGGTCCCTACTGGATATGTGGCTACTCACCCCTCCCCAGTTGAGGGTCCCTACTGGATATGTGGCTACTCACCCCTCCCCAATTGAGGGTCCCTACTGGATATGAGGCTACTCACCCCTCCCCAATTGAGGGTGCGGGCCAGGTCGTTCCCGGTGCCCAGTGGAAGAACCGCTACGGCAGGCTGTGGGTTGAGCTGCAGCTCGTCCAGCACCGACAGGATCCAGCCCACCTGGGGAAACACACGTGATGCAGTGAGACGGACCACTGTGGGAGCTTTCAATGGAGACATCTGTAACACCGAAGATGGCGGCACCAACGAAAACCACTTGCTACAAAACAAACATTCAAGAAAATAATTAAATGTGATGTGAAATTATAATCTACTGCATTTTGAGGTGAAATGTGAGTTTTAAAGATGTTCTAAATCAGAGGTGGGCAGCCATGTCTTTTCCATCGACTGGCCGATCTGAAGGGGCCTCTCGGTCAAGCTCAAAGAAAGATAGCCAATCACACTCTGGCTTTCTGTTTTCAACGTGAATCCCAACTAATCCCTGTCCAGTGTGGCTCTTTGGCCCGCCTCATTCTCTCGTAGCCCTGGGTCAACCCTCTGGGAAGGAGAGAATGGCTTTGCTGCAATATATTCACTATCTTGTGTTGTGAACATCCTGAACAGAGACATCTGTCTTTCTTTCTCATTATTTAACATCTTAACACATTGTGCGCCAAAGACGACTTTACTTGTTATTGCCCGCCAATCGTTGAGCGCCAACAACGAGTTAACTCGTTTTTATGATCGTTATTTCCTTTATTCGCTATTGGCATTCATAATTCATCCAGGAAGGCTCCGGGAGCCAGCTGGACCCTGTCTGATATTGCAACGCCTCAATACCGCCGCCTGGTGGATTTTGGGCGAGTTGCACTCCACTCTAAACCGGATGTGGCGCTCTGTGCATCAGGGAAAAAGCTCCGGCAGAGCTATCTTGTAACGTGGATCAAGATACACACTCGAGTGCATGGGATCGCTTTCGAGACGCAAGAATCAATATGCTTTCGGCATTTATTGCGTCATACAAACGGAAAATGGATCTAGCAGATCGACATCAAATAATTGGAAGTTTTTCTCTCCAGACGCATCGGCCACAGGTAAGAGGAATTAGTGACAATCAAGGAATCATAAACGACCCCCCCCCCCCCCCCCCCATGCATGATGAAGCATAATGCATAGTGATCATATGCATTTGAATTTTTTTTATAGCGTGTATAGGAACGAAACGCCAATCGATTATGTATAATACGCGTCGGGCTTATAACGCACATTCTAGGAATTACTGCTATACACTCTAAAAACACTTATATTCACGACGGTACTAACACGACAATGTATGAATGGAAAAATATAACATTTCCACATCCGGAACGATAGATACCCAATGTTGAATGGGCCATAGTAATGTCGATATAGCTATAATATTTAAAAAGTTATAGCCCTGCAAAGAAGGTGAGCCACTCCATAGGGTTACAGCACTGGCAGAGAGTGGTATAAGATGGGCATACTGCGTGGCGCAGAATGTGTTAAGAGAATCCGCCTAAAAATAATACCTAAGTAAATGGAAGATTGCTCCACTTCTACATGGACCATTTGCATGTTCTTGGTATCTAGGGACATCTATGGCTCTCAGGGAATGTATTCCCAGTGTCAGAAATATTGTGTCGGTTACTAGGCTTGAGTAAATTGTAATGAACCAAAGGAGAATATCAATGATATTTTTTACATTAACACATCAACTTTGACGGTGAATAACAGTCTTATTATAGCCAAGTCGCACATCTATGGATCGGGCCAAATCTCCTCTTTCCAATGGCAGAGTTCAGTACCACCAGGCGTGCAGCAAGAACCGTGAATGAAATCTACTGCAAGTACAGTTACAGTTAGGTAGAGATGGATTTATGGTTTTCGGTACAGTGGGGGAAAGTTTGGCTTTCCATGTTCCACTCAGGGGTGATGTAGTGTGCAGTAACTAATTGTACTTGTAGGGTTGTCAACAAATATTATATATTGAAATGAATAATCGACTTAATAATAATAATTATATTAAATTGTGAAAAAAACAGCCCCCAGTGGGCGGTCGTTAGTGGTTAACATACCGTTGTATTCGTTCGGTACACAGACGTTCGGTACGGTACGGTACACACTGAAACGGTTCGGTACGGATACGTGTACCTTTACAGCCCTAGTGTTGTTATGCATACACATTCTAATATAAAATATACAGAAGTCTACAGTATATATAGTATATCACACAGTAATATCACACAGTAATATGATCGTGAGTATTTTACTCACAGTTCCATCTCCACCACAGGCCAGAATCCTCAGGTTGGGCACTTTGCCGTATAGTTCTAACCTGGAATAAAAGACAAAGCCAAGCGTGTCACTAACGACCCGACAACAGCTACTCATAACACTTATAATACCAGAGCTGAACATACCGTACTCATAACACTTATAATACCAGAGCTGAACATACCGTACTCATAACACTTATAATAACAGAGCTGAACATACCGTACTCATGACACTTATAATACCAGGGCTGAACATACCGTACTCATAACACTTATAATACCAGGGCTGAACATCCCGTACTCATAACACTTATAATACCAGGGCTGAACATCCCGTACACAGGGCTATAGGGGGGCAGGGCAGCGCCACTATGACAATACGCCAGCACCTTTTTGTTTTGCAGTGAAAACTTGGGGGCCATCTTAGAAAACAGACAGGGCGGCCGTCCCGGGTTCGACTCTCGGACCCGGCGACCTTTGCCAAATGTCTTCCCCCGTCTATCCTCCCATACTTCCTCTCTCTCTCTGCCGGACTTGTCCGAAAAACCAATAAAAATAAATAAAAATAAAATAAAAAATGTATAAATAAATAAACAGACAGTGTCTGATACTTGACTGTCCTCTCTCTGCTCCACTGTGTGGTGTCTGTGTTCGATGTTAAAACTATTGTGTAACCTACACTGTACTTAAATAAATAACTTAAATTTTTTATTTTATCTGGAATTAGGGTTGCAACGATGAGTCAACGTCGGCGACGAAGTCCACCGTGAAATGTTGCCGATTTGCATATTCATGGTTGAATCATCGTATTTTACTTAGTCTTTGCAGAAATATTCTAAAATCCTTAAGTCTTCTATAAGATATTCTCCCCATCTCTAGTGTGTGTGTGTTGTGTGTTTAAATATACTATAGGCTACTCTTTTTTACATGGATTAGGCTAATTAGCTTTAACAATCCCGATTCCTGAGCCTATTTTATTCAAAAGGAAGATATTAATTTGCATATATATATTTTTTTCATAATCGTATCTCCTGTGCTGGCACAAGCACTACCATAGCGTGGAGTGGAGAGATAACACATAATAACACATGGAGATATACTAAAAAGCTATTTATAATTTTTGGCCAGTAAAGAAATCTCTCTGGCTAGATACATTGTATGTAATGATAAACAACGTCATAGTAACTGGTGGGTGTTATTATTATTTCAAGATAACAAAGTAGCTATATAATGATGGATGGATAAAAAGCAGTAATGGCATGTAGGTTACTCGCCCTACTCATATACAGTAGGCATCCACATTACACAGCATTTACAGACAAATAAACTTCATGGCTCATCTCCTACTCTGGGTATTCAGTAGGTGGTGTCAGAGAGGCAACTACAAATGTGACCTATGGATCTAATTCAAATTCTGGTAAATTAATCACTTAAATTAATAATTGACAAATTAATCAATAACAAAATAATAATTATTTGCAGCTCTATTTGGAACTTACCCTTGTGTTCGCTATTATATTGAATGTTATGTTTTTAAGTTGCAGGAAGTTACAGCAAATTGCCTTCTTTATTGCCCCCCTTCGGACCACCCCCTTGTTGCAACTCAGAACCATCTTGTTTGGAAATCATGGAGAAAGCTCTGCGCACATATCACGCTGCAAGTCATATAGCAAGATACTGCAATACTATAAACAGTGATATATTTCAATAATCAATAATAATAATAGCGATTTATTGCAATATACTGCAATGCTATAAACAGCAATATATTGCAATATACTGTGATACTATAAACACAGCAATATATTGCAAAATACTGCAATACTATAAACACAGCAATATATTGCAATATACTGCAATACTATAAACACTGCAATATATTGCAATACTATAAACACTGCAATATACTGCAATACTATAAACACAGCAATATATTAATAATAATAATAATAATACATTCGATTTATAATGCACTCTATATCTGGAAACCAAGACTCAGAGTGCTACAGACTAAAAACAGACTTTAAAAACATTAGGCAATTAAAGAAACAAGACATAAAGCATAAAAAGGGATAAAACACACAAGGCATGTATAATATATTATATTATTATTATATTGCAATTTTATAATGTCAAAATGGTATATAGAAAACACCTCAGTATAAACAAGAAAAACATTTCCTTTCTTTGTAGGATCTGCCCACAGAGATGAGCATTTCTTAAAATGTCTTAAAAGTCTTACCCCTCTCGAGGGCCTCCATGTGTCAGGTCAAACACCTGTCGGGGGTTGAGGTACCACATGAAGGACTGGATGATCTTGGCTCCCTGATGATTAAAAACATTTCAATAACAAAATGAACATGAGATCAAGTACATGCATTATGAGCAGGACACAGTGGATCCAGTTCACCCCCACAACCCAAACACCCAAATGCTAAATCAATGGATACTCCAACTATTGGTACAAGAAGCCATTGTGTTTTTAGCCATTTGCAATTCATCTTTTGTCACAAACTGGGAGTCATCCCGGCCACGGCTGCACGTGGAGGCTGACAGGGTTAAATACGGTTGTTGTTGTTGTTGTTCTTCTTCTTCTTTAGAGTTATTAACACTTTGAATGCCAGCACGATTCATCGCTTGAATGCCAGCCTTTTTGGACTGATTTTCAAAGATTTCATGATTTTCGCGGAGCTATTTCTATATTCTATATTATGGCTATGTGTCTAATACGCCCGTCGCTTATCAATGACTTGCTTGGAGTAAACATGTACGAAGCGGATTTTTTTTCATCAGTACATTTCCGTTTTATACAGTTTTGAAAAACGGACGTTTTTGGAAATTACTAGACAAAGAAAAAGATTCCGTGATAATAGCTCTTTACTGGAATACACACAACACGTTGTCATTTTCCGGCTGATTTATGAATCGTTTTCAAATAAACGCTAGATTATCGATAGTATATGTGTACTTATGCACGCTAGAGAAGCGGGCTGAAAAATCGATTATCTATGCCCTGCCTGGTGCTAACGCCGCACACACACATACATCGGGGACACGTTGAGATATATGTGAAAAATACATCCGATTACCCCAAGACTGGTAACATGGATTCCTTACCTCACATCAGATGTTCTGCAAAAAGATTATTCCAATTCCTGATCGCCATTCCAAATATCGATCGCGTTCATTGATCCAACGTTAGGTACTCGAAACAGATAATCCACGCTGCTCCGAGTGTCCACAATGAATCCAATCGTCTCCGGTTACATGCCTGAGAAGTAAAATGTGGATTCCGGGTTTTTTTCTCTCCCATGCATTCCATTGAGTCCAATCCAATGGGTGCATTACCATCCGGGAGACGATAGGGGGCGGTATTTTCCCTGTTCGAGCTCATAGACAGTCCCAATGATAACGTGAGGCTAGATTGATGAAAAATTTATGGATATCGCTAATAAAAGCAATAACGATTAAATAGCGAGATTTCTCGTCCCTGGCACTCAACGCATGGCATGAAATCACAAGATTTCTCGTGGCTGGCACTCAATGTGTTAAGAGTCTCCTGTTGTTAATATGAATGGAAACCATTGCATCCCATGTGTTAGGAACTGTGTTGGTGTACCTGGTTACCACCACTCTTGGGGTTGACGAACACAAGGAGAGGCTTCATGAGTTGCGAGGGAATGGGCTTGACGATGAAGGGCTTCCACCGCCCGTCTTGGAGCTGAAAAACACAGACATGTACAATGGCTGTACAAAAACTGAGACTGAAAATCAAATACGCTTCTAAACCTGGGGGGGGGGGGGGAGACCATATTTTCAGGTGGCTTAGATTAGAAACTGAGATATTGGTAGATTAGAGATAGATTGGTAGAGATTTACATTCCGGCCAAATTGAAGATCCAAGATGTATTTGCAGGAAGTGGTTCCTAACAAAAATGGAAAGCTATGGCAATGGCCAGCATTTGGGGAAAAGATGGTGATTTTGTCCAAAAACTTCCACATTAATTTGCTAAACTGCCCAACTAATGGGTATTACGCTTTCTACTGAACACACAGAGAGGAAACTGGTATCTATCCTCTTGTCCGACTCTGGAGAAGACAATAAGTGCATTTCCAATAATGTTGGCGTGTTCCTTTAAGGGTAAAATAATCCCATCCAGATTAGAAACACCACAGTCAAAGAGCTGGCCGTCAAGTCAAGTCAAGAGTTTTAATTGTCACGGCATACAAGTATACAATGAAATGCGGGTGGTCTTGCCCGCGACGATGTGCAATACAGTGGTACAACATATAATAGAATCCAATAAAAATACAGTGGTACAACATATAATAGAATCCAATAAAAAAAAAACATTGTGCAATAAACAGGTAACAGGTAACATGGTGTGACATCTCGGTATCTGTACATAGTATTTACAGAGCATATAGGACATGCTAGGTAGCTTTAGTAGTGCAATACACTGTTCCTGTTATACTAATTTAAAGTGGCCTTTCCTCTTGGCCATAAGTGTGCGTGGCATGAGTGTGTGCCCGCTCGTGTTAAAGTGGCTGCTAGTGTGTGAGCGTGCACAGCGTGTGTGTCGTGTGTGTGCTCGTGTGTGCTTGTGTGTGGATAGTTCAGTTTCTGTGGCACTCAATGTTCATTGTTCAAGGCTCAACAGGCACTAAGTAAATACAAGGACTAATGATTGCAATGACTGCTTGGACAGACACATCTGGAGGATGAGCACAGTAAACACCAGAGGTCTTTCTGGAATGACTGCTTGGACAGACACATCTGGAGTAGGGCTGGGCGATTAATCGAAATAAAATCGCGATTCATAGACTGATGCAATCTCAGTTCTAAATTACGACAATTTATTTTATTTAAAAAAATATATATATATATATATTTTACTTTTTACTTAACCTTTTTAAATGATGTCAATGGACCTATCTCAAACCCTGCCCTCTTTTCTTGATCCTCCAATCACAACTGTCGCTTACCTCGGACAAACTTTGGTAAGCGACAGTTGTGATTGGAGGATCAAGAAGAGAGGGCAGGGTTTGAGATAGGTCTATTCTGACTGGAGTTATTTTGTATGTTACAAGCAGTGATGACACAGATTACTTGTAAAAAAATAATCTGATTACGGATTACTCCTTTAAAAAGTTATCTAGTTACTTTACTGATTACTGATTAAAGTAACTTAGTTACTTTGAAAGTAACTAGGTTACAAAGTCGTCGTCGTCCCCCCTGCTGCTGCCACAACATAAGAATGACAACAGTTTTTTTTTTGCTTTATTGAAAGTGCATGATGTCATCAATCATGATTGGCTGCTCAGACAGGTCATCATGAGACGTCATCAGCCATCAGGCCATATAAGGTCACAGCTGTCCACCGCTCAGGCACTCTAGAACAGTGGTTCCTAAAACTAAATAAAATAGAAAATGTATATAATATAATTTTAATAAAAAATGTAATTATAAAACCGTTGTGTAATATAAAACATGGTATTATAGTTTGTTATTCTTTCAAATTAGGCTTATCATTATGGGTAAATAGTGGCGCTTGTGCGTGATGACAGTTTTAGTGACGCACCTGCTCCTCTGCTCTGCACTTACTACCGTAAAAGCAGTGGCTCAGCAAGCGAAATCTATTCACTGCTGCATCCACAGGAAGGCCCTAGCTCCCACGAAGCGGTAAGAACTGTCCATTGAATTCACGGTTGTTTGCAGCTTTATGCGATGAGATGGGCAGTGATCACCGGCAATTACTTCTCCACACCGAGGTCCGCTGGCTATCGAGAGGAAAGTTGCTTGCACGGCTCTATGAGTTGCGTGATGATGTTTTTACTTGACTCAAAATGTGATCTTTCACATAGTTTCTGTGATGCTCAGTGGCTTGCCAAATTGGCATACATGGCAGATATTTTTGAGCATTTGAATGGACTCAATCGGAGTCTTCAGGGGACTTTTTTTGCTTCTGCGAAGCAACATCACCCGTCTCATTAGGTAAGTGATAACGTTATCCAGTCTCTCTCTCTCTCTCTACCTCTACCTCTCTCTCTCTCTATCAAATCCATTCTGAGACAACGGACTCAGTGCGTACTCCGCAAGTCGTGCGTAACATGAATCTCTCTCTCTCACTCTCTCTCAAGTAGCCAAATTACACTATAAAACGAACTGGATAGTTGATTTACCTTCATGCTGAAGCCTTCGTTGGGATACCGTAATGTGCCATGAGTTTCCATATAGTGTCTCTGTCTAGACCAGGGATCAGCAACCTTTTTGACATGGAGTGCCTGTTTGAAATATAGTTGTAACTAGTGTGCCTCAACAATATTCCATGCATCGTAATTTATTTTTCTCATAATCAGGTATTTTTAATGATAATTTTTACATTATTACATCATTATTGTTATTGTTATTATTAACAATATTATTATGATGGTTGTATCAACCCTAAATCTGAGTTGGGGGGGGGGATGCAATGCAGACAAACAGCTGCATACAGTGCGACCATTTCACTCACATTTGCCCATTCATTTTTGGACACATCACACACCATCGGTGTGTGTACTGTACGTGTGCTGTCATAGCTCCACCTACAGGCCTAATGGAGAACACCAGGATGTGAATGGAGGGTGAATGTGAGGTATATCATGTAAATAAGTTTTGATTGATCGCAAGACTACACTGTAAAAAAAATAATAATATTAAGTTACCAGAACTTAAAAATGAGTTCAGTTACTGTGCATTAAGGTTCAGTTTTCAATCCATAATAAGTTAACAGAAAAATAAGTACACAACCACATTATTTCAACCTAATAAAACTTTGTTTATTGTCATTGTTTTAAGAACACAAGTTGACTTGGTAATACTCACATTTTGAGTAAAAAAAATGGCTTTTAACATGTGCAATGTTCAATGAAATAGAAAAATAAATAATAAAATGTGTTGATTAATCCCACTGGTCACAATGGTGACCGTAATAATGTTTTTGTTATAAGGCTCTGCAAATGTTACTGAATGATGTAGCAATGTATTTCCAGCTAAATTGAAATAATAAACAAATAAAGGGTCTCAATTAAATATGTGGTAGTAAAAAGAACCTGTGGGAGGATTTCAACAAGATAAATGCGACAACAGTGCAAAATATTTCACTATAATATTTCAAAGCAAAAAAAAAAAAAAAAAAATTATATTATTTTTTATTTTTTATTTTTTTACTGCTGCCCCTTGTGCCTATGCAAATGCCCCCGCGTGCCTAGGGTTGCCTACCCCTGGTCTAGACTGTCGAATGCTTTGTGGAAGTCGATGAATGTGAGGTGGAGAGATGTGTTCCATTCCAGGGTCTGTTCTATGATAATGCGGAGGGTGGCAATGTGATCTGTACATGATCTGTCCTGTCGGAAACCTGCTTGACAGTCTAGACCAGGGGTGGGCAATTATTTTTCCCGGGGGGCCGAATGAGCAACTGAAAATATGTTGGGGGGCCGGGCCAAAATTCCAAACTCAATTATGCATAATATAAATTTTATTTCTATATAAAAAGCAGTAAATGGCATTGTTTTGACCCCTGGTAAGAGTGTATGTTATTATTTGGCAATTAAAAGGTGAGGTTAGCTTTCAAAAATATAATTTATTCAAATAGAATTTATTTCCAAAATGATAAACAAAATGTGAAACATTAATAACAAAGGGCATTTTGAGTTTCATATACTATTGAAACAAGGATTTTCTTAGCTTTCTAAAGACATCACATCATCTTATAGCAAAAATAAACAAGACATGTCACTGAACTGTGTAAAGAAAAGTGTCCCAGTTGTGTAGCCTTTTTTACTTTACATGCCTATATTAAACATTTAATGTTTTCAGAACTGTGCAAAAAAAAGAAAAGAAAATATCAAGTGTCCCATTTCACTTGTTATATTTCCACATTTTAGTGTTCTTCAGTTCTTTTTTTTTCATTCAGTGTGAGAAATCCAGTCTCTGTTGAGCTTGAACAAGTCCATCAAAGTCAGGTTGCATGTCTGAGGTGGAGATGCGAAGCACAGCTGCCAGATGTTCATCAGTGAGAGAGGATCTGTACCTGGACTTGGTAAACGTCATGACTGAGAATGTCTGTTCACATATGTAGGTGGATCCAAAGAGAACCAACATCTTCTGAGCATGTCTCCTAAGCGTATACTGTGCGTGTGAACGTTGACATGGAAAAAAAAAAAAAAAAAAAAAAAAAAAAAAAAAAAAAAAATTATTATCATGTAATCTTTCGCGGGCCGGTCAGAATCATCCCGCGGGCCGTACAATTCCCAGGTCTGGTCTAGACAGAGACACTATATGGAAACTCATGGCACATTACGGTATCCCAACGAAGTTCATAACCATCATCCAACACCTGTACCTACAATCATCCTGCAGAGTAATACACAACGGCCAGCTCACAGACAGCTTTACAGTAGAGACCGGAGTCAGACAGGGCTGCCTACTGTCCCCTTTCCTCTTTCTTCTGGCAGTCGACTGGATCATAATAATAATAATAATGGATTGGATTTATATAGCGCTCTTCATGACACCCCAGTGACCCCAGAGCGCTTACAGAGTACATTATTCGTTCATACACAGTCATACCGGTGGTGGTAAGCTACAATTGCAGCCAGAGCTGCCCTGAGGCAGACTCACAGAAGCGTGGCGAATAATCATCGCCTACGGCCCCTCCGACCACCACCAACATTCATTCACATGCATACACATTCATACGAGGCAAGTAGGTTAAGTGTCTTGCCCAAGGACACAACGGCAGTGGGATGGACATGGGCTTGAGCGGGATACGAACCACCAACCCTTCGATCATTGGAAGACCCGCTCTACCCCTGAGCCACGCCGCCCCACAAACCACAAACCGAACAAACCACAGCCGAACAAAATCTGGGCATTCAGTGGACAATGTGGTCTCAATTAGAGGATTTAGACTTTGCCGACGACATAGTCCTCCTCTCACACACACAAACACAAATGCAGACCAAACTCACAAAACTTGCCACAATTGCAGCTACCACAGGACTACACATCAATAAAGCAAAATCAAAGGAGATGAAGATGAACCACAATTTAGAAGAGGCCGTACAACTGGACGGAGAAGCACTGGACGAGGTGGACACCTTCACATACCTGGGAAGCATCGTGGGGAAGGACGGAGGTAGCGACAAAGACAGCAAAGCAAGAATAGGGAAGGCAAGAACAGCATTTTTAATACTGAAGCAAACATGGAATTCAAACCACATCTCGACAAAGACCAAACTCCGCATCTTCAACACCAATGTCAAATCAGTTCTATTATACGGAGCAGAAACATGGAGAACAACAAAAGCAACCTCAAACAAACTGCAAAAGGGCTGGGCGATATAACGATAAATATCGCGATATATTTTAATAATCGATATCGAATATCGAAATTAAAAAAAAATCGAAAAATCGTTTTTTTTTTTTTTTTTTTTACCTGCAACAGGGCAGTTTTAAAACCAGAGACAGTGGACAGACTTGTCTTTCTTGCCTGCAACTTAAAGTAATGGCTTTGCTTGTCCAAATGACAATACTGACCAAATTCAGATTTCTTTTTCTCTTGTCCATTTATTTTGTTTGCTTTCTAATTTAAAATACATTTTGAAACCGTCTGTACACAGTAGGCTATGTGTGCTAGCAGAACTAGACTCCAGTCACGAGTCACAGTGCACATGTGCGGTGGTTTGTCCACCAAAAAAGCACCAAAAGATCGAAAATAAACTAGCAGAGCCAGAACTGTTCATAACTCCTCTGGAGCCACAGCCAGCAGAGAAGCCGGTTTACTTTAGCTTTTAAACCAGCTGCAGCCTGAGAACTGGAGTGTGAGGGGATGTAACACTAAAGATGGCGGCAATGACAAAGAATTGCTGCAAAATAAACATACATCTGTTGTTATAAAAAAAAAAAAAAAAAAAAAAAAAAAATTATACTTATAACAATTCGATAATTATCGATATCGAGAAATAAAATAAAATTATCATATCGTTATCGCGATATGATTTTTTTCCATATCGCCCAGCCCTACTGCAAACCTTCATAAACAGATGTTTACGACAGATCCTGGGAATCTACTGGCCAAACACCATCACAAACGAACAGCTCTGGCAAACCACTCAACAAGAACCACTTGAAACCCTAATCAAACGCAGGAAATGGGGCTGGATTGGACACACTCTGAGAAAACCATCCTCCAACACAACCAGGCAGGCCTTAACCTGGAACCCACAGGGGAAGAGAAAGCCAGGAAGACCCAGAAACAGCTGGAGAAGGTCTGTCGAGGCGGATCTCAAGGAAGAAAGAACATCATGGAAGGAAGCAGAGAAAATCGCCCAACACCGAACCAGCTGGAGAGATTTCATGAATGACCTATGCTCCCCAAAGAGCAAAAGGGTTTAAGTCAAGTAAGTCATGCTGAAGCCATTCTAAAATCAGCTATAAACGTAAACATGTGTGCGTGGCTGTGTGCGTGCGTACGCGAGCGCACGTCCCATCTCCGGTCTGGGTTCTGGAGAGGTAGCTGACTGTACCCCTGGCTCTCTTATCATCAGCATTATGAGATAGTAACTAAATAGTAACGCACAGCCACTTGGAAAAGTAATTGTAATCAGAATACTGGCTTGTAAAAAGTAACAAGTTAGATTACTATTGACTGAAAAAAGTAATCAGATTAGAGTAACTAGTTACTTAGTAACTAGTTACTGGCATCACTGGTTACAAGAGACTTTTAAGTTTAAGTCAAGCACTTTCATATATGTTAAGTTTAAGTTTAAGTCAAGCACTTTGATATGTTATGTTGTCTGTTTAAGAAAGAGTGCAATAAATGATTTTATTAAAAAAATAAGAATCGTGTGAGAGAATCGTGATCTCAATTCTTAGAGAGAAAAATCGTGATTCACATTTGAGCAAGAATCGCCCAGCCCTAGTCTGGAGGATGAGCACAGTAAACACCAGTCCAGTGTGGTCTTTCTGGACAGACACATCTGGAGGATGAACACAGTAAACACCAGTGGTCTTTCTGGACAGACACATCTGGAGGATGAACACAGTAAACACCAGTGTGGTCTTTCTGGACAGACACATCTGGAGGATGAACACAGTAAACACCAGTGGTCTTTCTGGACAGACACATCTGGAGGATGAACACAGTAAACACCAGTCCAGTGGTCTTTCTGGACAGACACATCTGGAGGATGAACACAGTAAAAGGTCTGGAGCCACTCACCTCGCCTGCCTTCTTGCTGGACTTGCATTTCAGCGACGTGCGCTTCTTCTTTTTACTTGACTTTAAAGAAGACTGAGAGGAGGGAGACGAGTCAGTTCACTGTCTGTCCAGACAGACGCACGTTTTAAAAACACAAAGACATCCATCCAAAAGGTTTTATGAGGAATTATGGTTGCAGTGATTTTATGTTGTGAGTGTGTGTGTGTGTGTGTGTGTGTGTGTGTGTGTGTGTGTGTGTGTGTGTGTGTGTGTGTGTGTGTGTGTGTGTGTGTGTGTGTGTGTGTGTGAGGACACAGATACGGTATGAAGCTCTTGTGCGCAGGCAGGGCCATCCCTCAACTCATGAAGGCCTTAAGGCAAATAGTAGTTTGCAGGCCCTTGTGTTTTACCTTAACCCTGTCACTGCCGCACTACCAAACGGTTAACCCTTTCACTGCCGCAGTAACCGTCGGTAGTGTGATAGTAAAGGGTTAACCTTCTGTAGTGTGGCAGTGAAAGGGTTAAATCAGATCTCCACAATTTAGCGGCTGAGCTGTTTCTACATGTTGCCGTTCAGTTTAAATTAAGTTTGACATGATGTTTTGAAGGGCCCTCTGATTGGTCAGTTGAATGTCTTTTTGACATGATGTTTTGAAGGGCCCTCTGATTGGTCAGTTGAATGTCTTTTTGACATGATGTTTTGACGGGCCCTCTGATTGGCTGACTGACCTCCCTACGATTAAAATAACGAAGGAGTGCCTTTATTAAATGGTTCCACTACTAATTCAACAGTCATATAAAAATCTCTTTCAAAGAAAATGTATTCCGATTGGTTGGGGGCCCAATGAAGCCCTAGGCACAGCGCCTGGTCTGCTGGTGCACGTATATATATATATATATATATATATATATATATATATATATTATATGTGTGTGTGTGTGTGTGTGTGTGTGTGTGTGTGTGTGTGTGTGTGTGTGTGTGTGTGTGTGTGTGTGTGTGTGTGTGTGTGTGTGTGTGTGTGTGTGTGTGTGTGTGTGTGTACCTGTGGCTTGCGGACCCGGATGATCCACGTAGGAGGTACAATGGCAGCGGCGTGCGCTCCCAGAGAGCAACACTCCTCGATCTGTTGCAGCATGAAGCATGTCACCTTGTTGTGGTACTGAGAGAAAACGCAGAGCGAAAAGTCAGGGACAAGAACCCCCGCTCAAGTTCAAGTTCTCTATTTGGAAACTGCTTAGCTAGCTCATTATCTTTGTAACAAATATATCGGTAAGGAAATAGAACAAGTGGCTTGGTTCACGGTTGTGAAATCGGCAAGTTAACAGCCTCTTTGTTTGCATAGTAAGGTTCTGCGTGCCTGGTGACGTTCTGCGTTAACCTTTATTTATCCAGGCAAGCAATTAAGAACAAATTCTTATATACAAAAGCAGCCTGTCCAAAAAGCAAAGGCCTTTTGTGGGAAGGGGGGGTGGGAGGCTGTAACAAAAACAAGGTTATGTACATGCATACAAGTAAATAAAATACAAAATGACAGTAGCAATAGTATACAAGGACAACAATAAATAAGGGAGAGAGAAGGAAAGGGAGAGAGGGAAAAAGAGAAAGGGAAAAAGAGAAAGGAAGAGTGAGAACCAGAGGGAGAGAGAGGGAGAGCGAGAACCAGAGGGAGAGAGAGAGAAGAAAGGGGGAGAGGGGTGAATGGGGTGATACACAGAGCGGACAGAAGCACAAGATCATGAATTTGGCATGAGAGACCAGTAAAGGTACTTACCGCCTGTTTACACCAGGAACAGCTGATGGCAACAATCTCTTTGCTATGGAATGAGAACTTCTG
The DNA here is from genome assembly GCF_963971535.1 of Notolepis coatsorum. Taxonomy (NCBI): domain Eukaryota; kingdom Metazoa; phylum Chordata; class Actinopteri; order Aulopiformes; family Paralepididae; genus Notolepis; species Notolepis coatsorum. The sequence continues at coordinate 23,254,042 of NC_140182.1, forward strand.
TTGAAAACCCTGCGAGGGGTGGTGGTGAAATAGGAGTATGTTAGGTTTTATGTTCTACAGGGTCACCTGGTCAAGAACTTTCAATTAGGAATAAAAGTAAACCGCTTGCTAAAGATGCTCCACAGATAGTGAATTGGGGGAAGATGTCAAATAAGTGTATTTTCCTAAATGTTAGGAGTGTTCATTCAAAGGTGCTATAGATGAAAATGTAGACTAATCATTTAAAAAAGACTATACATCCACAGCTTTTAGAAAGGTGCAGAATAAAAGTTGCTTTTCCCCCCAAAGAAATGATTGATTTGCTAATCTTTGGCGGGTCCAAAATGAATGTTGTTATTTACATGTTGTGTGTATGTATCCCCTCCCTACTTCCCATTTCCACACGTGGAACGCACCTGATTGGATAAACGTGCCGCTAGTGGAGACATGCTGACATGCTGGTTCTCTAGTCTAGTGGGACATCTAGTGGCTCAATGTTATCTATAGCACCTTTAAGTTTTTATTAGATTTATTTAAAGGGCATACCTTCCCACATTGTCGGCACTTCCCCGCCTGGCGTCTCCTATGGACCCAATGGTGTCGTACCACGTTGGGCTAGAATAAGCAAAAGTCCATTAGATGACATTAAAACCATAAACAACAACTTTATTGTGAGATGCATTTATTCTCTATAAATAATAAAAGTCCCTTTTCATTACAGTGGAAAATAATGATTTAGATTAGATTCAAATGTATTGTCATCATGCAGCACAAGTATAGTACAATGAAAATAAGTTGTCATCTAACCAGAGTGTAAAGGTAACAGTAAAGTGCAATAATAATATACTATGTATCAAGTGATTATATAATAATAACGTTATTTATATAGCACCTTTCATACATGGATTGCAGCTCAAAGTGCTTCACAGCAAATAGCATAAAATGAACATAGGGATAACATTTGCACACAGTTGGCAGAATAAAAGCAATGCATACAGTGCAGACATAAGAATAGGTAAAAAAGACAATAAAAGTAGTGCAATGTTGCAATGTAGAAAGTGCAGACATAATAGGCATAAAATAAGTACAATAAGTACAGTGTTGCTCGAAGCATATATATATGAAATATATATAAGGAAGCTACTGAGTAAATATGCCAATCTAATGTTATGTACAGTGATACAAGTATAAATACACTATGGTATTTATAGCAATAGGGGTGGTATTTATAGGTTAAAGTAATGTCACATCTTAGAGTAGAGTAAGCAGAAAACAACAGACTAACCTCTCGAATAGTTCTAGATCCTGGTTCCCTAAACGATGGTTTACACCTGAAATTTATCTGTGGACGAAAGGAGTATAGACTGTGACACACAACTAGACAGAGAAGCGGCAGTTAGGTTAGGACACATTCTTACCTGTTCTATACACATTGTATGGTTCTTGCCTTATCTAGCTGTTCTATACACATTGTATGGTTCTCACCTGTTCTAGCTGTTCTATACACATTGTATGGTTCTTACCTGTTCTATGTGTACTATACACATTGTATGATTCTCACCTTCTCTAGCTGTTCTATACACATTGTATGGTTCTTACCTTCTCTAGCTGTTCTATACACATTGTATGGTTCTTACCTGTTCTAGCTGTACTATACACATTGTATGGTTCTTACCTGTTCTAGCTGTACTATACACATTGTATGGTTCTTACCTGTTCTAGCTGTACTATACACATTGTATGGTTCTCACCTTCTCTAGCTGTTCTATACACATTGTATGGTTCTTACTGTACCTTCTCTAGCTGTTCTATACACGTTGTATGGTTCTTACCTGTTCTATACACATTGTATGGTTCTTGCCAGTTATATCTGTTCTATACACATTGTATGGTTCTCACCTTCTCTAGCTGTTCTATACACATTGTATGGTTCTTAATGTACCTTCTCTAGCTGTTCTATACACATTGTATGGTTCTTACTGTACCTTCTCTAGCTGTTCTATACACATTGTATGGACCGATATCTTGCATCCAGCACATTTCTTCCTTGCCACTGATTTTTGCTATGGAGAGAGAGGGAGGGGAGGATATCACACACTATTATTTTCACATGTTAACAGACAAAAATATGTTTTTAAATACTATCATACCAGTATATAAAGTGTAATGCCTGTCTGATAAAAATATTGGCTGTCATTTTGGATTTATTAAAAAAACATAGTGTGGTAGTGAAAGGTTAACCTACTGTAGTGTGGTAGTGAAAGGGTTAACATAATAGTTTGAGAAATTTGTCAATAATTGGCAATTTTATTTGCCAATCAGTTTTTTTGTTTTACTTTGCACAAATATGCCAATTCACTGTAAAATCTTGTAGCAGTAATCAATTATCTTAAATAAATCATTGCGCGATATCAAGTTGTTCAAGTTGTAATACTCTTATCAACATGAGTCAACAAATGCTTGCTTTATGCAGCCATTTAACACAAACGGATGACCCTCATGCATTGCAAATTTGCATCAAATTCAAAACAGAGTGATGCACAAAATAACTTATAAGAAAATAATCATTTAAAACAATGAATAAAGGTCTCTCTCTCTCTCACACACACACACACACACACACACACACACACACACACACACACACACACACACACACACACACACACACTTTGAGTCAGAAACAAACATAGTATCAATGAGAGTATCAATAAAACACCTGAGTGAAGTCTAGTAAAAGAAATTAAAAAAATAGTTAAAAAAAAAAAAAAAAAAAAAAAACATTAATCGTGAGTTAAAATAAATAGTGGCTTTAAAGGAATTGTGCGTTAACGCGTTAATATTGCGTTAACTTTGACAGCCTTAGTTAGGACATAATATAATACAGAAGGCACCAAATAATTTCTCCTGCCCAAGAAACGTAGGGGGCGCTCTAAATCTAGATGCTTTGTACATACCGCTCACATCAGACTCACCAGTGTTTTGGCAACGCAATACTGTTCTCCCACATAGCAGACGTCTCCGGACACACTGGTCTCAAACCAGATATGGTCCCCGAGCTGTGCACTGTCCTGAAAGAATAAATACAAATAAAAAAGAGAAAGACAATCATGAGAAATAGAGTTATAGCAGACAGTGATCCTGCTGTACAACTACGATTATATTGATGACAATAATAGTGCCTCATCTGGGTTGAACCCGAGGAGCAGCACAATTCGCCAGGGGTGGGAAAAATCTATAATATATTGCAATATTTTGCATGCAGATATTATATTGATACAGTGACGCCAAGTATCGATATTTAAAAGTAATAATAATAATAAATCCCATTTACTGCAATATAAATAATTGGAATGAAGTGAACAGACTGAAAACGTGATCTTATTAGATAAAACAGATGATTTATATTGCAGATGTTAACAACGTTTTCCATTGGGGACATCATTTGCAGTTGAAAAAAGCTAATTAATCGCAATATCGTGACTCTAGTATCGTGATAATATGGTATTGTGGGGCCTGTGGTGATAATATGGTATTGTGGGGCCTGTGGTGATTCCATCCTGGATGCAATTTGTTTCTGTGCAATTTTTTTTTGATTTTTAAATCTTTATTTCGAACATGTAAATAAAACTAAATAAAACTAAAACAAATCATTAATCTCTAGCAAATTACAACAGATTATCATGGCTACGATTCAATTATGAAATGATTCTCCATACATCACAACTTCTCCATCCCGTTCAGGATATTGTGATTTGAATAGTTTTTACAACAGGTCACTGCATAAAACCTCCAAGTATTATTGTTAGTTCAAGGTTAAAAACGGATTAGAAATTACTTAAAGTTAAGCCAAAAAAGTCCTGTTTGGTATTGCACTTTACTTACATATTTAGTTTTGGTAGGTTGGAGTTTGGTAACTTATTGTAGTGTGAATGTCTCCAGACCTCTCTTGGCAGAGACCCCTCCCCATGTCCACACTCAACTCCAACCCACACATTGGACCAAAACAAAAACAAATGTAAACAAAGTGCAATACCAAGCATGGCTATTTTGCCTAGAGGTCTCTGTTTAATTTTAACTCACAATTTTACTTGAATTTCACGACAATTCACTGCAAATCAAATAAAGATGTCTGTCAGTGCGAGTGTTTCAGTGTTCTAAAGGACAAATTTGTATATATTTTTAGTACAGTC